>NW_006921604.1:2561302-2573753 GCF_000298275.1 Orycteropus afer afer | reverse complement strand
CTGTCATTTGAACAGCACAAGGGGATACTGCATGGTTTAAAATCAGGTTTGGTAATCAAGTGACGTTACTGTTAAAAATCGATAAAAAACTGTGCTCTTCCCTCTTTAGAATGGCTGGTCTAAGTCCCATTAAAAAAGGTAATTGTTTTCATTGAGGTAAAGTTGACATGTAATTTTTTTTAAATGCATTTTATTGAAATATAATTTATGTACAGTGAAATACACAACACTAAAGTGACATGGCTCAATGTATTTGTTTTTTTTCAGTGTTCCCTCCCCTCCCACCCCTGGCAACCAAAAAAGAAAGTTTCCCTCCATATATAAATCTTTCCTTGACCTCGACAACAACAAACTAATACTATATTTGTCCTTTTGTGATTGACTTATTTCACTCAGTGTAATGTCCTCCAGGGAGCTGTAGCATAGTGCCTAAGGCACTTGACTGCTAACCAGAAGGTTGGCAGTTGAAACCCACCAACCACTCCCTGGAAGGAAGGTTGGGCAATCTACTTCCGTAGTGATACTGCCTCAGAAACCCAAGGAGAGGTCGCTATGAGTCAGGTCCTACTTGACAGCACATAAGAACAACAACAACAACAATGTCCTTCAAGTTCATCCATATTATGCAGTGTTTTGCAGATCCTACACTATTCTGTAGTGCTGCAAAACATTACATTGTATGTATGTACCATAGTTTGGTCATCCTCTCTTCTGCTATAAATCTTGGAGATAAGTCCCTTGCCAAATATGTAATTATCGGCAAATATGAATTTGTTGCTGTTATTTTTGTTATGTGCTTTTTTGTGGTGTCAATTTCTTTGTTCCATATAATTTTCTTTGCTGAGCTCACTTTGTTTGTGAATCGTGTTATCATTTCCTTTATTGCTATTGTTTTAGTATTTGCTGAATATTTAGGCGAGTCCTCTTTTTTGGTGTGAAGGTTTATCATTTTTCTTTGAGGTTACCTTGTGATTTATAGTTTTCTTCCCACGTTTAGAACAGTCTGTTCTATCTTGTAGTTGTCTTGACTTCCCTACCATCTAGAAGTTCTGTAACAACACAGTTTTTTCCATCTTTTTGGTTTGTAGTTGTCCTCATTTGTCAATTGATGTCTCTGGTTCCCTGTTTACAATCTTGTAGGCTTATTTCCTTTGGATACTTCCATAGCTGGGTTGGTTTCTGGGTTATATCATCATGTGTGTTAATGGTCAGTTGTTGTTGGCTGTTATTTCTTCTCTGTCCAAGGAGCTCCCTTTAGCATCTCTTGTAAGGTTGGTCTGGTTTTAACAAATTCCCTTAATTTCTGCTTATCTGGAAATGTCCTATTGACTAGTTGACAGCACTTATATGCTCACCACCTGTCTCCTTTCCTGTTGTCAGCCTCTTGTATGTTCCTGCCAACTTTTGGCAAACAGAGCCTATTCTTAGGTCCCTGGAATATGAATGAGAATGCTGTTGCTTTAAAATCCAGAATGGTTGCCACTTGTAAAGATTCAAAATAGCTGCACCCTCGGTCACTTTAAATATCCAAAATGGCTGCCACATGTAAACAATCAAAATGGCTGCGCCCTCTGGACAGTGGAAAATCAACAGCTCAGGTTGTCTCCCTCCTTGCTGTTTCCCTTCCTAGTCATAGGCCACCAGTGCAGTCATCCCTGCAGCCCTTGGTGACCAGGGCTGATCTTTAGGTCAATCCTCAGGTCCCAGCACCACTTGGAAATATTCAGACTGTTGGTCCTATCTGAGTAGCTGACAGTCCACAGCTCTGACCATCTCTGTACTCACTGTTTTTGTTCAGGTTTTTCCACCAGTTGGTGCCTAATCCACTTCTGTTTATTTCCTTTCACAGCTCAGGGCTCCAGGATTATCTTCTGTATTTATGTCAGTTGGTTTTTCTTTTCTTTGTTGAAGAGGGTCTGTGTTGCTTGTCTGCCTATTCCTCCATCTTACCAGATGTCCAGCCTAATAATATGATTTTTTATTAAATAATCTATTGTGGTAGTTACACAAAGCTACACATGTGGTACAATTGCATAAAGCTACAAACACACACATGCACAAATGAGTGAGTAATGTGTAAGTAGTAAAATCTGAATAAATTCTGTGGCTTTTGTTAATCTCAATTTCCTGGTTTTACTATTGTATTATAATTACACAAGATAATAACATTGGAGACTGTTTTAGGCTGGGTTCTCTAGAGAAGCAAAACCAGTGAAACTTATATTTATATAGAGAGAAATTTATCTTAGGGAAGTGGCTCACACAGTTTTAGAGGCTGGCAAGTCTCAAGTTCATGGGTCAGATGTCAAGCTGGAGGCTTTTCCTGAGTCACATAGCTGATTAACCCAAGATTGGCAGGTAGTAGAGCAAGTTGCTGGCTTTGGCAGATGACATATCTAAGATTGGCAGGTAAAACGGTGGATCATTGGCTCACAGGCTGTGAAGGCAACAATCCCAACATCGGAAGGCAATATGGGAGCCCATTGATTTAGCTCCAAGAGCCAGAGATGATGATGATCTATATACAGGGTCCAGATCCAGCAGAAAGCCAGAGAATTTTTCCAGGATGTCAATATATGTATATTGGAAGCAAGCCACATGCTTGAGGAAAATCCTTTTCAACTGATTGGCTACTTATAGCATATCTGGTCCTGGAAGTGATTACATTACATCAAATCTCATCATGGGGAATGACTACATCACAATCAAGCCAAGTTGATGCACAATCTAACTATCACAGACTTTGTGAAGGATGCAAGGGACTTGCCAGTACATTCTTTGCAACTTTTTGAGAGTCTATTATTATTTGAATTAAAACTTAAAGATAACCTTTTATGTCGTGCCTCTCTAACAGAAATAGCCCATGTGGGTGGCTTCAACAAACAAGAGTTTATTCTCTTACAGTTTTGGAGGCTAGAAGTCTGAGTTCAGAGTGCCAGGCTCTAGGTGCTGGATGAAAGCCCCTCAACTTTGGGCTTCAGCTCTGCCTCTTGTCCCAGCCCACTGAAGCTGGAGGCTTTCTTCACTCAGGCAGCTGCTGGCTGCTGAAGCTGACAAACCCAAGGTCAACAAGTGAAAAGGCATAGTCCTGATATTACCAAACCACACAGCAGGCCACTGTGATTCAAGTCCATTAAGAGTCCCAAGATCAACAGACAGCATGGCAGCCTGCTGAATAATGACTTGGCTACATGCAGGATTCAAGTGAGCCAAAAAGCTGCCAAGACTATTTCCAAAGCTTCTCCTTATATACTGGAAGCAGACAATATCCCTAAAGCAGCTACTGAGCTGCTTGCAGCAGATTCCACCATGGATTTGATTACCAGTCTCATCGTGGTGAACAACTATATCCAGCTGCCCAGCCACTCAACAAGGTCCACCCAAATTGACATACAACTTTAACTACCACAATTATGAAATTATTTTATGTTTAAAAATGCAGAAAATTCCTAAAAGTATTTGTGTATCTTATTACAGGTTTACAATGAACACACTGATATATTTATTCCCAACCTTTTCCTATGAGTATATATGTATATAAGGAGCTCTGGTTACACAGTGCCTAAGTCATTTGACTGCTAACCAGAAGGCTGGCGATTTAAACCCACCAGCCACTTTGCAGAAGAAAGATGGGGCAATCTACTTCTGTAAAGATTTACTGCCTCAGAAAGCCAATGGGGGTCACTATGAGTCAGAATAGACTTAATGGCGGTGAGTTTGGGGTTTCTTTTCTATGTGTATACATATATAAGGAGTTCTGGTAGCGTAGTGTCTAAGACACTTGACTGCTAACCAGAAGGCTGGCAGTTCAAACTCACCAGCCACTCCTCGGAAGGAAGGTTGGACAATCTACCTCCATAGTGATACTGCCTCAGAAACCCAAGGAGGGGTCGCTGTGAGTCAGGTCCAACTCGAGGGCACATAACAACAACAACATACATATATGTGATTTTTTTTCTTCAAATTAGAATTATAACACATATGCAGATTGATTTCACCCTTTTGTTATACAAATAATATGTGAATATTATTCATTGTAAAACATTTAAACAATAGTGGCATTTCAAAACAAAAACACAAAAGTCATCCTTTATTCTTGGCACTTTCACTCTCCTATACTGAAGAAACCAACCATTGGTTCCCTTCCTACCGGGTCCTTCTTAATTCTTTAAATACACATCTATGTGCATGACACATAGATTGCCAAGACATGTAGATCTTTCCATGTAGGTATATATGGGCCTGCCTCATTGTTTATGACAATTTCATAGTGCTTCATTATGTGGATGGACCATAAATGATTGAACCAATCCCTTTTTGATGAGCATTTAGGTTGTTTTAAATTTTTTCTGTTACAACCAAGGCTTGCTCTCACAATTATACCAATATGTTTTTCTTTTGGAAAGATTTCTGAACGGGGAGTTAAAGGTCATAAGATATGCATGCTTCAAATTTCCATATATTCTAATCTCCTTCCAAAAAATACCTTGCCAGTTTACAGTTTCCTTAGTAGAATATGACAGTGTGTCTCCCCATACCATGTTAGGAGTCTTCTGTTTGTTACCTTGTCAGGATGTCTACCCCATGGGTCTCTTGAGGGCAACAGCTAAAGCTTTGCTTACCATGTCTTTAGGGTTCAGCTCAGTACCCAGTAAGTGGTAGTTATGGAAACAACCACTAGGAGAGTTGCTGTGGCATCATTTACAAGAGGATGCTTCCAGGTATAGCTGTGCATGATGCATCCACCTTCCATCAGAGATGGTCCTTTACAAGAAGCTAATGACTAGGAAATTCTTGCTAGCATTTCATAGATTTTGCAGTGGAGTCATAAGCTATTCTAGAATTTTAAGAGTGGAAGCAAATATGTCTCAAAATGAAAATTCTTATTTAAACTGCTGAGTTGAAATTCTGCAGTGTTTCTAAATGTACAGTGCACTACATCGCTCAAGCATTTTTCCTATTTGTGAAGAGTTTGGAAAGCAATACTGCCAGCTTTCACTGAAAACACAATAAAGTATTATTTTAAAAAAAGAAAACAAGCAATGCTGCTGACTTTTCTTAGAAACAGTATTTAATGGATGCTTGTTTGATGGCAGAGACAGCATAGCGGTGCTATACAGTGAAGTAAAGGCTGGGCCAAGTGACCGTGTTCAAGCCAGACACCTGACATTTATTTATTCAGATTCTCTTCTTCACCTGACTTTCAGTCATGAGGATCTGTATATTGTTCTTCTCAAGTGTCATCTGTGTTCATCTCTTCCTCTGCATTTCTATGATGGCCTTAATTAGACTTTCCTGGTTAATCTCCAGGACTATTGCAGTTACCTCCTAACTGCAGTCCCTGCTTTCTTGTCCTCATCTTAAAACATACACATTGAGTCATCCTCCATGCTGTCAGTTGAGAAGTTCTTCCAAAATATACTTCAAATCATTCTCTGCATGACTCCCCAATATATTCAGGTTAAATCTAACATTTACCCTGATGTCTAAGACTGTTTGGAACTCCTGCTTACCTTCCCAGGTACCCTCCTGCCTTGTCTGCAGAGACACCTGTTTGTGAGTCCTAATGCTTCTGGAAGGTCCTTGAATGCTCTGTGCCATCTCTCCCGACTGTTGGCTGTTGGGCATGCCGTCCCTTCTGCTCAAACTGGTCTCTTCTCACTGTCCATCTGGTAAATCCCTATTTGTCTTTTGTGTTGGCTGATGGCTCCTCTTCCTCCCTGTGCACTTTTAGTGCCTCTTCCTGACTCCTCTGTGTCCCTCAACATTGAAACATAGCTATCACTTGTCTGCTCCCTCCAACTCAAGAGAAGGGTCATTAATTAATGTGCTTGTTATATTTTAATTATTAAATAGTTTAGCCCTATCATCCAGCACAGTGTCTGGCATGTTCTAAGTGTGTGAATGAATGAGCAAGTGAATGAATGAACAAATGAATTACAAATAGTTCCCAAGTCTTAGGGCCTTTCACTGGACAAAGGGACGTAGTGGTAGTGAAAGTAACTTGTATTTGTATAATTACTTTTGCATTTAAACTCTTCCTCATCTCTTTTCTCATTTTCTCTCTAATCAATCCTTTGAGACTAGTAGAACAGAATTTATTATACCCATTTTACAAACCCAAAGTGCCTAAATAAATTGTAAGGGGAGAAGGAGCCTGGAGCCTGTGGTCCCCATACCCAAGATCTGTGCTGAGCATATGAGACTACTCAGTACCTACTTGTGACTATTCTGAAGTGTCTGAATTTTAACATTACAAAAGAACTACGTAAAAAATTCTTATTTAAATGTTTTTAACTTTGAGGAAATTTTAATTTTATATCTGAACTTCTCCCAATAGTTCAAATATGAGGAATACCTTTGGAGGACTTTACCTTATCATTGAGTCAATTCTGACTCATAATGACCCTATTGGTCAGAGTAGAACTGCCTTCATACAGTTTCCAAGGCTATAAATCTTTATGAGAGCAGTCTGCCACATCTTTCTCCCATGGAGAAACTGGTGAGTTCAAACTGCTGATGTCTAGGTTAGCAGCTGAACACTTAACTGCTTGATGGAGACTTAAAACAAAAACAAAAAAACATTTCCACCGAATTGATTCCAACTCATAGCAAACCTATAGGACAGAGTAGAACCACCCCATAGGGTTTCCAAGACTGTAAATCTTTATGGAAGCAGATTGACTCATCTTTCTCCTGAGAAGTGGCTGGTGGGCTTATATGTTGATATAAAGCAGTAGGTGTTTGCAGGGAGGCACAATTGTATCATGAAACTAAGGCAGAATTTAACTTCTCATATGTGGTGTAGTATGCCTAAGGCGTTTGATTGCTAACCAGAAGGTGGATCATTCAAACCTGTCAGCCACTCCTAGGAAGGAACCATAGAGATCCTGCCTCAGAAACCCAAGGAGGGGTCCCTGTAGGTCGGAACCAACTTGATGGCCGTGAGAGTTTATGGCATCTTCTACTGAGAAAATTCTAAGAAAGTGCTTTAGATAGCCCTGATTGTTTGGATTTCACTGAGCAGTCATATTTAATTATGAACGGGAAGGTCATAAACTTTTCCCCTCTTGACACCAGATTTTTTCATCTGTGATGTAAGAATTGTCTTTAAGAGCCATGAGCAAAGAAGTACTTTGTCTAAAAGGCATTATTCTGAGTGGAAAAAAAAGCTAATTTCAAAGGTCACATGGTATATGATTCCATTTACATCAAATTCTCAAAATGGCAAAATTATAGTGATGGAGGGTGGATTGGTGGTTGCCAGGAGTCGGGGTTAGGAGAGGGTGTGACTGCATAGGGATAGCAGGAGGGAGCTTGTTTTTGGTGATGGAATAGTTCTCTATCCCGATTGTGCTGGTGGTGGTAACACACAAATCTATCCCTGTGTTAAAAAGTCATAGAATTCTATACTCTCCATCCCCTTCTTCCCCCAAAACTGGTGAAATCTGAGTAAGGTCCATACTTTAGTTAATAGCATTGTACCAAAGCCACTTTCTTGATTCTGATCATTGTACTCTGGTTATATAAGAGCTTATCATTGAAGGAAGCTGGGTGTAAGGTGCACAGGAGCTCTGGACTATTTTTGCAACTTCTTGTGACTCTAAAGTTATTTCAGAATAAAAAATGAAAGCAAAGAAAATATTTTGTTATGGGCAAAACCAAATCCCTAAATAAAAAGCAGAACTGTCCAGAGCATGTGCTGCAGGGTGTTGAATAGTGGAATGTGCCAGAAGAGTGTGGTTACGATCCCCAGGGTTGGCCTATTAGACGGATGCAGCATGGCTGTTGACTGTCCCTGGCCAAGTTACTCAACCTTTTTGTATAAAACAAGGTTATTAACAGTGTCTCCTTTATAGGTCATTTATGTGGATTCAGTGAAATGAGTATAAAGCTCTTGAAACAGCGACAACACACAGGAATTACTCAAATATTGCCTGTTATAAAATTTTTGTGTTATTTTTATTCACAGTAGTTACAGTTTTGAGGTAGGTTTCTATTAACTGTGGTGGACTTGTGCTCATCTTTCCATTTTTCATTTTTTTTTTTAATACTCATTTCACATTTGAAGTCATAGTTAGAAAACAACTAAACTATTTTTTTAGTTAGTTGGATATAGTTATTAATATTCATTGTAATAACAGTAACAGTAATAATTAGAATTTTTTATGTAAAACCAGTTAGTAATTCTCACACTGTTTCTTTTATAAGATTTACTCTGAGCCTCATGGCAACCTAACAGGTTTTTTTTGGCATTTTTGGTATCTGTTTTACAGATCAGAAAAATATTTGGAGTAATTAAGGGGCCCACTTGTTTAAGGTCAGTTTAAGGTCACTTGGCATCTGGAATCATTTTGATGAAATGCAAGTAAGGTCATATCAACCCTCTGCTCAAAGTTCTAGGTTTCCCATTGCACTCAGAGGCCAAGACTAAGGCCTGTTCTTCCTGTTCCCTCTGCCTGGAACCTTCTCACTCCCCTCAGAATCAGCCTGGACCATTCTTCCATTCCAAGTCCTTCCTCAGAGAGCTTTTCTCAAGGAGCCACTTCTGACTCCCTCTTTTAAACCACAGCTCACTTCCCCACTCACCCCCAACCCCCTGATCTTTTTCTGTTTTTTCATAATACTTATCACCTTCTGATACAGCATGCAACTTAATTATTTATTAAGGATATCATGGTGCTATTCAGTTTACAAAAATGTGAGCTTCATAAGGGCTTGTTGTTGTTATGTGCTGTCGAGTCGGACTCGACTCGTAGTGACCCCTCCTTGGGTTGCTGAGGCAGTATCACTATGGAAGTAGATTGCCCAACCTTCCTTCTGAGCAGTGCCTGGTGGGTTTAAACGGCCAGCCTTCTGGTTAGCAGCCAAGTGCCTTAGGCACTATGCTAGCAGAACTCCCTTCATAAGGGCAGGGATCTTTTATTCATGGCTATATCCCAAGTGCTGGGAAAAGTTTCTGGCCCATACTAAGTAGTCAGTAAATATTTGTTAGGAGTCTCTGGATGGCACAAATAGTTAAGTGCTTGACTACAAGCTGAACCCACCCAGAGGCACCTTGGAAGACAGTTCTGGCAATCTGCTTCTGAGAGGTCACAGCCTTGAAAACCCAATGAGGCAGTTCTACTTTGCACACACAGGGTTTTGGTTAGTTGACTTGACAGCTACTAACAACAACAACAAATGCTTGCTGCATGAGTGAATCTAGGGCCAATAGTGAGTTCCACACTTATTTACTCTGTACAGATGGAGTAAGTATGGTGAAAGTCTACCACTCCTCTGTCAGTTTGTCATACTAAGGTGGCTTGCATGTTGCTGTGAGGCTGGAAGTTATGCCACTGGTATTTCAAATACAAGCAGTGTCACCCATGATGGACAGGTTTTACCAGAACTTCCAGACTAAGACAGACTAGAAAGAAGGATAGGACCATCCACTTCTCAAAAATCTGGCAACTGAAAACCTGATGAGTAGCAGTGAAACACTGATGTATTACTGGGAAACTAATAATCCAAGAAGCTGGATTATGAAGAACACGGAATCAGGATTGGAGGAAGGCTCATTAACAACCTACAACATGCAGATGACACAACCTTGCTTGCTGAAAGTGAAGATGACTTGAAGCACTTACTGATGAAGATCAAAGACTACAGTATTCAGTATGGATTACACCTCAACATAAAGAAAATGAAAATCCTCACAATTGGACCAATAATCAACATCATGATAAATGGAGAAAAGATTGAAGTTGTCAAAGATTTTGTTTTACTTGGATCCACAGTCAACACCCATGGAAACAGCAGTCAAGAAATCAGATGTATTGCACTGGGCAAATCTGCTGCAAAAGACCTCTTCAAAGTGTTAAAGAGCAAAGATGTCACTTTGAAGACTAAGGTGTGCTGAACCCAAGCTGTGATATTTTCAGTAGCCTCATATGCATATGAAAGCTAGACAATGAATAAGGAAGACTGAAGAAGAATTAATGCATTTGAATTGTGTTATTGGCAAAGAATACTGAAAGTACCATGGACTGCCAGAAGAACAAACAAATCTACTGGAAGAAGTATAGCTGAAATACACCTTAGAAGCGAGAATGGCCAGACTTTATTTTATGTACTTTGGTCATGTTGTCAGAAGAGACTGGTCTCTGGAGAAGGATATCATGCTTGGTAAAGTAAAAGTTCAGCAAAATTGGGGAAGACCCTCAATGAGATGAATTGGCACAGTGGCTGCAATGATAGGCTCAAGTATATCAAGGATTATGAGGGTGACACAGGACTGGGCAGTGTTTCATTCTGTTGCACATAGAGTTACTATGCGTCAGAACCAATTCACTGGCACCTTACAACAACAGCGCATTCAAAGTTATCATGCTTCTTCAGTTATGCAGAGTATCCTTCTATTTTTTGCCTTCTTTGGTGGAAACATGAACAGTAGACAAAAATGAAAGGAGAGGATTGTTTATCTAGTTAACTTGCAAGATTGCTTAATTAAGAACTCAGAGGACTGGCACTGCTCTTAGAAATCACTTCTTCAGCAATTCTGATTGTCCTTCCTTCAAGGGAACATCCTGTTACTGAATGTTTCTTAAAAAATATCTTTCAGACTTTGTGTCATAGAATCTCTTTCTTTAAACCACCAGAAGACCAAGCAAGAGTAAATCATAACTGAGTGTGCTAAAAAGGAGAACTGGCAACTAGGAGAGGACTCTGCTCAGGGAGTCTCTGGAGGCACCAAGGCCAGGGGTGTTTAGGATAGAGTGGGTGGTAGGGGCAGAGACTCAGAGATGACAGTTTTCTCCCTGGAAAGTCACAAGGTTAGGACTATATAGCTTCAAGGTCTATTCCAGTCTGGTGGTTATTGTTTGGCCACAGAAGGAGAATAAAAAGTCAGAGGGGGCTGTCTTTTTCTAGTGCACACTGGTTGCTATATTCAATCCAAGCTTATAAATTAGTTCTCTAGTTGGGAAGAAGCTAGTGCCATTAAACAAACAAAATGTTCTGCTGGACCCCTTAACTGAGTAAATTAAAGAAATAAGACTATAAACCAAAAAACCAAACACTGCCGTTGAGTCAATTCCAACTCATAGGAACCCCCATTGGATTTCCAAGGCTGTAAATCTTTATGGACAGATCTTGAAACATCCTTTGTGATGATGAATGTCACACCATTCCTCTTCAAACTTTCATTCTCGGCATAGTAGATCACATGGTTGTCTGATTCAAAATGGTCAAAACCAGTCCATTTCAGCTCACTAATGCCGAGGATATCGATCTTTACGTGTTCGATTTCATTTTTGACAACTTCCAATTTTCCTAGATTCATGCTTCATACATTCCATGTTCCAATGATTAATGGATGTCTGCAGCTGTTCCTCTTCAATTTGAGTGGTGCCACATCAGCAAATGGCATTCTCGAAAGCTTTACCTTATCCATTGGAGTAAGGCTGGGTTTACTTAGATGATGCAGCTCTTTCCCAGTCCCATTTTGAGAGCCTTATAACCTAACTGGACTATTCATAAAGTTGCACAGTGATGTATCAAACAGTGTTTCTTTGCTATTCATAAGGTTTTCCCTGGCCAATTATTTGAGAAGTGGATGGCCTCTTCCTTATTCCTAGTCTGTCTCAGTCTGTAAGCTGGGATGATACCTGTGCACCATGTGCATTCCGCTGGGTTAGAAACATCAGTGGCTCAGCCTCAAACTCACATCGACACGTCACCATGGTAGGACAAACCAACAGACAAGTTGGCCTCCCTGTTGGAAACCTCTCGTACCACCCTAACCTGGCTCCCTGTGGCTGACTCCTCCTCTGTCCAGATTCCTAGGCCTTTTAATCCCCTTTTACCCACTCTCCTGCCCTGCTGCTTTGGGTTTGCCTGAGTTCCTCTCTTCACCTGGATCCCTGCAACTGACTGCACCTCTGTCTGAATTCCTGGCTTTTAATCCCCATTTTCCTGCTCTCCCGCACTGCTGCTTTGGGCGTGCCTGAATTTCTCTCCCCACTTGGATCCAGTGGCTGACTGCTTCTCCGTCCAAGTTCCTGGCTTTTTTATCCCCTTTCTCCCACTCTCCCACCCTGCTGCTCTGGCCATGCCTGAGTTCCCTCTTCTCACCTGGATCCTTGCGGCTGACTGGTCCTCTATCTGAGTTCCTGGCTTTTAATCCCCTTTTTCCTGCTCTCCCTCACTGCTGCTTTGGGCGTGGCTGAGTTCCTCTCCTCACCTGTATCTCTGCGGCTGACCTGATCCCTGAAGTACAATGCTGTCAGTGATAGGATAATTTCCATACGCCTACAAGGAAGACCCATTAATACGATTATTATTCAAATTTATGCACCAACCACCAAAGCCAAAGATGAGGAAATTGAAGAATTTTATCAACTTCTACAGTCTGAAATTGACTGAACATGCAATCAGGATGTGTAAATTATAACTGGTGATGAATGCAAAA
>NW_006921604.1:2544541-2558946 GCF_000298275.1 Orycteropus afer afer | reverse complement strand
GAGTTTGAACCACCAGCCTTTTGGTTTACAGTCAAATGCCTTAACCACTACACCACCAGAGCTCCTCAAAGAAGACTATACTTGGCCTCAATTGCCCATTTAGTTTTAGAGGAAGTTAACTGTGGTTTGAACAAATTGAAACATAATAGTTTTCTACTTCTCTCTGCTGCTGTCTCTTTGGCCTGTGGGTATTAACCACCTCAGGCCGTAGGAGAAGATTGCTATAATGGGTGGTTTGGCTACTTATGGGCACTTCTGAATTGGTCGTTATGCCTGGCTGTTTGCTACAGGTTGTTTTCATGACTTTGTGTGCACTTGGACAAGAAACACAAAGAGGAAAAGTGACTTCCTGCTTAACCTAAAATAATGACCTACAATAACCAGTTTCATTTTCAGCACTGATAACCCTTAAAGACCTGAAGAGCAGTGGATGCAAATATCTATAAATGGGTAGTGGATCTCAATTTAAAAAAAGAAAAAAATCTTCTCTTTTATAGTAGGGCTGGCTCGTCCCCTCATGACCAGTTTGGAAATTGATTTGCAGTTTGTCTTCGCTTGTTTCCTAAGAATTTTGACAAGAGTAATTGAGGTCAAATGACTGGTTTTAACTTGTAAAAATGTCCACTCTGGCATATAAAATATGTACGTATTCTAGCCACACCCTCTGTTTTCTGATTGAACAACAGCTGATTTTTCTAGATGTAAGTCAAGTTTTGCACATTTGTAGAGACTAGTGAAATGAACATCTCATTTGGGAGCTTACGATTTGCAAGGTTAAAAATGATGATGCAGCAGGAAAGCCAAAGTGTCAGAGGCCCGACTGTGAAGTAGTGTCCACAGAGTGCAGGCTGCACATGAGCTGTGGGCACAAGTGTTTCAGAGGGATCAATGTCTTGTTGTGTGTGGTAAAAATATATGATAATAAAACATTTGCCATTTCAACCTTTATTATGCGTACAGTGCTGTCACATTAACTATGTTTCCCATGTTGTGCAAGCATTACCACTGTCTGGTTTAAAATTTGTTCATCATGCTTAACAGAAGCTCCGTGTCCCATAAACAATAACTTTATATTTTCCTGTCTCATCTACCCTTGGTAACTACTAATAAACATTCACCTCTATATATTTGGCCTATTTATTTCATCTAAGTAGGATCATACAATATTTGTCTTTTTATTTCTGACTTATGGCTAGTGGTTAAAGCGCTCAGCTGCTAACCAAAAGATCAGTGGTTCAAACCCACCAGCTGCTCCGCAGGAGAAGGAAAGTAATCTGCTTCTGTAAATATCTACAGCTTTGGGAACCCTATGGGGCAGTTCTGCTCTGTCCTAAAAGAGTCACTAAGAGTTGGAATCGAATCCATGGCAGTGGTTTATTTTATTTCATACAACAGAATGTTTTCAAGATCCATCCATATCATAGCATGTATCAGAACTTCATTTCTTCTCCTGGCTGAATAGTAGTCTGTTGCATGTATGCACCACATTTTGCTTAGCCATTCATCTATTCATGGACATTGACGTTGTTTCCACCTTTGGACTATTGTGAATAGTGCTGCAATTCACACTGATATGTATGTATTTATGTGTGTCCCTGGGGTCAGTGTCTTTGTCCTCAGCCTGTATAAGTCTTCTTTTCTTCTCAGTGCCTGACAAGAGGCCAAAGTCCAGTTGCCTTTCCAGTTCTGTTTTCCTTGTCATCTCTCCCTCACTTTACAAAAGAAAAAAGATACCTCTCTTACTTATTTGGTGTAAGTGGGAGTTCTGGTGGCGTAGTACCCTAAGGCATTTCACTGCTAACTAGAAGGCTGGCAGTTCAAACCCACCAGCCACTCCTCGGAAGGGAGGTTGGGCAAGCTACTTCGGTAACGATACCACCTGGGAAACCCAAGGAGGGGTCAGCATGAGTCGGATACGACTAGATGGCAGAGAGTTTGGTTTTGGTTGGTAGAGAGGAAGTTCTCAAATGCATTGATCTCCAGATTCTTTGAACCCAATCAGAAAAATGTTTGAGAGGCCCTAGCTTCAGTGTAGCATTTGTCATGCAGGCATCTAACCTGGCACAGCCTTTCTGAGCTGATACCTGCTGGACTTCCAATGGCAGTTTTATTTCCTTTCATTTTCTAAATATTTAATTACTCCATTAGGGACAAGCTGTGAATTTAAAAATATCATTTGGAAAATTTCCTACACAATATATGGATACAAGAAAGCAAAATAACCTTTTCAGGCAAGAAGCAAATAGTTTTCGAGAATTATGTCTTTAGTTATTTATGGATACTACTTTGTGCCAGATTATTATGGTGTGCCAGACATCTGGAAGTTTCCAGATTTAACTTAATAGTAGCTATGACTGTACTTCTTAAGTAAACGTTTATTATAGAATAGTTTTAGATTGATAGAAAAGTTACAAATACAGTACAGAGAGTTCTCATACAGTCCATACCCAATTTCCCCTATGATTGACATATTAGTATGGTATCTATGTTATAATTAATGAACGAATATTGATATATTTTCTAAAATGTCATATAAATGGAATCATGCACTATGTAACCTTTTCAGATTCTTTGACTTAGCAACATGCATTTAAGATTTATCCATATCTTTGTGTGACTAAATAGCTCGTTTCTTTGTATCAGTAAAAAAGTATTCCATTGTATGGATGTATCACAATTGTTTATCCATTCACCTATTGAAGAACATCACAGTTGCTTCCAGTTTTTCGTCATTATGGATGAAGTTGCCTTAAATATTAATTTATAGGTTTTGTGTGGATATGTTTTCAATCAGTTGTGTGAGTATCTAGGAGCAGGATTCCTGAATCATGTAGTATGACTGTGTTTACTTTTGTAGGAAACAACCAAACTCTCATCTGAAATAACTATGTGATTTTGCTTTCCCACCAGCAATGAATGAGAGTTCGTGTTGCTCCATATCTTCACAAGCAATTGGTATTGTCAGTTTTTTGGTTTTAGCCATTTTAATAGGTGTGTAGTGGTATCTCACTGTTGTTTGACTTTGCAATTCCCTAATGACAAATGATGTTGCATCTTTTCATATGCCTTTTTGCCATCTGTATATTGTCTTTGGTAAGGTATCTGTTCAGATCTTCCGCCCATTTTTTAATTTTTTTTTTCTTTTCTTATTTTTCAGTTTTAAGACTTCTTTGTATATTTTAGATACAAATCTTATATCAGATATATGTTTTGTAGATATTTTCTCATTTATTATGTATTATCTTTTATTCTCTTAACAGGATTTTTGGCAGAGCAGAAGCTTTGTTGTTGGTGGTGTTAATTTTTATTGTGATTTGGGTGAAAGTGTACAGAGCAAATCCATTTTCCATACAGCAGTTCATACATATTTTGTTTCATTGCATTGACTGTAATTCCCCACAATGTAACTACCTCTTCCTTGTGTCCTTTTTTCTATTAGAGATAGCTGCCCCCAAGCTATTTCCCTGTTCAAATACTGCTCGTTTCTCCCATGATTGATCATTCTAAGGAGTGTATCTACCTGATGTAAATGTTCACCTATACAGAAGTTTTTAATTTTAATAAAGTCTAACGTCAATTTTTTCTTAAATGAATCATGCTTTTAGTGTTACTGTGTTGTTGTTAGGTGCTGTCAAGTGGTCTCCAACTCACAGTGACCCTATGCACAGCACAACAAAACACTGCCCAGTCCTGAGCCAGCTCCATGATTCTTGCTATACTTGACTCCATCACCACTGCCACCATTTCAATCCATCTCGTTGAGGGCCTTCCCCTCTTTCATTGACCCTCTACCTTACCAAGCATGACATCCCTCTCCAGGGAATGGTCCCTTCTCACAACATAACCAAATTATGTGAAACGAAGTCTGGCAATTCTCACCTCCAAGGAGCACTTCCTCCAGGACAGACATGTTAATTCTTTTAGCAGTCCATGGTACTTTCAGTGTTCTTTGCCAGCACCACAGCTCAAAAGCATCCATTCTTCTTCGGTCCTCCTTATTCATTTTCCAGCTCTCACATGCTTATGAGGCAATTGAAAATACCATGGCTTGTGTCAGGCACACCTTAGTCCTCAAGGAGACATCTTTGCTCTTCAGCACTTGAAAGAGGTCCTTTGGCATTAGTTGTAGAACCAAGCAATGTGAAGTCTTTGACAATTTCAATCTTTTCTCCATTTGTTGTAATGTTGCTTATAGGTCCAGTTGTGAGGATTTTTGTTTTCTTTATATTGAGATGTAATCCATACTACAGACTGTATTCTTCAATCTTCATCAGTAAGTACTTCAAGTCATCCTCACTTTCAGCAAGCAAAGTTGTGTTGTCAGCGTATTGCAGGTTGTTAGTGATTCTTCCTCCAATCCTGATGCCACGGTCTTCTTCATATAGCCCAGCTTCTCAGATTATTTGCTCAGCATACAGATTGAATAAGTATGGTGAAAGGATGCAACCCTGATGCACTCCCTTCTTGATTTTAAACCATGTAGTATTCCCTTTTTCTGTTCAAACGACAGCCTCCTGGCCTATGTACAGGTTCCTCATGAGTACAATTAAGTGTTCTGGCATTCCCATTCTTCTCAATGTTATCCACAATTTGTTATGATCCACACAATCAAATGTTTTTGCATAATCAGTAAAACACAAGTAAATAACTTTATGGTATTCTTTGCTTTGAGCCAAGATCCATCTGACATCAGCAATGATATCCCTTGTTCCACATCCTCTTCTGAATCCAGCTTGCATTTCTGGAAGTTTTCTGTCAATATACTGTTGCAACTGTTTTTGAATTATCTTCAGTAAGGTTTTACTTGCATGCAATATTAATGATATTGTTTGATAATTTCCACATTCTGTGGGATCACCTTTCTTTGGAATGGGTACAAGTATGAATCTCTTCCAGTCAGGTGGCCAGGTAGCTGTCTTCCAAATCTCTTGGCATAACCAAGTGAGTGCCTCCAGCACAGCATCTGTTTGTTGAAACATCTCAGTGGGCATTCCATCAATTACTGGAGCCTTGTTCTTTGCTAATTCTTTCCATGCCGCTTCGACTTCTTCCTTCAGTACCATTGATTCTTGAACATATGCCACCTCCTGAAATGGATGAAGATCAACCAGTTGTTTTTGGTATGGTGACTCTGTATTCCTTCCATCTTCTTTTGATACTTCCTACATCATTCAATATTTTGCCCATAAAATCTTTCAGTATTGCAACTCTAGGCTTAAATTTTTTCCTCAGTTCTCAGCTTGAGAAATGCTGAGCACATTCTTCCCTTTTGGTTTTCTAATTCCAGGTCTTTGCACATTTCATTATAGTAATTGGCTGTGTCTGCTTGAGCTGCTCTTTGAAATCTTCTGTTCAGCTCTTTTATCTTGTCATTTCTTCCATTTGCTTTAACTACTCTTCGCTCAAGGGCAAGTTTCAGAGTCTCTTCTGACATCCATTTTGGTCTTTTCTTTCTTTCTCGTATTTTTATTGACCTCTTGCTTCATGGATGATGCTCTTGATGTCATCCCACAATTCTTCTGGTTTTCTGTCATTGGTGTTCAATGCATCAGAATGACTACATCTGTGGCAAGAGGTGATGTAAAAGTTCATTATCTTCAGCCAAAACAAGGCCAGGAGCTGATTGTGGAACAGACCATCAACTTCATATGCAAGTTCAAGTTGAAGTTGAAGACAATTAAAACAAGTCCACAAGAGCCAAAATATGACCTTGAATATATCCTTCCTGAATTTAGAGACCATCTAAAGAATAGATTTGATGCATGCTTTTAGTAGTGTATCTAAAGATTCATCATCAAACCCAAAGTTAAATAGAATTTCTCCTTTGCTTTCTTCTAGAAAACATTTAAGTCTGTGATCCATTTTGAGCTAATTTTTGTGAAAAGTGTTTGTTTACTTTTTTGCATATGGATTTCCAGTTGTTCCAACACTGTTTGTTGAAAAGACTATGCTTTTTCCATTGATTTGCCTTTGTGCTTTGCCCAAAATCGCTTGACTACATTTCTGTAGTCTCGACGCTTTTTAATCCCATGGTTTCTGTTGTTTGTACCCCTCTTAAGACAGCATGCTCATCCCTCCCACACATGACCCAGCCCCAGAGAGGAATGTTGGGCAATAAGGAAAGTCATCACCAGCCTGCTTCCTCTTGGCCTCTGATCCTCCAGTTTATCTGTCTTCCTATTTAAATTCATGAATTAAATATATATATATATATATATTTCTAAGACATCTTCAAACCTCTGAAATGATAGGAACTTACCTTCATTTAGCATCAGTGGATTGTTGGGCAATAAGGAAAGTCATCACCAGCCTGCTTCCTCTTGGCCTCTGATCCTCCAGTTTATCTGTCTTCCTATTTAAATTCATGAATTAAATGTATATATATATATATTTCTAAGACATCTTCAAACCTCTGAAATGATAGGAACTTACCTTCATTTAGCATCAGTGGATTTTCTTTGAGTAGTAATAATGCCTTATGTTTATATACTAATTCCTTATAAATTGGACACTTTTTACTATTAAAAAAGGGCCCATTACAATAACAGATCATCTGAAATTTTTAAAATAACAGGACTTCTATCCTGATATTTCTGGTTTTCTGAGATTTATGTCCATAGCATAGTGGCATAGTATGGACTAGGGGCTAAAAAACAGAATATTGTCTGTGTGATCCTCAGAAAGCACTTTTCTTGTTATTAGGGTCAGCAATTTCCTACCTCCTTAAAAAAATTCCAGTGAGACTGCTTTGTTACCTGAAGTCTGGGTGGCAGGGAAAAAGAAAGGATCTGAATGATAAATAGCTGCCTTTTGAATAGCCACAGTTGCTTTGCTCCTGGGACCCAGGAGTAACCCCAGGCTTGATCATGTGTTGTTAACACACGTACATTAACTTTTCATTTATGGCTTGAGGCAATGAACCAAGAAATAAAAAATGCTGAAGAAAAGCATAGGATTCTAGTAAACAGCAACCTGTTTCTCTGGGAATCGTCTCACGGATCTCCTTCCTCTCTAGGTCTGACCGAGACAACAATCTTCAGCTGTGAGGCTCATAATGATAAAGGGCTAACCGTGTCCAAGGGTGTGCAGATCAACATCAAAGGTAGGTAGCAAGGCCTGGGTCACCCGGAGGGGGTGGGGAGAATTCAGGGAACTGGTGCGGGTCACTCAGCTGAGCGTGAGCTCCATAGTCAGCTGCTTGGGTTTGAGTCTGGGCTTTACCACTGACTGCCTGTGTGACCTTGGACAAATCACTTAATCTCTCTGGCTTCAGTGCCCCTGTCTTTAAAATGGTAATAATTATCCAACATACCTATTGTTGAGGGTTCAGTGAGATAATAAAAGTAAAAACACTCGTTGAGGTGTCTGGCACATAAGCCTTCAATAAATATTAGCTAGTTTAGTTTTGCTTAGTCTAAGAAGAGGAGCTCTGGTAGCATAGTGCCTAAGGCACTTGACTGCTAACTAGAAGTCTGGCCGTTCAAATCCACCAGCCACTCCTTGGAAGGAAGGTTGGGCAGTGTACATCCGTAGTGATACCGCCTTGGAAACCAAAAAAAGAGGTTGCTATGAGTTAGGTCCAATTTGACGGCACATAACAACAATGGTCTAAAGAAGAAAACCAGCTAAAATATTTACTCTTGATCATCTTAACTCCTGTTTTTACTTTTTCCTCTTCACCCTGAGCTAGTCTGCATTATCCCTTGAAGAGCCTCTGAGATTAGGGATGGTTTGCCGGGTGTTGAAATAGGGAAAGGGCTCTATCCCTTCCAAAGCAGCCAGCGCTGAGCTAAGTCTCTGCCAACTGCTTCCTCTGAGAGAGGGAGCTGAGGAAAGCAAGTCAATTCACTTTTCTTCCTGGGCCCAATGCTCCTGTCCCTCTTTCTCCCACTCTGCCTCTTTCTTCTCTTAGCCGAGATTTCACTCCAGCTGAGTTCGTTTCCTAGTGAATTGTAACTAAGAATCAAAGGCATTTGTTTGAAGGTCCCCTAGACTAGTGAAGACATTCTAGTCCAGTCCATCTATCTACCTGCTCTCTTATGTCATCAAAGATATTCACACCTGAAACTTGTAAGGAAAGCTAACCTAAAAGTAAGTCCTATCTTAATATGCCTTTTAAAGACATCTTCCTTACTCTCTCATAGAAATTCAAAGAAATTTTATATTTTAGTATTTATTCTTAATTTAGACATTGAGAAATAAATACTGGGTTAATGTTCTATTTAGTCTTACCTGTGGGGAAACAGTGCAAGGAAAAAATAGAAAGTGTTGAATAATGAGTTAAATATTGGGCAACAGAAGGAGACTCAAAATTATGAAGAAGTTATACTCAAAAAAGGTGCTGATGTATAGTTTTAGCAAATCAACTGAATGAAGGCTACTAAAGGGCATTTCCTAAAAGTTCACTGAAATAAAAACATGAGCAAACTAACAGTACTGGAGGAACTGTATAACTTCCTTCCTTCATTACGAATCCCATTATTATAGTTTTCAAAGGAAATCTTGGGAATTTCAGGAATTCATGTGTGGGAGTAAATTTATAAAGACATTTTTATAAAGTATAAGCCATATTAAAATTTGGAAATCCATAAAATGAAAAGCATTTCTTTAATTTTCTGCTTCACACAGAATCCTAGCTATTTTGGTAAATACTACTTCCAAAATTCATGTTATTTGGCTTTTGTTTATTTTTAGATTTATGGCAAAGCAACCCAAACTCTCTTTTTATAGTCTGTTATTACTATGGCATATGTGGTTAAATTATAATTGGGAAAGGCAGACATTTTAAGACAGTTCTACTAAACTATCTACTAGTTTAGGGAAGTGATTAAAACAAAATGCTGATTCTTTCCCACTCAGCAAGTTACATGTCTGCTAGCAAAACTCAGACTCCTAAACTTAATGTGGTCCCAGCCCACCTCCTCTCTTATCATCCCATCATCACCTCCACTATCACCACACCAGCCACTGGCCTTTACATGTCTTATTTAATCCTGACCATGGTCCCATAGTGCAGTGCTATTACTATCTCCCTTTATAGAGGAGGGAACTGAGCCTTAGAGAGACTTTTAACTGTGTTCAGGGCCATACAACTGGTAGGTGATAGGTCAGTCTCCCCAGCATCCTCTCATTCTCAGGTCAATCGCTTGCTGTCCCTAGCAACCAACCAGCCCTCCAGTATCCTGTTCAAGGACACAGCTCCGAGGTTAAGCAGACCTGAGTTTAAGTTTTGATTCTACCGCTTATTAGCGCTGCGACCTTTGGCACATTTGTAATGTCTGTGGTCCTCAGTTTCCTTTTCTGTATACGGGGATTGTAAGAATATTCTCTGATAGGGTATGAAGTATCTGAAGGGTGTGAGTGCATAAAGTATCTGGCACATGGTAAGCACACAAAAGCTTTTTATTGTTTTTTAGGTGCCATTGGGTTAGTTAGTTCTGACTTACAGTAACATCATATACAACAGAATGAAACACTGCCTGATCCTACACCATCCCCAAAATTGTTGCTATGTTTGAGTACATTGTTGTAGCCATTGTGTCAGTCCATCTTGTAAGGGTCTTCTTTTTCACTAACCTTCTTCTTTACCAAGCATGATATCCTTCTCCAGAAACTGACCCCTTCTGATAATCTGTCCAGAGTTCATGAGACAAAGTCTCACTGTCCTTGCTTCTGAGGAGCATTCTGCCTGTACTTCTTCCAAGACAGATTTGTTCAGTCAATATTCTTCACAAATGCCATACTTCAAATGCATCAATTTTTCTTCGGTCTTCCTTATTCATTGTCCAACTTTTGCATGCATATAAAGCAGTTGAAAATACTATGGCTTGGGTCAGGTGCACCATAAACCTCCAGGTGACATCTTTGCTTTTAACACTTTAAAGAAGTCTTTGCAGCAGATTTGCTCAATGCAGTGGGTGTTGATTATAGATCCAAGTAAAATGAAATCCTTGACAACTTCAATCTTTTCTCCATTTATAGTGATGTTACTTATTGGTCCAGTTGTGAAGAGTTTTATTTTCTCTATGCTGAGTAATCCATACTGAAAGTTATAGTCTTTCATCTTCATCAGTAAGTGCTTCAAGTCATCTTCACTTTCAGCAAACAAGGTTGTGTTATCTGCATATCACAGGTTGTTAATGAGTCTTCCTCCAATTTTGATGCCATGTTTTTCTTCATGTAGTCTAGCTTCTCAGATTATTTGCTCAGCATGCAGATTGAATAAGTGTGGTAAAAGTATGTAACCCTGATGCACAGCTCTCCTGATTTTAAACCATGCAGTATTCCCTTGTTCTGTTCAAATAACTGCCTTTTGGTCTATAAACAGATTCCACATGAGCACAATTAAATGTTCTGGAATTCTCATTTTTCACAATGTTATCCATAGTTTGTTATAATTCATACAGTTAAATACCACCAACATTTTGGTCAGAAACAAGCATGCTTGTGACACCCAGGGACTCCAAATATGTTTTTAAAAAGGAGTTACCCTATGCTGGAGGAGTAATTCTGTTAATACATAAATAAGCCTTCTAGTGATAGAATGATCCCGCTTGGGCCAGGAAAGTGGAATGAAGACCTGCTTTCCTGCTACTGACTAAGTTAGGAGAACTTTTAGCTGCAAAAATATGTGGAAACATTTGTTTCCTTTAATGAGCTCATGTTTACCAACCCTGCTGAATGCAGGCACTTTTCAAGGTGTTAAGGGTCATAGCTCCACCCTCATGGAACACACTAGTTGAGTGGAAAAGACCCACATTGGTTCAAATCTACTAGAGGCACCTCAGAAAGAGGAACTGGTGACCTAAACTAAGCAATGTGCTACTGAAAGCTCTGTGGAGTACAATTCTGCCTGACACACATGGGGTCACTGTGAATCAGAAGCAATTCAGTGGCAACTAGTTTGTTTTGTTTTTTGGTTGTCTAGTTTCTAGTTTCTTCTTAAATACCTGGAAACAGATTTGATATTAATGCACTCATTTAGTGTTGTGGTGTCCTGTGGTTTATAATTGTGCTTGTGTGTGTGTGTGTTTTTTACTTAGTAATCCCCTCCCCACCGACTGCAGTCCATGTCCACAACAGCACTGCACACAGTATCCTGATCTCCTGGGTCCTGGGTTTTGATGGATACTCTCCCTTCCAGAATTGCAGCATTCAGGTAAACTTCTAAGTTGAAGTAGTTTGATACATTGTGGATTTACCTTATTATTTTTTTACTCTTGATGAAAGAGCTTATGGTATCCATTGTTCTCCATGGATGAAAATGTGAGCCTTCTGGGAAAGCCTCTGCAGGACACTCTGAGGATGGGCACTGAGTGCATTTCTCCACTTTACTTAGAGTCCCTTCACCTCTCTACCCTGCTCAAAGCTCACCATGTATGGGCTATTTCATGGTGATCTGTCTCAGGATGCTGTGTCCTTCCTCTGCATGGCCTAGGACCCGACCAGAAAAAAAGAATGTTTCTAAGGGGGAATGTCATGAGACTAGTTCAGTATGACATACATCTTTCAGTATGAATAACACCTGAATGTAAAGAAAACAAAAATCTTCACAACTGGGCCAATAAATAGCATCATGATAAATGGTGAAGAAATTGAAGTTGCCAATTATTTTATTCTACTTGGATTAATGGGAGCTCTGGTAGCATAGTGGCTAAGGCACTTGACTGCTAACCAGAAGGCTGGCGGTTCAAACCCACCAGCCACTCCTCGGAAGGAAGGTTGGGCAATCCTACTTCCGTAGTGATACTGCCTCGGAAACCCAAGGAGGGGTCGCTATGAGTCAGGGCTGACTCGACGGCACATAACAACAACAACAACAACAACTTGGATTAATAATCAATGCCTACAGAAGCAGCTCTGGTAGCATAGTGCCTAAGGCACTTGACTGCTAACCAGAAGGCCGGCGGTTCAAACCCACCAGCCACTCCTCAGAAGGAAGGTTGGGCAATCCTACTTCCGTAGTGATACTGCCTCGGAAACCCAAGGAGGGGTCGCTATGAGTCGGGGCCGACTCGACGGCAAATAACTACAACAACAACATGGAAGCAGCAGTCAGGAAATCAAACCATGTATTGTATTGGACAAATCTGCTGCCAAAAGACCTCTTTACAGTGTTAAAAAGCAAAGATGTCAGTTTGATTACTTAAATATGCCTGACCTAAGCCATGGTCTTTTCAGTCATCTCAAATGCAAGCAAAAACTGAACAGTGAAAAAAAGAAGACTGAATAAGAATTGATGCAATTTGAATTGTGGTGTTGGAGAAGGGTATTGAATGTACTGTGGATTGCCAGAACAAACAAATCAGTCTTTGTGGAAGTACAGCCAGAATGCTTCTTAGAAGGAGGAATGCAAGACTTTGTCTCACTTACTTTGGACACACTATCAGCAGGGACTAATCACTGGAGAAGGACATCATTCTTAGTAAAGTAGAAGGTCAGCAAAAAAGAAAAGAAACCTTCAATGAGATAGATAGACACAGTGGTTGCAACGATGGGCTCAAGCATACAATGATGGTGAGAATTGCCATGGAAACAGGGCCAAAGTAGTGTTTACATAATAACTTGTGGACATGTGGAATTCCATACATTTTCTTGAAGAATTCAAATAATTACTGATTGATCTTAACACATAGCTTCTAGTCTGTTGTTGAAAATGACTGCACATAGATAATTCTTTAAAAGAGCACAGTGCCCAAGGCGAATATTCTTTATTAGTTAAACTGAACTATTTCTTTTTTATTGTTTGACTTAAAGATAATTTTCAGGAAACAAGTTCCAACTGTAAGTTTAAGGTTCAAAGATTTTCTTAGGGTGATAGATAGTTGGGGTGGGTCATTTCAACTTCCATGTCTTTAGAAGGTTTGCATTCTACAAGAATTAAATAAATATTCTCTCCACATGGTTAAGTGCTCAGCTGCTAACTAAATGATTGAGGGTTCAAATCCACCCAGCAGCTCCATGGGAAGACCTGGTTATCTGCTTTTGTAAAGATTATAGCTATGGTGCAGCTCAACTCTGCCACATGGAGTCACTATGAGTCGAATTGATTCAACAGCGTCCAATAAAAACAACAAATTAGGGCTTGCTTGTGGAAGGATCCCTGGTGGTGCAGTGGTTAAGTGCTTGTCTATGAACTAAAAGGTTTTTGGTTCAAATCTACCAGCTACTCCATGGGAGAAAGATGTGGCAATCTGCTTCTGTAAAGATTTATAGCCTTGGAAAACCTATGGGGCAGTTCTACTCTGTCATCTAGGGTTACTGTGAGTCAGAATCAACTTGAAGGCAATGGGTTTGGGGTTTTTGGATCAGGAGTTCAGGAAGCCAGGCATCTGCATTGTTGTCTGTGGTGCCTTACCCAGTGGTTTCTGAGGAAACCTGGGGATTATAGGTCTTGTAGAGTCATCAGTCATTTTTCCCACTACCTAACATTGGTATAAAACAGAAATATAGGCTAGCCATTCCTAATGTGACTCCTTGCCATGATTCAGGCCCTTCCCTGAATGTTTATTATATAAAAAATGGAAACAGTTCTAATAACCTTACCATTTATCGAGTGCCCACAAGGCACTTTGCAAGCATTGTTTTACTTAAAGTCAACATTAGAACTGTAGACTCACTGTGAGACTGACAAAACCAGAATTCAGCCCCAGGAAATTCTTATGGCAAAGCAGTGCTTGTAGCCATCTGCTGGGTGGTGTCTCAGGAGTGACAGCATTATATGGTACCAGGTAATAGAACACGTATAGATTGTCCACTGAAAACATGAGTGTGTTCTGCCTTCCACTTTATCATGCAATGAGGTTGGGAACTTTTCTTAGTTTCAGAAATGATTGCTCTTATTAGTTAAAAACACATTAACCTGACACAGGCCAGCCATGCTAGCTCAGCTTAGAGAAGTGACTTCCAAATAATTTTGTTGTTGACAACTGATGTTTGTAATACCAGATAGAATTAGTTTCTCTGCTCCTAATGCCTCCCACTCTTGTGTAACAGCTGTTGTTTCTCTGAATAAAAACATGCATTATCCACAAAATAGCCTCCATCCTTACCCTGCCACCCCCAGACTTCCTTAACCCTTGCCCAACTTTATTTGTAAACCTCCCAAGTACTGTTAAGTGTTAGGGATTCTTATGTTTGGCTGTTTACAAATTCCTCATCAGTGATGTCTTTTGTTTTTTAAGAAAGAGAAAACAGATTTTTCAAAGATTTCTTTCACATATTATACCGAACCAAACACACTGCTGTGGAGTAGGATCCAACTCAAAGCGACCTCTCCTTGGGTTTCCGAGGCCATATCACTACGGAAGTAGATTGTCCAACCTTTCTTCTGAGGAGTGGCTGGTGGGTTTGAACCACCAGCCTTCTGGTTAGCAGTCAAATGGCTTAGGTATTATGCCACCAGA
>NW_006921604.1:2527802-2543916 GCF_000298275.1 Orycteropus afer afer | reverse complement strand
TAAGGCACTTGACTGCTAACCAGAAGGCTGGTGGTTCAAACCCACCAGCCACTCCTCAGAAGGAAGGTTGGGCAATCTACTTCTGTAGAGATACTGCCTCAGAGACACAAGGAGGGGCTGCTATGAGTCGGGTCCAACTCCACGGCACATAACAGGCATTATTATCAGTATCTTTCTAAATCTGGTCTTCATTTTAACATAAACTTACAGATATGTTTTTAATGTATGCATGCATACATAAAAATATACAAATCATAAAAACTTATTCTAATGATAAAGAACAGTTAGATGACATTGGCCTTTTGTCAGTTGTGGTTATAACTCCACTTATGGAAGGTTCTGGATCATCTATGTTATCCCTGGGCATGAGGATATTGTTTCTAGTTAGAAAATTAGTGAGAGTTGTTTGTCTGTTCATTTTTTCTCTTTGTATAATACACTGTAACATCCTGCTGCTTCCCGAATCTGCCTATCAACTTTAGCAAAGTGATCAGCATTTGGGTCCATGTTTTCAAGGAACTGATGCCCCTGATTTAGCTTAGAAAACTCCAGCTAATCCTTTTACTATAAAAATTTTGGCAAGTTCTTTATTTCCTCTTCCTTATTATTTCTTCTTATTATTATAAATCTTTATTATTTCCTTCTTCTTCAGCTTTTATTTCCATTTCAATATATATTAAGTCCTGATCTGCCAGTTCTCCTTCTTCATGATCTATGAACTATTCCACATTGGCAATATCAAGTTCTAAACTCGGCGTTCTTGCCATATGGACAATTTTTCCACCAATCTCTTCCATCATATTATCCTGATCAAATGTTTGGAGTATGTTCACAAAACTCAGGAATTTTTTCCATACCCTCTACATGCATTTTTCTGTAACTTCCTCCCAGGAAGATGTAATGTTCCAGATACAATGATGGTCATAAGTACAGTCCATTGTAACTGGAATACATTGTAAATTGGGGACTACCTGTACTTCATATCTTGTTTATGGCTGAATAATATCCTATAGTATGGATATGCCATATTTTGTTTTATCCATTCATCAGGTGATAGACATTTTGGGTTGTTTCCATTTCTTGACTATGATGAATAATGCTGTTGTGACTATTTCTGTATAAGTTTTTATATAAACAGTTTTAAATACTCTTGATTTTATATCTAGGACTGGAATTGCTGTGTCATAGGGTAAGTCTATGCTTACATTTTTGAGGAATCATAAAACTGTTTTCTACAGAGGCAACATCATTTTGTATTCCCACTGACAATGTATAAAAGCTCTAATTTCTCCACATCCTCACTAACACTTTTTATTGCCTTCCCCACCCTTTATTTATTTGATAACCATTCAAGTGGATATGAGGTGGTATGTTGTTATAGTTTTGACTCACATTTCCTTAATGACTAACATTTTGAACCAAATAGTTGAAAATTAGAAAAGGAATGTGGCAGGGTTGTTAGCCTTTCACCTTACTTATTCAATCTGTATGCTGAACAAATAATCCGAGAAACTAGACTATATGAAAAGGAATTGCAGTGTAGTAAATTACTTAGGAGCTCTGGTAGCGTAGTGCCTAAGGCACTTGACTGCTAACCAGAAGGCTGGCAGTTCAAAACCACCAGCCACTCCTCAGAAGGAAGGTTGGGCAATCTACTTCCGTAGTGATACTGCCTCGGAAACCCAAGGAGGGGTCGCTATGAGTTGGAGGCGACTCGATGGCACATAACAACAAAACAACAACAAATTACTTAGTGTGGCTTGTCTAGCCATCAGTCTTTGTAAACTCCGTGGTGGAATTTGCTCTGAGCAACTGAGGAGCTCCTAACTGTAAAAGTTATCCACCTGGGGTATTTTTGTTGGGAGTGGCACTGGAGCAATGTTCTGGGAAATTCTCAGGTGCTTAGAATTCTGATGTTATGATTGCCTAGTTTGGCCACTCTGTCAGCCTCAAAAGGAGGCCTCCTAGAGGCAGAACTCTCTCTGACTGCTGGCTGAGGAAGATGTGCTGCTGAAAGAGACACACGCTGCTGGGAAAGAGATGCAAGAGACACGCATTGCTGAGTGAGACACCGAGGGACACTCAGTGTTGGGAGAGAGACTGTGGCCTGGGAGAGAAACTGAGCATTTTTCCTGAACTTGAATTATAGCCTGATGCTTCCCTAATAAATCCCATAATCTGTGAGTTCTGTGTAGCCACTTGCAGCGAATGATCGGACCCAGGAGAGAGGTGGTGGATGCTTTGGGAGGAACAGTTGGTGAAAGGGCTGGAGAGAGGCAGCATGTCTGGACTCACAGTAATGGGCCTTGGGCTACTGATAGTGATTCTTTCTTCCTCTTGTGGGGTTAGAGGCGGTCAGAACATGTGGCCTCCTTGTCCTTTTTGCAGGAATGCAACATCAGGATTGGAGGAAGACTCATTAACAACCTGTGATACCCAGATAATACAGCCTTGCTTGCCCAAAATGAAGATAGTTTAGACACCATTTACTGATGAAGATCAGAAACTGCAGCCTTCAGTATGGATTATGCTTGAATGTGAAAATGAAAATCCTCACAACTGGATTGAGATAGAAACATCACAATAAATGGAGAAAAAAAAAGTTGTCAGTGATTTCCTTATACTTGGATCAATGTCCATGAAAGTAGCAGTCAGGAAATCAAACCACATACCATATTGGGCAAACCTGCTGCAAAATGCTTCTTTAACATTTTAAAAAGCAGGGATGTCACTTTGATTATTAATATGCACTTGACTCAAGCCATGGTCTTTTCAGTTGCCTCATGAACATGCAAATCTTGGACAGTGGAAAAGGATAACAGAACAAGAATTGATACATTCAAATTTGCTGTTTATCTGAAATTCAAATTTGACTGCAAACCAGAAGGCTGGTGCTTTAAACCCACCAGCCACTCCTCGGAAGGATGATTGGGCAATCTGCTCATGTAGTGATACTGTCTCGGAAACCCAAGGAGGGGTGGCTATGAGTCGGATCTGACTTGATGGCAGTGAGTTTTTTTTTTTTTTTCTTTATATATTCTCCAGCAATCATAGCTGAGTTAGTAAGGATTGACTAACAGTTATACTTTTATATTCTGTTGATTTACAATATATTGCCATTCCTGAAGGGCTTAAGTATGGTTTTGTAGCATATTTCCAGTTCATTACAATTTTAGACTCTGACTTGGTAACAAATGAATGTTTTGGACAAGATTCAGATCCACGCACTGGCAGGCCACACCCTCTTGCTTCCTTTGATCCTGATGTTAATTCTTTTCTTCACCCATTTTTGCGCTACATACTCCATTTCTATTTTTAACTCCTCCACGTTATTTCTTGCCGTTTTATTCCGTCTTTTCCCTTAGGACCCACTAAGAACTGTTACAGAAACCCCATCTTCTTCCCGGAAAGTGCTTTCAAAGAGTGTCCCCTGCCCGGAAATGTAACACATATGACTCCGGAAATGGGGTGGAGGCGGAGAGCCAAAGTTTACCTCAGGCTTAGGTTAAGTGGTTGGTCACCAGGAAGTAGGTGCAAACTCTAAAGTGAAAAAACAAAAAAGAATTTCTGCCAAGAGTCACCACCCCCAAGATAAATCACATGGTTCCTTATGTCTCCTCCTGGGACTCTGCAGGCAAACTGGTGCCTTCCTGCCACCCAGTGAAGTCCGCCAGGTCTGAGTCAGAGGTGACACTTGGCCTTCAACACCACCCTTATAGTCTCCACCAGGGAATTTGGACTCCCAAAATGTCTATTTGTGGTCCCTTGGCCTAGATTTCAAACATTCTGAAATAACAGCATTGTTTAACCACACCCCATAACTGCAAGCCCATTATTAACCAGAATATGTTTTATGGGTTTCAGATTTTTTTTCCAAATTTTTTTTTTGTAGCTTTTGTTTTATCCAATATGATTTTGTTCTTCTGATTACATAAGTACTGCATATTGTAGAAATTCTGAAAAAACAATTTTGTAGTTAAAGAAATAACTGGCCCACATCCCTATTTCTAGACACTTGGCTTAGGGTTGGATTTTTTTCTGCGAATCCTCTTCTCTCACCTGTGTATACAGAGGAAATTTGGAGAAGGATGTGAAGGAGAGATTGGTGAGATTTATGGAGGGAACAATAAGGAAAAGAACTTGGAAAAGAGTGAATGTGTTTAAAGGAGATTTGCAGGAAACTTTGCTGGACAAGGTGTCAATGACCCTTTCTTTGGATTTGCACCAAAAAATGCCATATAATCTATATTATATGTGTATGCTTTTGGAGTTGGATTTATAGTGGGTGAAGGGCATAAAAGACACACTGAAATTAGCCTCAAGGCAAGAGCAGGGTTCCTCAGGTTACAAAATGAAAAGTACGGAGTTTTTTGTTTTTGTTAAATCACGTGTCCCTTCTTCTATAGCAAGGGTTGGCAAGCTTTTTCTTTAAAGGTCCAGATGGTAAATATCTTTAGCTTTTCCAGCCATACATGGTGTCTATTGTCTCTGTTACATATTCTTCTAAATAGCATTTTACAGCTTTTTAAAAACATAAGAAGCATTTTTAGCTCAGGCAGTTCAAAAATGGGCCATGGTTTGCCAACTCCTGATCCACAAGTCACTCTTGTTAATGTTTTGGAACATAACCTATCACCATTTTGTCTATTCGTTTTTCTTATATATACATATATATATAGTTCAACTTTTTTACAGAATTCTTAGTTATACCCAGCTTTACGTACTGTTGTGTAACCAGCTTTTTTTCCCCTTAAACGTAACACTATACTTTCATCATTTCCACGTCACAATATATAATATACAGTTTTGTACTTTCGTAACATACACTTCAATGTGTGTTACACAGTTTTAGGCCTCTACTAATTATTTGCCTATTATTTGCCTTCTAGGTTGTTACTAGTTTTTTACCCCTAAAATTGATACACAAGAACAACTTGTGCATCCAAATCTGAGAGCACCTAGTGGTAACCCCAGATGTTGCTGAGGATGTGGAAAACTGATGTCTTATATATTGCCAGTGGAAATGTAAAATGATACAGCCACTCTGAAAAACATTTTGACATTTTCTTAAAAAGATAACTATGCAGCTACCACATGACTTAGTAATTACACTCATAGGCAGTTATGACAGAGAAATGAAATCTTTGCTCACACAAGAACCTGTGTACATGAATGTTCAGTGCAGTTTCTTTGTAGTGACTCAAAAATAGCAACAACTTAGATATCCTCCAGTGAGTGAATGGATGAAGAAATTGTGGTCCATCCATGTGTTCTTGTTAGGTACCATTGAGTTGATTTTGACTCATTAAGACCCCATGTCACAGAGTAGAACTGCCCCATAGGGTTTTCTAGGCTATAATCTCTATGGTAGCAAATTGCCTGATGTTTTTCCTACAAGCTACTATGTGGGTTTGAACCACCATGGAATATTATTCAGTAGTACAAAGGAATGAACTATTAATACATGTAAAAATTTAGATGGACTTCAAAGGAATTATGCTGAGTGAAAAAAGCCAATCCCAAAATGTTATATACCGTGTGATTCCATTTATATAACAGTCTCAAAATGACAAAATTATAGAGAAGGAAAACAAATTAGTGACTGCCCGGGCTTAGTAGGCAGGTGGGTGTGACTGTACGGGAGCAGCATGAGCAAGATCTTTGTGATGACAGGACAGATCTATATCTTTTTTTTTTTAAGAAACCAACCAAAAACTAAACTCATTGCTGAGTCGATTCCAACTCATAGCAATTACCATAGTTTTAGGCTTCTACAGAGTGGCTGGTGGGTTCGAACCACTGACTTTTTAGTTAGCAGCCAAATGCTTTCATCACACCCCCACCAGAGCTCCTTAAAGAAACCAAGGGAGGGGAGAATTTAAGTAAGTTAAGGCTAACTATATTGAGTGCTTGCATAGTCAGTAAGATGAAGCCCAACTTCCCGCCCCCCCCCCACTTCCATTCCTCCCTTCCCATAACCCCTAGTAACCAGGAATCTTTTATCTCTATTCTAAATATTTCATACATGGGGACAGTGATGATTCAGTGGTAGACTTCTTGCCTTCTGTGTGTGAGACTGGGTTTGATTCCTGGCCACTGTACCTACCACACAGCTACCTCCTGTGTCACTGGAGGCTTGTGTGTTGTTATAATGCTAAACAGGTTTTGGTAGAACTTCCAGACTAAGATGGACTAGGAAGAAAGGTCTTGTGAATCAGGCAGTGAAAACCTTATGGATCACGATGGTCCGATCTGCACCCAGTCATGGGGATGGCAGAGGACCAGGCAGCATTTTGTTCCATTGTGCATGGGGTTGCTGTGAATTGCTGGCCAACTCTATGGGAGCTAGTGACAACAAGATGTCTCATAGAAATAGGAATAATACAATATTTGTGCTTCTCTGACTTACTTCACTTAACATAATGTTTTCAAAGTTCATCCAGGTGATGACATATATCAGAACATCATTTCTCTTTTTGGCTGATAATACTGGATTATGTCTATGTACCAATTTTGTTTATGCATTCATTTGTTAATGAGCACTTGGGTTGTTCCCATCAAGTTCTATATCTTGATTGTGGAGGTGGTTACAGAAAGCTACTGCAAAAAGGACAAGGAGGCCACATGTTCTGACCTCCTCTAATCCCACAAGAGGAAGACAGAATTACTATCAATAGCCCAAGGCCTATTCCTGAGATGCTAGACATGCTGCCTCCCTCCAGTCTTTTCTCCAGCCGTTCCTCCCAAAGCACCCACCACCTCTTTCCTGGGTTCGATAATTCGCTGCAGTGGCCACACAGAGCTCACAGATTATGAGGTTTATTAGGGAAGCACCACAGGCTACAATTCAGGTTCAGGGAAAAAATGCTCAGTCTCTCTCCCAGCCCACCGTCCCTCAGCCAGCAGTCTCTCACAGTCTCTTTCCCAGCAGTGCTGGTCCCTCAGTGTCTCACTCAGCAATGCGTGTCTCTTGCATCTCTTTCCCAGCAAACACCCATGTCTCTTTCAGCAGCACGTCTTCCTCCACCAGCAGTCAGAGAGCATTCTGCCTCTAGGAGGCCTCCTTTTGAGCCCGGCAGGGTGGTCAAACTAGCCAATCATAGCATCAGAACTCTAAGCACCTGAGAGAGAGTGGGCACCTCCCAGAACATTGTTTTGTGCCACTCCCAACAGAAATACTCCAGGTGGACACCTTCAGCAATCAGGAGCTCCTCAGTTGCTCATAGCAAATCCCATCTTGGAGTTTACAAAGACTTATGGGTAGAAAAGCCACACTAAGTAATTTACTACACTGCAGCTACACATGTAGTAAAATTTTATAGAACTATGTACATAAATAAAAGGAGCTCTGGTGGCGTCGTGCCTAAGGCATTTGACTGCTAACTAGAAGGTTGTCTGTTCGAACCCACCAGCCACTCCACAGAAGGAAGACTGGGCAATCTGCTTCCATAAAGGTTTACTACCTTGGAAATCCAAAGGGGATCACTATGAGTTGAAATCGATTTGATGGCAGTGAGTTTGGTTTTTGGTTTATATACACAAGTAAGTGCTTGTAAAACAATCTGACCATGGACTGTAAATTGTGTCAGTGTCAGTTTCCTGATTTTGATATCCTGCTGTGGGTATGTGAGATATTACCATTGATGGGAGATACTACCATTGATAGAGGCTGGGTGAAAGATGCGTGAGACCTCCTCGTACTTTATTTTTTTCCTAAAACAACCACTTATATTTTAACCTATAATTATTTCAGAATAAAAAGTTTTTAAAAAATTCACGTGAATGAACAACTTTTACATCCAAATTTGGAAACACCTCAGTTGTTTTTATGATAAGCTGGACTTGAAGAATTTGTACAACCAGAATTGCTATTCAAAGGATATGAGCATTTAAAAATTGATTTTATGTTGTGCTATTCACAAGTATTACACCATTTTGCATGTCTGTAGCTTATATGAAACTGCATTCCCCTCTTTCATCCTTATGTGTTTTAAATGTGAAACATGCCAAGAACAATAATGATTATTTCAACACAGTGACATGGGGCAGGGGAGTGAAGTAGGTAGGAGCCCTGAACACCTCTTCACTGCTGAGTGTATGTGAGCAGAGGCAGCATCCCATTCCCACTGCTGTTGAGTTGATTCTGACTCATGGCAACTCCGCAGGACAGAGTAGAACTGCCCCATAAGGTTTCCAAGTTGTAATCTTGATAGAATCACACTGCCACATCTTTCTCCCACAGAGCAGCTGGTGGGTTCAAACCACTGACCTTTTATTTAGTAGCTGAGCACCTAACCACTATGCCACCTAACCCAAAACCCACTGCCATCAAGTCAAATCCAACTCATAGCCACCCTATGAGTTCTACAGAGTAGAACTGCCCCATAGGGTTTCTGAGGCTATAAATGTGTATGAAAGCAGACTGTTTCATCTTTCTACTGTAGAGTGGCCAGTGAGTTTGAACCACTGACTTTCGGTTAGCAGCTAAATGCTTTAACCACTGCACAACCAGGGCTCCTTAAATGCATCATAGAGTCAGACATATCCCACACAGTGATTTTCTTAGGGAAGTCCATAAAGACTAGGTAGTGTTCCATTGATCACCTCAAGTTTGTAAATACTCGGGTCCTCTGTGTATCCAGCGCCATTTTCTTTCAGTAACCATGAAAAGGTTTCATGTGAAGACATACTAATAATCTTAGTGTGTCATCTAGAAACAGGTTAAAGTATAATCATTTCATAGCTTGAGCTATCATTTAAAAAAAAAAAAAGGGAAAAAAACTGGTTTATAGTTATATTGTAGATATCAGCTTTATATGGAACAATGGGGGGTGGGAGTGGGCAGAAAATCACCAGAAGGAGGGAAAATAAAGAGAAATGAAGGGAAAATCCTGTATGAATAGCACAATGGAGCTTGCCTTCCTTTCAGGCTGTGAAATCTGCCACATGATCTCCCAGTGCTTGGGTAGTGGGAGTGTCGGGGCTCTGACAGGTACTCAGCTCCAACCCTTTCTGGATGGGCTACAAGAGGCAGCAGGTTGATGTGGTTTGCTATAGGCTGTGAGTTTGTAGGCCTTGTGTGCATTCCCCGTTCAGATCCTTGATTGTGGTGCAAAATCTGGGTTTATCATGGAGAATCATGTCAAATTGCAGATGCCTATTAGAAGAGAGGTCTGTGGAACAGGTTAAATAAGGAAGCACAGAATGTTCCAGGGTGGGGGGAGAGGCTACTTTGTTTTATAGTATAATGATAATTATTTGCTCTGATACCCGCCACAGTGAGAACACATACTTCACACACTCCTCAGAGGTTCAATTCTTGCTCGAGTAGCATGAGTAACACACCGTAATGCTGATGGAAAAATTGTGTGTACCCTAAAAGGAAGCAGGTACTTCCCCTCTATGGAGAGGAAGGGCCACCTGCACCGAATGCATGCATGCCCCATGTCTGCCATTCCCAGCACCTTACTAATGCTTAGTCTACCTTGTTATTCTTCGTTCAGGTGGAGGAAGTTGATGTACTGAGTAATGGCTCACTCATGGTTTTTAACACTTCTGCTTTGCCACATCTGTATCAAATCGAGCAGCTGCAAGCCCTGGCTAACTACAGCATTGGTGTTTCCTGCATGAACGAAGTAGGCTGGTCTGCAGTGAGCCCTTGGGTTCTGGCCAGCACGACTGAAGGAGGTAATTCTGAGTTCAGAATGAATGTTACCCTGATGGCAAGTGATTAAACAAACCCTTCCGAGTGGCCTAATTTAGAGTTCAAACTTTGTTCTGTTTGTTTTTTGTTTCTAGAGGACAATGTTATTTAGTGGCCAGTGAAAACGGGAGAGTATATTTACTAATATACTTTAGAAAGGTTTCATGGCAAACTTATACTTTCAGTGTATAAGTAATATTTTCTTTGACATAGGAAAATGTTAATAGTAGCATACTTTTTAAAGCACATATTCTTTTTAATTAAAATACATAGAAGTTTTTACTCCTAGCATCAAAGTCAAGAAAATTAATGAAGATGAAGCTGGCTAACCTTCATCAGGCACCAGCTGTGTACCAAAGACCATATTAGATGCTTTATTTGCATTATTTCGTTAGATCTTCCCAGAACCCTATGAAGTTGATAGCAATATCTTTAGATTATCCTGCTCAGAGCACTTTTTTTTTAACATGTTTAATCTTTAAGCAATATTCTGAGTTGCTTTTCATTTCTGAGATTTTTCCTCTTCAAGGTAATACTAGAATGAAAATTACAGTTCCATTCAATTTGAATAGCACAGTTGCCATTTTCATAGGCTAGATTACTCAGAACCTCTTTCCTGCTCTTATCTTTATATATGACTAGTGCTGTAGTTCTAACACAGACGATGGGACAGGTCGGATTGGAAAGTTATAAAATAGTCTCTCTTCCCAAAAGAAAAAGAAAAGCCTTTGAAAATTAATCCTATTATGCTATGTTCTAATTTTTTTTATTTTAAATACATTTTCTTGAAATATATTTATGTACAGTGAAATACACAAAACTAAAGTGACTTAGGTTAATGCACTTTTTTGCAGTGTTTCCTTCCCTCCTATGTTTTCATTTTTATTCAGTTCAAAATACTTTCTAATTTCTGTTTTGATTTTTTTCCTTTGACCTATGAGTTATTTAAATGTGTAACTTAATTTCCAGATATTTTTTAATTTTCCAGTGATCTTTGTATTATTAATTTCTGTATGTATTTTGTATAATTTTAATCCTTTTAAATTTATCAAGACTTGTTTTATGGCTCGGAATACTGTCTATTTTGGAAATGTTCTGTGTCCACTTGAAGAGAATGTGTATCGTGTTAGTTTAAGTTGGTTGACAGTGTTTTTCAAATCTGTGCTCTTATTGATTCTTTGCCTACTTGGTTTCTTAACTACGTAGAGGTAGGTATTGAAACTTGCAGTTAAAATTTTGTATATACCTATTTTTATCTGTAGTTCTACCAGTTTTTGCTTCAAATATCTTGAAGTTCTATTATTTTGTGGACTAATATTTAATATTGTTTTGTCCTCCTGATAACTTGACCCCTTTATCATTATGAAATGCCCTTCTTTATCTTTGACAATACTCTTTACTCTGAAATCTACTTTGTCTGATATAAACATAGCCACTTAGGTTTATTTTTGCACATTGTTACTTTTAACTTATTTATGTCTCTATATTTAATCCTCACATTGTAATTTTCACCCATTTTTTCATTTTTCATGTTGCTACTTAAACTTTCTGACCATATGGAATATAGTTATAACTTGTGATGTCCTTGTACGCTAATTCAACGTCTGTGTTATTTCTAGGGTGATTTCAGTTGAATAATTTATAGTCCCATTATAGGTGATAATGTCTGGTTTCCTTTTGTATGCCTAATAATCTTTTATTGGATTTTAGACATTGTGAATTTTACCTTGTTGAGCGCTAGATTTTTTCTTTTTTTTTTTAAGCATTGAGCTTTGTTCTGGGATACTTGGGAACGGTTTGATCCTTTTGTATCTTTTAGGATTTTTTAGGCAGGATCAGAGCAATGCTTAAGTCCAAGACACCTCCATAATTCTTTGGGAGAATCAGCTGGCTTAGTTAATTATATCTTCTTCAGCTTTTTCTCACCTTTCAAAAATGCATTGGAAATTCTTCTTCCACAGTTGACTCTTCTTTGTCAGTTTATAGTTTTTCTTAATTTGTTACTGTTTCAGGAAAACTAAACATAAATACACGTTGAATCTGCCATATTTATCCATAAATTGGACAGCAGATTAAGTATGTGAGTGATTTGATAGATACAGCTTTAGTTGTATAATATTTCCTAAACTGAAATTCATCTAACTTCATGGTTACTGCCCCTGGAATCAGCAGAGGCAGGGAGGTTTACAGTGTCCTTTTGTTTTTCTTTCAGGAGTCTTTCACAGTTGACTTCTCACTGCCTGTGAGTTTATAGGTTTTGTCTTTTATTTTTTTAATTTGTTGCTGTTGAGTCGATTTCAACTCCCAGCAACCCTACAGGAAGAGTAGAACTGCCCCATAGGGTTTCCAAGGCTATCATCTTTACAGAAGCAGACTGCCTCATCTTTTTCCTGTGGAGTAGGTGGTGGGTTCCAATGCCACCCTTTCAATTAGAAGCCAAGCACTTAACCACTGTACTGACAGGGCTCCTACTGTCATTTTAATGGGTTAGATTATATATTGAGAGTGGGTTAAATTATACATCAGAAATATGTAATTACTGAACACAAATCCCAGTAATAGTTTAATGCATATTATTCCAATTTTCTTTTTTCTATATATAATACTTTATTGTTTTTAAAATGAATTATCGATACATACTTTTTTATAATTTGATTTTTTTTTTCTCCATCACATAGTTTTTCATTTCAGTACACATGCCAGTACCAGTACCAATCGCTCTTAGTTGATTCCAACTCTTGGTGGCCTTATATGTTTTCAGAGTAGCTCTATGTTCTATAGAGTTTTCAATAGTTAATTGTTCAGAAGTAGATCACCAGGCCTTTCTTCTGAAGAGCCTTTGGGTGGATTTGAACTTCTAACCTTCCATTTAGCAGCTGAGCACACTAACCATTTGTACCACCCAGGGGCTCTATCAATATACATAAAAAACAAACAAACAAACAAACAAAACTCACTGCCATCAGGTAAACCTAATTCTTTTCAGCAACTGGGTAGTAAATATTCTGTCAGATAAAGGTGTCAAAACGTGTATTATGATTATTGATTGAGCATCATGTTTATTCCTTTTTCATCACTATTAGGCTGCAATGAAATAACAAGAGCTGCAAGAGTTTTCTAGGATAAATTCCAAGAAGTAACAATACTTGGTCAAAGGGTGTATGATTTTCAGTTTTTTTAAATATACTCAAGTATCCTCTTCCCAAAAAGGACTACAGTAATAACTTTGCCTTGTTCCCCAAATTACTATATGTATAATACATGCACACATATTTTTAATTTATTGACTAATTAATCAGTTTATCTTAAGACTTCAGTAGCCTGTTAAAAGCTTATTTTTAAAAACCCATTTTGTAACTCAGTGCTCTTTAATTAAAAGGGGGGGTCTGCTATAAGTTCTGTATCATTCGAGTCCTTTTCATAGAACATTTGAAAACTAAACACCTGTACCCCAAGAAGAGAAGGAATCTATGTGTGCTTTTCTTTGTGACTCCTTGGTTTTCTCTTTTTTTCTTTTCTAGCCCCATCAGTAGCACCTTTGAACGTCACTGTGTTTCTGAATGAATCTAATAATAATGTGGATGTCACATGGGTCAAACCTCCAATTAAGCGGCAGGATGGGAAACTGATGGGCTACCGGATATCCCACATATGGCAGAGTGCAGAGATTTCTGTAAGTCTCAACCCTAAAACGTTGTGCTTAGTTGTCTCTTTTTGATCTGCCAGCTTACTACTGTTTTAGAAGCTTTCATTTTGCTTGAAAAGACCTGATATTATTGAGTTTTGTGAGATACCTTTCAGTGAGAGTAGTGAAAATTAGAAGTGACTTAGTATTTATAAAATTCCAAGGAGTTTTTGGGATTTTCCTCCCTCCCTCATTCATCCTTTCATTCATTTGTTCAATAAATATATATAGAACTCATTCTAGGGGCAAGACCCTCTGCTATTCTCTGATTTTAGCTTTCAGGGAGCTTAGGACCTCGTAGGAAGAGAGTGTGGGCTATCCATAGCATAACATCAAGGAGATACAAGGCTTAGCAGTTGGGCAATTCCTCTTGGAAGTTTCAGGGAACTTTTTTCTCAAGAAGATTGTCAAAGATGAACCCCACCCTCATAGAAGATGGCAAGCAGAACCAGACTCCAGTGAAGACGCCTAATTGAGTGAGCAGGTAGGCTCTCCACAGCTTCACAGGAGCCAAAAGTAGACATGAGACTCGATGGACCAGAGCAGTTTATTGCTCACAGCAGGAGCATCAGCCTAGTAGCACAGGTGCCCCTGATGTGACACAATGGGCCCAATTAGTGGGTTGCACAGCTGAAGGACCCAAGATCAAGGGCTCAGCACCTTTTGTGGTGAGCAGCAAACAAGCCCATCCCCTGCTCCACAGCAATTATGCTGTGACCACCTTGAAGTGCTTTATTGCCTATGTGTCCAGCCCCAGTAATGGCTCAGGGTCAGAAGTTTGTTAGTCTTTGTGGTTTGGCATGCTCAGCAAGGACATATGCAGATACCCATGGCTGGTGGGAGACTGTCTCCACCCACAAAGGTGGTACTTGATCTGGGCCTGGAATGATTTTGACAGATGAAGATTGAAGAGAGTCAGGTAGGAAAAAATAACATGAAGAAAGGCATGATGTGACAGCTTTGGGGGAATTATAACTTGCCTGAAGGCCTGGAACTTGAAGTCTTTTAAAAAGACGTGATATGAGGTGAAGCTGAATCGTAAAATTGTGGCCCCAGCATGCAGGGCCCTGAAATTTAGGCCAATGTGTCAGATTGAATTTGGTATAGATAGCAAGGGAACCTAGGAAAATTTTGAAACCCAGGAGTACAATTTGAGAGTTACATATTATGAAGAGGGAGCTCTAGTGGCATAGTGCCTAAGGCATTTGACTGCTAACCAGAAGGCTAGTGGTTCAAATTCACCAGCCACTCCTCAGAAGGAAGATTGGGCAGTCTACTTCTGTAAAGATACTGCTTCAGAAACCCAAGGAAGGGTCGCTATGAGTCGAATCAATTCGATGGCAGTGAGTTTGGTTTTTGAGTTTTGGTATATTATGAAGATGGCTTGCATTATTATTCTTTTACAAATAAGAAAATTGAGTTTATTGGTTTAAGTCATCTTCAAATCTGCCACTAGAGCCTACTGCTAAAGAACTCTGGGCCACAAACACTGGCCAAGTAACTCAGCAGTGGCTCCTGGCTGCTCTTTCCAGGAAAAGAGTTGCCATCAAGTTGATTCTGACTCGTTGCAGCTACGTGTATGTCAGAGTAAGATTTTCAATGGCTGTTAACAAGCACACCAACCATTTTCACCACCATGTGACTCCCTGGCTACTTTATAGGAAGGCTATATTGCTCATTAAGAATGTGTAGAATATTTGGCAAGTAGTGACTAGGATCTTAAAAGTTTGCAAGGGGCCATCTAGATGCAAGGATGGGTCTCTCCTCATCTAAAACAAAGAAGAATGAAGGAAACCAAAGATGCAAGGAAATAATTAGTCCAAGAGATCCTCAGTGTATATGACTATGAAACCAGAAGAACTAGATGGTGCCCAACTATCACTGTCAACCACTTAGAGGGGGATATATGTAGGAGATTCTGTATAGCATTGGAGAACAATGTGGAACAAAACTCAAAATCATAAAAAAAAAAAAGACCAAGTTTACTGGTCTGATAGAGCCTTGTGAAACCCCTGAGACTATGACTATGGCCCCTAACTGCCCTTTAGGTCTAGAATTGAACCTACCCTTGTGGCTTAGAGCTGAACCAAAAACAGGCATATGAGCTGAACATTTATATTAGGTAGATATACTCCCTGGTGAGATCAATCATGGGAGAATAGAAAGGCTGTGTATGCACAGGGAGACAGCTCTGGGGCAGGAGTGCATGGGAGGGAAGGACACAGGGAAGAGGTGGCTATGGGGAGGAAGAGAGCTGTTGCATTATGGGAAATTACAGTCAATGTCATGAGACAAAATGTATGTGAACTGTGAAGATGAATTTGCTTTGTAAACTTTCACCCAAATCACAATAAAAATTATTTAAAAAAAAAAAAAAAGGAATGAGTAGAATACTAGAAGGGAAGCACTGGTTGTGAAAGGAACACAAGGGCATTGTGAAGGGCACACTCAGCACTGAAGATGACCCCACTCTCTCCCCCTAAAACTCTATTGACATCACTGATAGAAATTAGCCAAGAACTTTTTGTTCAGCTCTTTCTTAGATTACTTACTTCCACACCTTAAGGCCATGGATAAAATGGTCATTTAAGAGACAATTAGTTTAGGGCTTTTATACTTCTTTAGTATAGGGGGATATTGTTGTTGTTGTTGTTTGCCGTCGAGTCAGCCCCGACTCATAGCGACCCCTCCTTGGGTTTCCGAGGCAGTATCACTACGGAAGTAGG
>NW_006921604.1:2516747-2527702 GCF_000298275.1 Orycteropus afer afer | reverse complement strand
TTCCTTCCGAGGAGTGGCTGGTGGGTTTGAACCGCCAGCCTTCTGGTTAGCAGTCAAGTGCCTTAGGCACTATGCTACCAGAGCTCCTATAGGGGGAATATAGGCTACCTGATTTAGAATATCCAGGTTCAACCGCCAAGTGAACTTTTTAGACCTAAAAAACCAAACTGCCTTCGCATTGATTCCAACTTATAGTAACCCCCTCTTGGGTTTCTGAGGCTATAAATCTTTATGGAAGTAGATCACCCCGTCTTCACTGGTGGATTATGAACCACTGATCTTTTGGTTAGTAGCCAGATGCCTTATCCACTGTGCCATCAGAGCGCTTCAACTTACCAGACAGTGTGTGATAAAATCCCTAAAAGATCTGTGCTCCAACCAGAAGAGTTAGGAGCTGCCTCTGAAGCATAAATCCTCCTCTGTAAGCCTGATGAGACATGGCTGTCTTCCTAAAGGCCTGTTTCTTCAGCAAATTAACACCTGCACCAGTTACTTGACTGTTTGGAGAAGATTGGCTTCTGGTTGAAGAGTAAAGAATAAAGAACGTATTCATGCAAGAGAAAGAACTCATGTTTTCCCTTAAAATATGTATTTTTGGTTCCTCTTTTCACAGAGACCCACTTTCCTGAGACAAATTTGTCTGGTTCCTGTTGGAGTAAATTAAATCTGATATATTTAGAAACAACCCATTATGTTTATGAGCTCTCTCCTGGGCCTTTCTGCTTAGATTTCATGTACCCTAATCCAGGCCAGTGGTCTCTAGCTCTGCCATCACCCTGCTATACTTTCCTGCCATCCACAAAAATTACTGGGGCAAAAATAAATAAATACAAGGAGTGGCTAGCATTATCATTATCAAGATGGTCTCTTCTTCACTGTGATCATGGAACATGCATATGTGGTCACATTCCTAACAGATCCAAATTTTAATTCTTCTGGCTTTTGTATGGGTCATCATACCAAGTAACAGCTTCTTGGTGAGCAGAGACCTCATATCATCCAGCATTTACCAACACTGCTATTTTCTGAAAGGGCAATTGAGATTTATTCTTTCTATTTTCCTGCTTCTGTTTACCTTTCAGCAATCAGACTGTTGGAAGCAGTAGGTGATGGAAGTAGAAGGAAAAGAAGAGGACTTAGAAGTCCAGGGTTTGTTTTGCCTCATAGCCAATGGTAACAGGTTGTTACTTGTACCAATAATAATAATAATAATAAAAAACCCACGTAAAAGTAGCAGCTCCACGAGGCCTTGCCTTTCCTAGTTGTTTGTCGCAAGGCATTTACACAGGGTGCCTGTGGATGTACTGCATTTTCCCATTTACTAAGAGGGGAGAATCAAATGCCTGTCTTAGAGAAAGGCCCTATTTAACAATGTTGAAAGCTTAGTATAAATACATGAAACTTCAGTAATTATATTTCATTTCAGGAGGAATTTTATCTCTTTTCTGGCTGTCAGAAGATAGTGAGTGATTCCCAGAAGAAACTAGAGCAGTCTCACAACAAACCCGTTTGTTTAAAGCACTACAGGTCATCGTTTCCACTTCTGCTCATGGCCTTGGTAGAGCTACTTGTTTAAAATAGACCTCCTGAACTGAGGCATGCTGAAGAAGAGGACTGAGGAGAGCCTCCTGGATGACTGTGGCTGGAAAGCCCAGGGCACCAAATGCCATTAACACTCAGTTATGTGTGCCTTCTCACTGCCTTTTGTTCAGAACGATCTCTTCTGCAGTGAGAACAATGCTGTCATAGTTGGGGCTGTGATCTTTCTAGTCATTCACCTCCTTGGGATGCTAGATCATCCCAGCAAGAAGGTCACTTGCATTGTACTCACCCTATACTCTGTGCATCATGATAGTCTTGTGACAACAAAAGACTTGGTGGCTCATTTTGGATAACATTCCCTGATGCAGCTAAGCTTCCAGCTCATGAGCCACAACTAGAGGCAAGTAAGAACAGAGAAGAAAGGTCACTGCTTAGGAGGAATGTGCAACCCTTGCCTAATGTGACGCTTGAGGTGATCTCTGCATCTATCACATGGATTCCCTAAAGGGCAAGAATTAGACACAACTTCATTTCTCAAAGTTGTCCTTTCATTGCCATTTTTTAAAAATGTTACTAAAGCTACATCAAAATGATGGAATTGGATACTTTTGAAAGATATTTCCCACTAATAGCTCAAATCAGGTTGGATTTTTTTTTAGAGGAGTTTCAGAACTTTTTGGAAGTGGTCTTTGGGTGGGTTGCAAACTGCTTACCTGTTTATCCCACAATTATTGTGTCTCTTTTAAACTAAGAAATTTCTAATGTTTGCTACATTAGATATTTACTACATCTTGATGAAGATACTTACTTTTTTTTCTTCTATTTTTCTTGATATCCCCTGCCTTCCAAATCAGAGCTCAAAATCAAAGGTAAGGAGCAAGTGCAATCTGTTCTCCTTGAAGTTGGAGCCATGTTTTGCTCATCTTTGAACTTTCTGAACACACGGCCTTGGACTCTATATATGTAGGCATTTATGGCACCATGAACTCAGCATGTGGAAACAGCTGAAGAGTCCATCTTTGTGAATGGGACAGTTTTTGATGAATGTGGACTGGTGTATCTTATCCATTCTCATATATTTCCCCATAAAGTGTCAATAGACTTTTCATGAGAAAAGAAAAGAATTCAGTGAGTATATAAGTTTATAAAATATTGTATATTATATCCACTTCTTGGAGTCCCCGTGTACTGCAAACAGTTAATGTACTCGGCTGCTAAATGAAATTGGGAAGTTCACATCCACCTAGAAGTGCCTTGAAAGAAAGGCCTGCCGGTCTACTTCCCGTATATAAGCCACTGAAAACACCACGGGGTACAGTTCTACTCTGACACACATAGGGTTGCCATGAGTCAGAATCAACTCAGTAGCAATTAATTATATACCCTCATCTTGAAGACTTACAGTGCACACTGGCAAGTTAAAAGTCTTTTAGATGCACTGCAGTAAATAAAGCTGTTACCTTTGACCCAGAAATTCCCAAACAAAGATTCATTTTAATAAGTGTGGTTCTCTTGGAGCTCATTGGTTTGGAATTGTGCCACTAATGCTGGTAAATCTGTATTTGGCAAGATCTTAGATTAAAAGAAAGTTTAATAGCAGAGACTATTGTGGGCCTGACACGACATGGTATGTAGAACCACCTTCCTTAAAGACCCAAAGAAGCTGCAGTGAACTCAAGGATTCCTTGGGCCTAGACCTCAGCTCCTAATGAGCTGCCAGGAGCTCCCAGGGTGGCAGAACTATGTGCCTGGATGTTGGCATGTGCTCCACACCTTCCTGTCCTAGTTTCTCCCACTCCCTGTCAAAAGAGGGCAGAGAATGTGAGCTGGTGTTATATTGAGGTATGAGGAATAGGAAAGGTTCTTGTAAGAGAGTTCAGACATGGGTCCAAAACACTTTGGAAACCCAGGGATTCTGTTACAGGTGGTATATTTTGCCTAGAGGAGAAATCTACAATGGAAGTAGACTCCATGAAGGAGTCAAATAAACTTCTTGGCTTGGGCAACTAAATAGTCTTGATGATTTTCTCTAATGCCCCAGGACTTGGAAAATACCACTAGGTCAATTGCATAAGAGAGTCTTAGAAAAGAAGGTCCAAGTATAGCACCTTAATCTATATGCTGAGCAAATGATCCAAGAAGCTGGACTATATGAAGAAGAACGTGGCATCAAGGTTGGAGGAAGAACCATTAACAACCTGCGCTTTGCTGACGACACAACTTTGCTGAAAGTGAGGATGACTTGAAGCACTTACTGATGAAGATTGAAGAATATGGTTACAGTGTGGATTACATCTCAATATAAAGAAAACAAAAATCCTCACAACTGGACCTATAAACAGCATCATGATAAATGGAGAAAAGATTGAAGTTGTCAAAGACTTCACATTGCTTGGTCCTACAATCAATGCTAATGGAAGCAGCAGTCAGGACATTAGACTATGCACTGGGCAAGTTGGCTACAAAAGACCTCTTTCAAGTGCTGAGGAGCAAAGATGTCTCCTTGAGGACTAAGGTGCACCTGACTAAGGTGACAGCTGGACAATGAATAAAGAAGACCGAAAAACAATTGATGCTTTTGAGTTGTGATGCTGGTAAAGAATGCCTAAAGTACCATGGACTAAAATAACTAACAAATCTATCCTGGAGGAAGTTCAGCAAATATGCCCCTTGGAAGTGAGAATGGTCAGACTTCGTATCACCTACTTTGGTCATGTTATCAGAAGGGACCATTTCCTGGAGAAGGATGTCATGTTCAGTAAACTGGAGGGTTGAAGAAAGAGGGGAAAGCCCTCAATGAAATGGATTGACCCAGTGGCTGCAGAGATGCGGTCAAGTATAGCAAGGATCATGGAGCTGGCGCAGGACCAGGTGGTGTTTCATTCTGCTGTACATAGGGTCGCTATGAGTTGGAGAGGACTTGACGGTACCTAACAACAACACCTTTCCTCACTGGATATACTGCTCTCTAAGACAGCAAAATGAGCCATATGCTTAAATATAGTTATGAGTTATCGATTGTGATTAAGCAACCCTTTTGGTAACTGAAAGCAAGTATCACTAAGAGCTGCCCTGACTAACTAATATCATATAAAATGAGAAAAAAGAAGCATATCTTTGGGAATATATTACTTTCCTCATAGGCAAGGTTGAGTGTGTCATGTTTTACATGTAAGTAAAGTTGTAAATCTACTTAGAAGAAATGCAGCCAGAATGCTTCTCAGAAGGAAGGATGGCAAGACTTCCTCATATGTACTTTGGATGTGTTATCAGGAGGGACTAGTCCCTAGAGAAGGACAGCATGCTTGGTAAAATAGAGAGTCAGCAACAAAAAAGGAAGAACGTCAAAAAGATGGACTGACACAGTGGCTGCAACAATAGGCTCAGACATAGCAACAATTTTGAGGATGGCACAGGACCGGGCAGTGTTTAATTCTGTTGTACGTAGGGTTGCTATGAGTCAAAAACAACTTGACAACATCTAATAACAACAACAACAAAGTTGCAATCCAGTGTTATAATACACATCTAATTACAGACTTGAAAATGCTCTTAGAGTTCCTTGAGGATAAGGGCCAATGTTAGTGAAAAACTAAAGCTCACTAAAGGAGAAATATACAGTTGGTTCATAGTATACACCCCATGATCAGACAACCTGTTGCCAGAGAAAGAACCCACCTGTATGCACTCTGCACCTTGTCAATACAGACAATAATGCAGACAGGGTAGCTCCTTCATATGTTTGATTTTAAATGATCTCTCTATAAACTCTCAAAATTAAATATTTGGGGATATGGCTATGAGTACACTTTCTTTATATACTTGACATCAAGACAGTATGGATGAATGACATCATTTTTTAAAAAACATGAATTATTTTAAAACTATATTTGAGATTAGTATTTAAGGATATTCTTAGAGAAAATTGTCAACATTTCAGTAGAATATTTAACATGTATTTTTCTTATCACAACTTCAACATTTATTGTAATTCCCCCCCTAAAATGTGATAATTTTTTATGTGTTTTCAAAATGCATTACCAGTAAGCATTGGCCAGCATTGTTGATGACTTCAAGATTCAGAATGATGACCACTGTGATGACAGCAGTCTCTACGTTGGGTAACATTTCATCTGGACCAGGAACTGTTCCAACTTATACAGATTAGCTCTTTACATAATATGTTAACTTACTTAAGGAATAAAACCAAACCACTGCCATCAAGTCAATTGTGACTCATAGCAACCCCATCGGGGGTGGAAATAAAAAGTAACTTTTCTGGGTTTCCCTAGGCCCTTTGTTGTTGCTAGTTGTCCTTAGTTGATTCCATCTCCTGGCAGCCCTGTGTGTGCAGAGTAGAACTGCTCCATAGGGTTTTCAAGGCTATCTATGACTTTTTAGAAGCAGATTGCTAGGCCTGTCTTTTGAAGTACCTTTTGGTGGGTTCAAACCACCAACCTTTCAGTTAGTAGTTGAGTGCTTAACCCTTTGCACCACCCAAGGACTCCTATAGGCCCTAGCGAATAAGTATTATTGTCTTTTTTTTATGTTTATTCCAGAGAGGTTAATTTTGTTGTTAGGAACTCTGTTCTTCTGGGCATTTAATTCTTTCCCAGTCATTCATTACCTCTTATTTTGAGGTGATTTCCCTCATAATTGATGCACTGTATTTGAGTCTTTCTAAGAAAAACAAATGCAGCCAGAAGCTATGACCACTGGGCCTGTGTTCCTTGCCAGGCACTAGATCTATTGTGGAGTAGACACATTATGCTCAGCTATGGGCCTGCCTCACTGTAGGGCTCCATGACTGTATAGTTTTAACTATCAAGTTACTGGAGCTCTGGTGGCATAGTGCCTAAGGCATTTGACTGCTAACCAGAAGGTTAGTGGTTCAAACCCACCAGACACGCTGCAGAAGAAAGACTGGGCAGTCTACCGTAAAGATTTACTGCCTTGGAAACCCAAAGGAAGTCACTATGAGTCAAAATCAACTCGATGGAAGTGAGTTTGGTTTTTATGAAGTTACTATACTTGATGAATTTCTTCCCCTAAGAAATTAAAGAGAGAATGGCTTAACCAAAGAAACCAATCTCATTGCTGTTGAGTTGATGCTCACTCCTAGTGACCCTATAAGACAGAGCAGAACTGCCTCTTAGGATTTCTAAGGCTACAAATCTTTATAGAAGCAGACTGCGTCAACTTTCTCCCACAGAGTGGCTAGTGAATTCAAACTACTGACCGTTTGACTAGCAGCCAAGTACTTAACCACTATACCACCAGGGCTCCTTAGAGAATGATCAATTATCCCATAAACAAAACTGAGTTTGCCATGAATGAAATTCTGTATTTCTAAAAATGGCAATGCCAGAATATACCACACAGTTCATTAGTAATTTTTCATTAATTAGCAAAAAATTGATGGTGAATTTCATAGACTCAGAGTCCATTGGAGGAGAAAAACAACTATTTTTAACATTGCATTTTCCCCTTTCCTCCCTTGTCTGTGGGCATTTCTGGGCCCTGGTGGTCATTGTTGTTTTAGATTTAGAACAGTTTCTAGATGGCTGACCCAGGTGCCCCCTTGATCATGAGCGACAGAACTGCCCTTTCCTTGAGAGCTGAGTTTATTCTTCCTGCACCATTACTAGGAGTAACCAGCATAAAACTAGGGAAGTTACCTCCAAAACTACATCCTTGTTATTTATTGATGATTGATGGCATTTGTGCCTCAGATGACTGATATTACTCTCTTTCTCTGTCAAATCAAATTTCCACAATTTAGAGATAAAAGACATCTTCTGAGGGTTTACTTCAGCCTTCACAGTCCTACGTTTTTCATTTATGACGGCAGCCCCAAACACAAAATTAGTTTCTTACCCCAGAGAACATCACTATAGTCAAGGTTTGGAAACAAAGAGGGAAAATGTTGCATGAACACATCTTTGTAATTATTTTTTAAAACATCATATTTTCCTTTGTATTAATTGCTCACTGTTTCATGAAAGTGGCTTTAAAACAAAAGTAAACTAGATTTTTGCAAATTGTGCATTTTTCGCACTAAAAGGAAAAATGCCAGTGTCCTCATAGATGTATGTTTTAGTCAAAATTCTTATAATTCAAGGTACCGGAACCTACTTGTACTGGTGCAGGGGAGGTTGACAGGGGTAATGTGAAGGTCCAGTGCAACCCTTGGGCATTATACTGTGGGTGGTTCTGAGGGTAGGGGTCTCGAGGAGTCAGTCTTACTCTTGTCTGTGTGCATCTGCTACATGGCCCCTTTCTTCCAGGTACTTCTTTACTGATTACTCTAAATACCATTCCTCATGGCTCAAGTTTGCCAAGGGCCCAAGGACTGAGTTTACTGCTGCCCTGTCTTGGTTCCCTCTGTCTGCCTTTGTTTCCATTGGCTGTGGCCAGAGTGAGGAAGGGATGCTTTGCAAATATGGCCACTGCCCCGGTTGTGGGTGTGGCTGGGACCAAAACCAAAAAACCAAACTCACTGCCATTGAGTCGATTCTGACTCATAGTGACCCCCCTTTGGGTTTCCAAGGGAGTAAATCTTTATGGAAGTAGATTGCCCCGTCTTCCTTCCACGGAGCAACTGATGGGTTTGAACAGCTAGCTGCTGGTTAATGGCCATATACTTTAGGTACTCTCTACCAGCTTTCCTCAAAAAGAAATATGGGAAGCCAGCAACATGCCCTTGGTGTCTCACTACTTTTTTATTTCCTCTGCTCTGTGTTCCCAGAAAGAGCTCTCTGAAGAAGTTGGCCAGAATGGCAGCCGTGCTCAGATTCCTGTTCGAGTCCACAATGCCACGTGCACAGTGAGGATTGCAGCCATAACCAAAGGGGGAGTGGGGCCTTACAGTGATCCAGTGAAAATATTCATCCCTGAATATGGTGAGAGCATGGCCCTGACCAGCTGACAGAATGTGTTAGTCCAGGCAGTGCACAGATTGTCAAAGAATAACCTGGAATGGATGGCTGTTTAAGAGCAAAAAATAAGGCCAAAGAGATTTTTGTAATGATAGAGATAGTTGATATAGTAACATACTTCACAAAGCTACCAATACCAGAGTCCTCCTACTGCCACCACTAGTAATGATGATCACTTACTAGAAAGATAAGTCCTTTAAAAATACCAGATTTGCCTGTACTTAATGAATTCAATTTAAATGATCTATAAATGGCTGAGTTTTGTACAGACAGTAGATCTAGTCCTTTGCTTTCTATAATTGTCACTATTTATTTCTTAGTGTTTATTTTAACATCCCCTTGCTATATTTTAAGAAGCGCTGCTTATTATTTTGTTATCTGTTCAAACCTTGAGTAAGTTGCTTTGTGATTTGATCTGTAACATGAAGTATTTCCCACAGAAGTGTTTCCCACAGAAGCCGTCCTTAGCCTGCCCTGGGCTCACTGAGCTAAATGCCTAGCCATACCTGTTGGCTTTTGCCTATTATTGAAGTATCCTTTGGCCAGGTGCCACTGTGGTGGCCCAACTGCTGTGGGACATAGACCAACAGAGCCACCATCATCTAATTCTGACCTGCCCTAGATTCCTTAATTTTACAAACCTGTCCTAAAATCCATGCACAGATGTCTTACCAGTGTGAGTTACACATTTACAAGCTTTTGCCAAATATGGCCTTTGTACCAGTAGCATATGGGACTTAGGAGCAGACAGTTGGGTTCCCAGTGACTCTCAAACAGGCTCTCCTTTTTAATGCTGAATTGGAACTATATTATGGTTTCTGCAGCCCACAGAAACATTAGTAACTGGTGATGGAGAGACAAATAATCTGGATCTATCATGTAGACATTCAAAGACAAGGAGATTCTGATTCTAAAGGCACAGATTAAAAAGTTAGGGTAAGACTCAGAACTTTTACCTTTACACACAATAAACCCTTCAAAATCCTAAAAAGCTTTGATATATAGACAGTTCTTGCTTTACATGATTCTAATATGCATGATATTTAGTTACTGCAGTTTATTTAAATAGCACTTGTTCCCCAACAACGTGGTTCAAATTATATTTTCCACCATATATTACCTGTGAATAGTTGCACAAAGTATAGACTTCACCATGAACCCTCGTCTAAAAATCACTACAGAAATGACAGGTGTACATCATGATCATGACCAATCATAGAACTTTGGCAACTGGTCAGTGTACACCTGTTATTCATTTCACACACAAAGATAGCAAAATGTATAGCTAGGTTGCCTCCTTGTGTCCCAGTGGCAAAATCACATCACATTTTACAGAAATGGATAACTGAAAAAGGGAATTGACAAAGATGTACATACCCCAAAGAAACAAAAAGTAATTATGTTGGAAGTGCAATTCCAACTAAATGTAAAAGGCATTAGAGAAGACATAGTGGACTGTGGACATGTTGACCCTACTGCCACTCATGAAACTAGACATGCAGCCTAAGGAACTTAGTGGAAGCCAACTTATCAACATAAATGAGAAAAGCATTTGTAACCAAAAGGAGGGAGGTATCCCAGAGAAAATGACACTGGCAAAAAAAAAAAAAAAAAAAATCACATTTAAGCATTTGCCCAGGGATAAAGCTCAGAAAACAGGAAGGGATAGGAAAGAAGGATGAAAGGAAATGGTAAACCCAGGGAGGAAGTGGGAAGAGTGCTGTTACACTGTAGGGATTGCAGTCAATGTCACAAAACAAAATGTATATGAATTGTCAAATGGAAAACCAATTTGCCTGTACACTGTCACCCAAATCACAATTTTATTAAAAAAAAAAAAATTACATTTAAAGGAACATGGAAATATGTGACAACATTGAAAGCACAGAGGATAAAATGTTGGAAGCTGATCCAAACTTAGAAAGGTGTGTGACAATTCACCAAAGCACAGAAAAGATGTTCTCTCAGTATTATAAGTTGTGTGTAAGAAGGCAAAAAACACTATTCAAACTATTCCTTTTTTTTTAATGATTTTTTAAAAAATTCTTATTGTGATTTGGGTGAAAGTTTACAGAGCAAATTCATTTTCCATACAGCAGTTCATACACATTTTGTCTCATGACATTTACTGCAAATCCCCACAATATAAGAGTTCTCTTTCCACTTCCTCCCTGTAGTAACCTCTTCCCTGTGTCCTTCCCTCCTGTGTACTCCTGTCCCTCCAGCTGTCTCCCTGTGCAAACACTGCCCTTCTGTTTTCCCAAGATTGATCACTCCAAGGAGAGTATCTACCTGATAAAAATAAATGTTCACCCCATATGCTGTTCAAACTACTCTTGACAAGTTTTTTACAAAGAAAACAATTAATTCTCAATAATTTTGAATATTTTTAATTGTAGTGTACCTAACAAGTTTTTTACAAAGAAAACAATTAATTCTCAATAATTTTGAATATTTTAAATTGTAGTGTACCCA
>NW_006921604.1:2474085-2516647 GCF_000298275.1 Orycteropus afer afer | reverse complement strand
AATATTTTATTACTACTCTTAATAAAATTAATTTAAATTTGATTATATTTTTATTTAACTTCATTTCTTTATATTTATCCCCAACATGAAGAGAATTTCCCATTAATTATTAAGATCACTTTGCGTGGTTCAAATGAGGACTGCCTGTGTTGTAGATCACAAAAGATAAAAAGATTAAACTCCCAAAGCTTTTGACAATCTGTTCTTCTCCATGGCAAGCCATTGTTATGTAATTTGAATCCAAAAGAGATGTGTTGAATTGTTTCTATTGGTATTTTACTAGCTTGGGTAGATTTTGCCCCCTCATCAACCCCGGCACCTGGCAACACAGATCCTGTGCTCATCATCCTTGGCTGCATTTGTGGATTGGTTTTGATTGGGTTGATTTTCTATATATCTCTGGCCATCAGAAAAAGAGCCCAGGAAACAAGATTTGGGTAAGTTAAAAAATGTTTTTGCCCAGTGGTATGCCAAGTGATAATAATACCTTTCCTGTTGGCCCAGCACCTCACATTGCACCCAGATGGTAGCCCTGTCTTATGCAAGCCTTGGAGTCAGGGATTTTGTTTAATTAGGCAGATGCCTACAAGGTAGCCAGTGGAGAAAGCCAGTCCTAAAAAACTGCTTTTACGGAGATCAGTAGCCCTTCATTACTCAAGCTAGGTTGCTGTTAAGTGAAGATTTTTATTAGAAGTTTTAAAATGATCCCGATTACTTAAAAAAGAAAGAAAAGAAAGAGACAGATCAAAATATTATAAGGAAATTCACCAAAGCATTAGCAACTCTGATTGATATAACTTTGGGTGATTTTGTTTTCATTTTTCCTATGTTTTACATATTTTCTGTAATGATCAGTTATTTTTTGAATAGTGAAAAACACTGTGTTCAAAAATTAAAATTAAAATTAAAAAGCTATTCTTCTTTTCTGTATTTCTTCTGTAACAGAACACTAGTTAAATATCAACAAAAATAAGACATTATGTTAAAGCAGCCTGTGAAAATGAAGCTGTGTGTGTAAATGTTGTTCTGCAACTCATTTTTTGACTTTGTAGAGTTCTGCAGCTAGTTCAGATTTCCATGAAATTAGTTCATCACTCATGAAACAGGAAGAAGTGTTTTGTAAGAGGCAGGTTGACAGCTTGGAATGGGGCAGTGTGTGGGGAAGGTGGCTATGTCTCGGAGGGGGCTGAGCTGCTCTCTTTCATTGCTCCACCTTAAGAATGCTCTTTGGTTAGAACTCTAAGACCTCCCATGGACAGGGGGAGGGGGGCTTAAGAGTGTCCATCCTAGTCTTGGGATCAGTTACCCTCAATACTTACAACTCTATCTTTGTGATTTATTATATCTAAATTCTATGTAGGACAATTTAAAAGAAATGGACAAAATCTAACCTAAGTGCTGACCATAGAATTCACTAGAATACATCCCAGAAATGTCAAGCCATTTATATGAAAGTTTGAGTGTGGCATATGGGCTAATGATGAACAAATACAGAGAACTTCTGAAGAAGTTGGCAGAGTAGCTCTTTGCTACTAGGTGCCAGGCACTGTGCAGTAGCCTGGAATACAACGGTGAACAGAAGTAGGCACTGCTCCAGCCCTCGTGGGCTCGCAGTTAACAGGCAAGTCAAGCAGTAATCAGGCACACAAATATATGTGAAATGGCCACTGTGGTAAGTTCTACAAAGGGGTCTCAAAAGAGTGTACGGTACAAATGAGAGAATTTATACTAAGCAGGTATTAACTAGGTAAGGGAGAAGAGGAAGAGTGTCCCATCCAGAAAAAGTAGCACATATAAAATTGTGGTGACAGGGAGCTTGGCATACAGAGGGGAGAACCTGGGGCTGCAAAAACACAAGAGTCATTAAGCTGACCAGAGGCTTAAAACGGGTGAAAGGCAGATCATAGGTTGCATTTTTTTTTTAAATCTGTTTACTGAAGTTTGTTCCCATGGATCCTCCTTATAAAACCCTGGGGTGATACCTTTTATTAGTTCATTTTTAAATAGGAATAGCTTTATTTTCTACTTATGAAATTACAGAAAGTCAAGCTCATCTATAGCCCCACAACTCACACATGGCCTCAGTCATTCTTTTAGCTAATATACTTCTAGATCCTTTGCTCTGCATATGTATATATTATTTTCAAAACTATATTTTCTCATTTAAAATAATCTAAACCCAAGATAAAGTGATTATAAATCTATAATGTAGACTCACTAACTTCAAAATAGGAACTCTGGTAGCATAGTGCATAAGGCACTTGACTGCTAACCAGAAGGCTGGCGGTTCAAATCCACCAGCCACTCCTCGGAAGGAAGATGGGGCAATCTACTTCCGTAGTGATACTGCCTCGGAAAACCAAAGAGGGGTTGCTATGAGTCAGGTCTGACTCGACGGCAAATAACAACTCTAAAACAGTGACAAGATGTACTCTGACTCATCAGTTATTCTCTGCCTCTGATGGTACTCAGAGAGAGTTGTTTTGGTATTGCTGGGTAAGCCAAAACCAAATCTAAGGAAAGAAAACATATTTCTTCTAATGGGAAATGGTCTTGTTAAAGAAAAGACACTTGAAAGGTAGCATCTTCCTTTTTGCAGCCTCCCTTATGGAATCATCATCTATCTCTGTTGCCCTGTTTTTATGATGTGAGATGTCTTTGTTTTCATTCTCCCAGGAACATATTCACAGAGGAGGATTCTGAATTAGTTGTAAATTATATAGCAAAGAAGTCCTTCTGTCGGCGAGCCGTGGAGCTCACTTGTAAGTTGGCTTTCATTTCCTTTTTGGGAAAGGTCAAAGTATTTGAGAGCAAGAAACAACAAACCATTTGACAGATTTCTAGCAGAAGTCTAAGGATGGATATTTTTAATGTACAAAATGTCTTCAACAACTAGCAAATAGATAGACAGACACTGCCTTGGGCATCCCTTCTGGCTAGTTTACTGGAAGTCTGGAACTGTACTCATAATACCACAAGACACGGAGGGAAAAAGGAACCCTCTGGGATGACAGGAGAAGGTGTAGGTAAAGGATTAGGATTTAAAGAAAATAGCAAAGCAACTGACGTATCTCAGCCTCATTTCCTCTGTTTTGGAACAATTTGCTGATAAAGCAATTTGTAGCAACTAATGGTTTGAGCTTTGCTGAATCAGAGTGTGACCTTCTAGTTTGAAGAGTGGGACTAAACAGATAATCATGTTCTTGAATAATTTCAGAAACAGTATATAGAAAGTATGTGTAAATATTATTAAATTTATGCTTCTGAATGTTTATCTCCCTTCACTGCCAAAAAACAAAAACAAACATAAGCATGATGAAGTATAAGTTTCCATGAAATAAAAATTTACTTGATGTAGAATGTAATTCATTTCCTTACTCTGCTAATGATCTAGAAGTTTTGACTTTTAAATGTCTGTGGTCTGATATTTAAAAAAAAAAAACTTCACTTAGACCTATTTCTTTCTTTCTTGGAGATAAGAAAAGACCATTTGGGTAAAATTTTTTCTTTAGGAGCCAAAGTGCCCTTTCTAATTATCCAAGGTCTTATGGTGACACAAATGGTTCTAATTAGCCACATTTTTTTCTTTTAAAGACTTGCTCATGTCTTAACTATGGGTCAAATGGAATCATTTGCCAAGTAGTTCTTGGTCTTTCATTCTCTTGCAGTCAGTTCCTTTTACTGACAATGCTTATTGTCAGTGTTTTACATCAACACCTTATTATAAAAGATTATTCTCCAGTTCCTCATCTTGAATTTCTCTATCACTGTAATTAGGTTTTATATACATATGTAGGAGTTCCCGAGTGGTGTGAAAGGCTAAACACTCAACTAGCCAAAAGGTTGGCAGTTTCAACTCACCCAGAGGCAGGCAGCTCAGGAGATGGGCCTAGTGATCTGCTTTTGAAAGGTCAAACCCTATAGAGCAGTTCTGCTCTGCAACACATAGGGTCACCACGAGTCGGGATCAGCTCGACAGCACACAACAATATACCATGTGTCAAACAGCAGCTAGCTCTCTAAACGTTTCCTGTGGTTTATGTGCCTCCTTCCCTGGCATGGGAGGACAGGGGGAAGTGTCCTCATCGTTCTTTTGTACAATGTAGTTAGGGACAAAAAGTACTTATTGACTTCTCTTCCCTACTCCTTTATGTCAAGGAGAAACCTTCCTTTTAAGAATCTGATTGCTGACTGCTGCTGCTGCTATACAATGAGAAGATAACTGTGGTTCTGATCTTAATAATCCTTCAGAAATAAACTTGCCCTGAAAGATTCATTTTACTGGGTTTAATCATAATGGAATTAAGTACGTTGTTGTTGTTGTTGTTATGTGCTGTCGAGTTGGACCCGACTCATAGCGACCCCTCCTTGGGTTTCTGAGGCAGTATCACTATGGAAGTAGATTGCCCCATCTTTCTTCCGAGGAGTGGCTGGTGGGTTTGAACCGCCAGCTTTCTGGTTAGCAGTCAAGTGCCTTAGACACTACACTACCAGAGCTCCTGGAATAAGTATAGTATACGTTTTGGTGGAGAAATAATGGGTACAAAATGGAAAAAAAAAAAGTTTAATTATTTTATAGGACTTTAAATATAATTTTAAGTATATTTATATGAAAGAAAGCATATTGACAGCTCTTATACATACTGTTACTCCTTTTATAGTACAGAGCTTGGGTGTCAGCGAGGCACTGCAAAATAAGCTGGAAGATGTTGTGATTGACAGAAGTCTTTTGGTTCTTGGAAAAATTCTGGGTGAAGGTAAGCAATTTTGAGAAATTCTTTTAAAATATGTGTTTACTTCTTAAATAAAGCACCATTTTTTGTGACTGAGTTATGATACAGAGTTGCTTTATAAACTAGATAGTGATTTTTTTATTATTAATTTTTTTTAATTGTCATTTGAGTGTAAGTTTATAGAGCAAATCCACTTTCCATACAGCAGTTTACATACACTTTGTCTCGTGACATTGACTACAATTTCCCACAATGCAACAGTTCCCCTTGCACTTCCTCCCCATAGTTACCTCTTCCCTGTGTCCTTCCCTCCATGCACCCCTGCTCCCTGAGCTATGTCCTTATGTATACACAGCCCTTCTGTTCTCCCATGATTGTTCTTTCCAAGGAATGTATCTGCCTAATGTAACAGTAGAGATTTTTGAAACTCAGATTTGACATATGAAAAGGGCCTCATACATGAAGTAGGCCTGTGAAAAATATTAATTCCTTTGTTTCGTAAAAGCATGCAATCCTTTGGCCTATTTCCTTTGTACTTTAAACTTACTCCTCTAATTCTTAAATTTATTTTTTTTGGCACATTCTTGATAACTAGGAACAAAGGTGAAAATACATATTTGTTAAATTGATCTTGGATGAATGATAATGGTATTAAGAGTGTATGCTTTATAAACTTCCATAATGTTTTCCATGTTATCCTGTAAACCTCTTGGTTTGGTTATCATGCTTAATGAAGTGATGACCTCAGTTAAATCTGAGCCAACTAAGTTCAGATTTAACTGGAGGCCAGTGCATGGGATGTGTCCCTGGTATATAGTGTAGGTGGCCCAGCAGGCCCAGCCCAGCTAGCTGTGCATTGATCACTATCCGACCACATGAAAACAAGAGCTCTGGCATTTCTGTGGTCTGGGGAGATTTTGGGCAAGGTCAATATAGATGTTGTTTTATTTCACAGGAGAATTTGGGTCTGTCATGGAAGGAAATCTTAATCAGCAAAATGGGACCTCTCAGAAAGTAGCGGTGAAGACCATGAAGTGTGAGTTATCACTGATTAAAATCATTCTTCTGGGTGTAGAGGGCTGATGCTTCAGTTTTGAGTGTTCCATAAATCCAGAGATGGCATTCATATGTCATGATCTCAGTCACTAGTGGGTCAGTAGGATGTCAAGTACACCCTAGTCACAGAGGGAAAATTACTTTAATGAACTCTTCATACCTGTGTTATATATTTTTTACACTCAAGGCAATAGCATTGGTTACTTTTACTATTTGTATCATCTATCTATATGTATATCTACCCATCTACCTATCTATTTGTCTATCTATGGAGATGCTGGTAGTTCAACAGAATCCTCTCCTTTCATGTGGGAGACCTGAGTGTGATTTGTGGCCAATGAACCTCATGTGCAGCCACCATTTGTCTGTCACTGGAGGCTTGTGTGATGTTGAACAAGTTTCAGCAGAGCTTCCAGACTAAGAGACTAGGAAGAAAGAGCTGGTAATCTACTTCCAAAAATCAGCCAGTGGAAACCCTGTGGATCACAATGGTTTGACCCACAACTGATCATAGGTATGGCACAGGGGCAGCATTTTGTTCTACTGTGCATGGGGTCACCATGAGTCAAGGCCAACTCAATGATAGCTAATACGTCCATCCATCCATCTATCAATCATCTAGTAGAGCTGATGACTCCAAAGTTAGGCATAAATTACTGAGGCAAGGGTGACCTGCTAACAACATCTGACTCCAGGGGTTAGTCTGGCTAACTCAGTGGGGCCCTTTCCCCATTGTTGCATGGCCCTAGCAAAGCTATGAGCTGCCTGGAAGGTGAGCTTCTCAAAGAGAAGAAAAGTATTATCCAGTCAAAGGCATATGGAGAGCTGTGATCACAAGCTAGAACCTCCAAGCAAGCTGGAAAGAGAGCCAGCATCCTAGTAAGGAAGAACCTTGTTAGCCATAACAAAGAGTCTGATTTTATCCTGCAAGGAGTAGAGCGCTACAAAAGGTCTTACACAAATGAAGAACAAGAGCAGATTATATTCTGGAAAGTTCACTTTGGTGCCAGTGAGGAGAAGAACATATTTCAGCATTCACAAAAATAGTGGCAGATACCAGATAGGACATTGTAGAATCTGTATAGGTATCTATACAGACAAGGAAACTAAGGGTTAGAGACATGGTGGCTTGTCTAAGTCAAATAGCCAGAAAGGGGGAAGGGTGTGCATGACATTTTCATCACCATAAAATGACCAGGCAGCAGTAGCACGGAACACAACAGCATTTCCCGCCATGTCTTTTTCCTGGGAAGTGCATGTCCAGGGTCTGGGGCTACCCCACTGTCTAAGTTTGATTCTTCAGGTGTCCAGCTAGTTACAGCCTATCACCTGGGGACCTATAAAATGTGATCATGTAGATTTTACCTGCATTTTGTACCACGGTTCATGTAGATTAAGGTTATTTGTTGCTCAGTTTGATAATATTTTTACTGTTGCTACTTTGGGAGCTCCAGTAGCATAGTGCCTAAGGCACTTGAGTGCTAACCAGAAGGCTGGCGGTTCAAACCCACCAGCCACTCCTTGGAAGGAAGGTTGGGCAATCTACTTCTGTAGTGATACTGCCTGGCAAACCCAAGGAGGGGTTGCTATGAGTCAGGGCCAACTCGGCGACATATAACAACAACAACATTGCTACTTCATTAACCCCCTATATATGTTCAACACAAGTTTTGATAAAACCAAAACCAAACCCACTGCTATTGACTTTATTCAATATTGATTCATATCATTGACTGATAGCGACCCCCTTAGGGTTTCCAAGGCTGTAAATCTATCCAGAAGCAGACTGTCTCATCTTTCTCCCACAGAGCAACTGGTGGGTTCTTTTGTTTAGCAACCCAATACCTTAACCAAAGCACCTTAGTTTTAATAAAGGAGTAAAGTAAAATTAATCTCTTCCTAAAATTTAAATCTACTGTTTACTGGAAAATAAAACAGGAATTAGATTATAAGCATATATTGAGACTCTTTAACCAAAATGAGAGGCTGATGTTTTCATTCAGTTATAAAAAGCATTCATAATAACCAAGTCATATGGGTCAGTGCTTTTCACTTTTTAAAGCTTTTTATGTATTCTATAATGCTAATATTAATATAGGAGCTCTGGTAGCATAGTGGCTAAAGCACTTGCCTGCTAACCAGAAGGCTGGCGGTTCAAACCCACCAGCCACTCCTCGGAAGGAAGGTTGGGCAATCCTACTTCCATAGTGATACTGCCTCGGAAACCCAAGGAGGGGTCGCTATGAGTCGGGTTTGACTCGACGGCACATAACAACAACAACAACAATATTAATATAATACTCACTGTGTGCCAAGGACATTGTGATTATTCCTGCATTTTTTTCTGTACAATAGTCCTAGGAAGTAGGTACAAGTATTAGCCCTCAAAAACCAAGGCGCCATGAAGTTACAATACTCATCTGAGCTGAACTCAGAAAGTGCAAAGCCCGTGTATGTGGGGAGAGTCCTTCTTTACCCCCACTTTACAGATTATAAAGGTAGAGGTTTAAGAGGCCTAGTATAAAGAGCTGGGCCTGGACCCTGCTTCTTCTCTGACCTTGGCTCTGCTATTCTTCAACTCAATTAGAATAATCTGTTTGTGAATGACACATATACAAATGAGTGTGCAATTCATATAAAACATACATTAATGTGTATATATGTCATTCCTACACAGATTATTCTAATTCAGGAACTCTGGTGGTATAGTGGTTAAAGCATTTTGCTGCTAACCAGAAGGTCAGTAGTTTGAACCCACCAGCAGCTCCACAAGAGAAAGATGAGGCAATCTGCTTCCTTAAAGATTTACACTCTTAGAAACGCTCCAAGGGTAGTTCTACTTTGTCCTATAGGTTTGCTATGAGTTGGAGTCTACTCAATGGCAATGGGTTTTTGGTTTTGGTTTTCTTTTGGTATATGAATTATATACATGCTAATTATTCATGCTGTACCACCTGTCATTTTTCATACTACAGTGGCTTGTGTGTTGCCTGGATGCTGGAGGGAATGCTAATTGGTATTCCAAATACCAGCAGGGTCACCTAGTGGGCAGGTTTCAGCAGAGCTTCCAGACTAAGACACACTAGGAAGAAAAGTCTGGCAATCTACTTCTGAAAATTAGTCAATGAAGACCTTTTGGCTCACAACAGAAAACTGACTGATATCGTGCAGGGAGATGAGCTCCATAGGATGGAAGCCACTCAGAATACACAGTGGATGCAACAGTAGACTCAAGCGTATCAACAATTGTGAAGATGGAACAGGCCCAGACAACATTTTGCTCTGTTGTCCATAAGGTCTCTGAGTTGCCAACTTGAGGGCAACTAACAACAACAATAATTATCAATAATTGAAAGAATAGTCCCTGGCCTCAAAATTTTAAAGTATATCTACATTTGCCTGGAACTCAGTCTCTTGGGAAGGGTTTGCAGGCAGGTTCCTATCCCTTCTGTCCCACCTGCCTACCTGGTTGTGTCAAAGGAACAAAGTTGGCAGACATTTTGCAGGCCTATAGAATCTTAAATCTCTCTCTCAGGTTGATTTAATTCCAAACATTTGGTATGAATGTACATCCCACTCACAAGATGTGATTGAGCAACCAGAGCTATAGGACGCATGCTGATAAAAAGAGAGATATGTGATATTCTTTCTTGTATAAAAAGCAAAAAAAAAAAAAAAACTACAATAGGTCAGTTGGAATTTATTTTAGTTTTAGAGAACAGAATTGATATTGTGTCCCACCCCCACCCCTGATAAATTATTCGTGTCTAATGTTTACCATCTTTTCCTTTAGTGGACAACTTTTCACAGCGAGAGATTGAGGAGTTTCTCAGTGAAGCAGCGTGCATGAAAGACTTCGACCACCCAAACGTCATTAGACTTCTAGGTATTGAGGAGAAATGCTGGGTTGGGTTGCCAGAGGGGCACAGCTAATCCAGTCTGTGCCAAAGGAAAAAAATCAGTGATGCAGATAAATTTACCTTTATGTAACCCCAAAGTAATTTATTACACTGTAGTTTTCACCCAGCGGATTTATCCTTACAGTTACATTTTCTGAGACTGGTAGTAAAAGTGGATTTACATTTACAGATGGGCTGAGGCATGATTAGAGTGTCCACAGCGTTCTAGATGACTGTGGGTTGAAATTGCCCCCTGTTACTCAAAGGCAAGAAATGAGAGTTGATCATGTCATAATTCTTATTGATTTAAGATTATGCGTGAGACAAGTATCAGTGGGGTTTAAAGCCACAAAAGTAGTCAAATTCTATAGTCATCTTTTTAAAAACAAATTAATTTAAAATACTGATTTCTTATGCTCAGGATACATTGATGATTTCATGGAACATAATTTAATAATTACACTTTAGTTTTAGAACTTCATTTGCTAAAAAATATAAAAGATAAAATCAGGTATAGAGTGGGTACTGTGTAGGTGACAATATTCCAAGAGGGAAGGGCATCCCTAGAAATACAGATATGTGTCACTTAATATCTGTTTGGGCAACATCCCACCATATAGATGTCTGTGGTCCCATAAGTTTATAATAGAGTTCAGAAATTCCAATCAGAGAATGGGATGTGGTGTACGTACCTAGAAATAGTGATGTAATCAGAGATAATGAACGCAACAACTTCTGCACATGTATATCTCATGTCTCTTGTATACAAAGTGATTGTGCTGTCAGGCATCTAAGAGTACAGTACATACAGAACCTATAATGCATATGTCTTGAGAGCCATAATAAATGCTTGTTACTGGCTTGTGTATGTACTTTATTGTACTCTCTATTGTTATTTTAATGTGAACTTTCCCTACATACAAATAAAAAGCTTACTGTATAACAGTATATGCTTTGACTCTTAGGCAGCAGCATCCAATCTCACATATCAGGCATCTCTTGAATTTTGTAGCATTATCTAGCTGTTTAAGTTTCTTTTGAAAATATTACCATGAAGTATATCATGGCTCCCAAACACAACAAAACCGGTACTGCTGAAAGCAACAGCAAGGGGCAAAGGAGAAGTATCGATTTGAAGTGAAAAAAAATGATTTAACACCACAAGGAAGAAAATCAGTGAATGCTTTTGCTTGTGGTTTAGGCATATCTGCTAAGTATATCATATCACATGGTGTTCGCAGTGTCCAAATCAACATAACGTCCCATTTCACGGCACATATTGTGAACGTTAAACAACACATACCTATAATTGCCTTTTCTACTGATCTCTTTTTTGCTATCCTATGACTTGCTCTTTGTAATTTGCTCTTTTTTTTTTTTTTTTCTTTTAACTTTCAGGTGTATGTATAGAAATGAGTTCCCAAGGCATCCCAAAGCCAATGGTTATTTTGCCCTTCATGAAATATGGGGATCTACATACCTACCTACTTTGTGATCTTTCAAAGTTTCTTATGATTGAAAACTAATGTTTAGATACAACATTATATCAAAGAAACTAATGTTACTCATTTGCAACTATTGACTTTCGTAGCCTAGAAGAATAAATGCACTTTGTAATGTCACAACAACGTATAAGTATTTTGCAAGCCTAGAATCAGGTAGCAAATCTTAATTCTAGAATCCCATGATACATAGTGTTACAGCTTTGCCTGAATATAACTGTTAAAATTTAGGGATGTGGATTGTTACCTGTAAGCCCTCACAATTATTTTTTTAATTTAAGCATCTGTTTGCAGTAGACTTTTTCATATGACTAAGTATTTAACTATCACATGCAACTCGTTTACCCTTGATTCCTAATGCAATCACTACCCTTCACTTCAATTCAATATAACAGAAAAATGCATCGGCTTTTAGATGCCTAAATTAGTTGCAGATTTTTTTTTTTTTTTTTTTTTTGAGAACTCTCATGCAAAGATTGGCACTACTCTGGGGAGAAAAAAAAAACAAGACAACCTTTGTATGTTCCAAATTTTAGGACACACTGTGTGAGTTATATGAGCTTTTATTTTTCTAAACGGTTAACTTGGGAGCACATGGTTTTAATTTGGCCAGCCTTCTTCCTGTGTTTTCTTCTGGTAGTACTTAACAAGGGCTCTTTGTAATTTGCTTTTTTTTTTTTTTTTTCTTTTAACTTTCAGGTGTATGTATAGAAATGAGTTCCCAAGGCATCCCAAAGCCAATGGTTATTTTGCCCTTCATGAAATATGGGGATCTACATACCTACCTACTTTATTCCCGACTGGATACAGGACCAAAGGTAATAGCCCAGTTGTATTGCCTCTGAACTCTTCTCAGGACTTTTGTGACTGACAGGGCACCAGACCACCTACTGTCTAGTCTTAAAAATAAAGGAGAGGAGGAGGGGACATTGGCTTTTATCCAACACTCACTGTGTGCTGAGGGATTGAAACATACTATCTAGCCTCACAATAGGCCTGCTCATAGGTATTATTATCCCCATTTTATAAGGGAAAGAAAGAGGATGGGAACATAATCTCATGGCTACACACTCCCCAGAGCTCATAGACATTGGAAGGCCATTAAAGAGAGCGTTTCTAAAAGAAATTTTCTAGTGCTCCTTCTGGGTTTCGTGAGACTCTCTATCCTTTGAAGAATTTTGTTTATTCTTTATGAACAAATTTTTTTTTATATATATAGTCTCAATCTATTAAGATGAGTCACAGTCAAATATGGTCTGCAAATGGTGCCACACAACTGAAGTTAAATATTTTTAAAATCTTTGTAATATTTGACTCCTATCTTAGTTTCCTGCTACTATAACAACAATAACAACAAAAATACAGTAAGTGGTTATCGCTAAAGAACAGAAGTTTCTTTCGTCACCATTTTGGAGGCCAGAAGTCCAAATTCAGGGCACTGACATTAGAGGAAGGTCCTTCCATGTCTCTTTCAGCTTCTGGTAGCTGCCAGCAATGCTTGGCCTTCCTAGACTTACAGGTGGATCTGGCTCTGCCTTCACGTGGGATCACCCACTCTCTTTGGCTGTGTCTATTCTGCTCTTTTTGTAAGACACTACACAGAAGGGATTAGGTTTAGGACCCATCCTACTCTGGTATAAACTCACTAACATAAAGAAAAGCTTTATTTCCAAACAGGGTCATATTTACAGGTATAGGGGCTAGGACTTCAGCACAACTTTTCGGGGTGCACAATTTAATCCATAACTCCCTATGTTGACTTATCAGCCATTAGGGCTATGGAGCCCTGGTAATTTTGGATGTAGCTGTGAAAGAGGCAGTCTTGGTTCACCCTAAGAAATGTGACTATGGAAATAGAGGCTTACCCTGTTCAGGGTCAGTTGTCAATATTGATTGTAAGGTTTGAGTAGGTGAATTGAGGACTCGTAGTTGATAAGGATATTGCTTTCTTCATTTCCTGTGCTTCCTTCTTACCTGAAGTGAAAAAGATACTCTTCCTGCCATGTTTCCTGAGTGGTGGGTTCCTGTGGACTGTGTACACAATATGCAAATTGTCTTTGGACTCTGTAGCTGGCTGAGCCACCCACCCTTTCTGGCTTTCTCTGCCTGTCAGTGAAGCCAGGGTTCTTTTGATAAAGAAAGGGGTGGGCATTCATGGCTGGGATCGGGAGGCCCGCCTCTGTCAACGGTCATCCTTTATTAGAGCTGAAGTCATTGCCCTGAATTGGTGCTATAAAAAGCAGGAAGGATCTGCACCATTAAATCTCCACCTCGGCATCTGCCACACTTCCCCCTTTCTCCCCTTAGCTACCATCAATAACAGGACTCTCTGATCAGTGAAATTAGAAACTCCGGCTACCTTCACCCCTTTACTGAATTCTTGCTGCTTTCACTTTATGGTTTGACAAATCCTTAGGAGGAAATGTAGAAAAATTAGTTGTCAGGAGCACTAAAATCTCACTCCCATTTGTTCTGCAAATAAGCCCCAGAGCAGAAAGGTCTTTAGGTAATCAGCATGGCAGACTCCTTTGCACCCAGGGACCTTGGTTGTCAGTGCTCTAGAGTCAGCCGGGCATTTTCCCAAGGTAAAGAGATGCTAGGGTCTCACACATTCTTAAACTCAATTGAGGGAAGTTTACTAGTCAACAAGTGCCAACCCTGAGCTGGGCACTTTGCTGAGTTCTGAGAGTATTGGAGGGGACACCACAGACATAGTTCCTGCCCTGCTGATCCTGATGAGGTATGGGGATGAGAGGCAGACAGTCGGTTCCTCACTGTGAAGGGGGAGAGGAAGGTTGCTGTGGTCACTATGTACAGAGCATCCCAAAGAGACAAGCAGGCCACAGTGAGCTCGGCAAGGCCAAGAGGTGATTGGGTGTGTGTGTGTGTGTGTGTGTGTGCCTGTGCTGATGCACACAGGTGGAGAACCTCCATGTGATCATGGTGGCGCAGCAGGGAATTCCCCAGTTCATTCACCTGAGGAATGTCTGCACTTGTGGAGGAGAGTGTAACATCTAAGATCGGCTCATTGATCAGAATGCTAAGTCCCCTTATGAGCTCTGTTGCTTTGAGCAGTGAGAGAAGCATGCATTCACTAGTCCCACCAACTTATTGGAAATTTTGGTTTCGAGGAAGCTGGAGCAGGTAGGGCCTTGTTCCTCTGACAGGTGGTAGGCGTGTGGGCCCTGCATGCTGTCTGAGTGACCTCTTTCTTTCTGAGTCCCCTTTTTTTGGCTTGTTTGATATGAAATCGCTGGATGCGAGATCCGATTCATTTCCCATGTGGAAGCTGCACTGAGGACTTTCGTAGAGACACAGAACAAACCGACTCCACCTTTCTTTCTGTTGCGAGCCCTTCCACCTTGAATTAGAAGACGTGTTGGGAAGTGGGGGTAGGGACTGGTGTGCATTTCTTCAGCTATGCCCCTGAGAAGGGCAGCGACCCCACATAGCAAACTCTACCCTAAAGCCCCACAGCACAGAGAATGCAAACAGAATCAGATTAAAACACCATGCCCTCCAGCATACAAAGCCCAGGTCATGGATGATTTATGGAGTGATTATAACGGAAGAGTAATGACAGGAATGGTGACTTGGGCTTTTTGGGGAAAATTAAACATAAAAAACACCAGCCCTCATCTGAGAAACGGGCAAATCTGTAGAAAATGACTTGTTTTGATAAAATTTGAGAAGGCATTTAAAGAAAAAAAATGGAAACTTCAGACCTAGTTCAAAGTCAACATATTCTGGCTCCTCCTTAACTGTGATGTGGATGGGGGAGGATAATTTTACTTTGCACTTTTTTCTCTTTTACTTGTTTTTGTTCTTCCCAGGCAAGGTTAAATGACCTGAACAAGAGAGGAAGCCCCTTTTTTCTTTCTAGTTCCCCTCTGTAGCCTCATGCTTAGAAGTGTTTCTGTTCTCTTTGACACGGTTTCTTTTAAATCTTCATCAGTACAAGTACTAACTACAGAGACAGAAAATTGTAGCCACGTGACAGAGCTATTACGAAATCCTAAAGGTTCCACCAAAGAGCTGAAGGGTCTAGTCCAAAGCAGAGGACATTTATGGGCATGCCTGAGTACTTTTCCTTCTTTTCCCCTCCCCAATAGAAAGTCTGGAAAAGAAAAAAATTCTCAGGATTCCCAGTATGTTTGCACAGTTATTGACATCTTCAGATATTAGTATCCTGTCCTTTTATTTTATGCCTACATGTTTCACGCCTACATGTTTCACAGGCTCATGATTGCCATGTACACACTTGCCTATATGAAAACCACAATGGCTAATATTTCTCAAAATATTTAGTATGTGCCAGCCTGCAGTCTGAGTACTTTGTTTGTATTAATGCATTCATGACACAACAACCCTCCTTAATAGTTTGGGATCCCTGGTAATAGGTGAGGAAACTGAGGCACAGACTGGCCTCCCAGACAGACTGCAGAACCCAGTCCTTCAGCTCTTCTCTGATTGCAGCATCCCACACTGCCCAGCGTCCTCATGAATGGATTTTGTTTCTTGTTGATGGGTGGTTTTGCTCACATTTCTTTTTCTGGTGTGATTTTTTTAATAAGTTTTTGGAGGTGGGAATTTCATGTTGTTACACAAGAATGAATTCTGTAATAAATAAAACATACAGGGCTATCTGATAGCCAACACTCTTTAAAACAACTTACAAAACACTGACAAATACAGCAGGCCTCATATTAGTTGTGTCTCTTGTATCTTTGTAGGAGAGAAATAGAGGGGCCATTCATATTCTTTTAAAAAATGTTCATTTTATTTAATTTTTAAATTACCATACAGTAACATTGCCTTTTTTGTTCTCCTTTTTGGTATACAGTTCATGAATTTTAACACATGTATAAATTCATGTACCACCCCTACCACTGTCAGGATAAAGAACAGTTCCATCTCCAAAAAAGATCTTTCCTGATACTCCTTTATAATAGTAACACCCTCCACCCACTGCTAACCCCTGGCAACCACTGATCTGTTCTCCATCAGTATAGTTTTATCTTTATGAGAATGTTGTATGTACAGACTCATGTAGTGTATAACTTTTGTGACTAGCTTCTTTCACCTGATATTATGTGAGATTCATCTAAGATGTTGCATGTATCCGGAGTTTATTCTTTCTTATTTCATTGTATGCATGCACCACAATTTGTCTAACCATTCATCTGTTAAAGGCCATTGGACAGTTTCCAGTTTAGGGGTGTTGCACATAAAGCTACTATGAGCATTTGTGCACAGGTTTTTGTGTGAGCATACGTTTTCATTTTTCTGGAATAAATGACCAGAGTGTTATAACTGGTTCATTGATAGTTGCATGTTCAGTTTTATAAGAAACTCTCAAAACGTTTTTCTAGCGTGGCTTGTACCACTTTCCATTCCACCAGCAACATCATCAAGTGTCTGTAATTTTTGTTCTGTTTTGTTTTACCTTTCTGCTCATTCATCTTCGGTTCATGCCCAGAATGGCTGCAAGATGGAGGTAAAACTTCCAGGCATCACATCCTCACACACTAGCCTCCAGGAACAAAAGAGAGAAGTTTGTCTTTCTGTGTGTGTGTGTGTGCTTACTTTTTTTCCCCAGAATAGTGCAGTTTTAGAGTTTGGGGGGTGGGGACAGCTTTATTGGGATATAATTTACATGCCATGCAATTCACTCGTTTTAGTCAATTCACAGAGTTGTACATGCATCACCTCAATCAATTTTAGAACATTTCATCACCTCAGAAAAGAAACCTGTTTCCTTTAGCTGTCACTCCTCATTTCTCCCCAACCCCTCCTACCACCACACCCCGAATCTTGTTGTTATTAGTTGTTACAGAACTGGCTCTGACTCAAAACAGCCTTATTCTGTAGAACACAATGAAACCTTGCCTGGTCTTCTGCCATCTTCACAGTCATTTGTACATATGGGCCCATTGTTGAAGCAATTGTGTCAGTCCATCTCATGGAAAGTTTCCCTCATTTTCTGTTGACTCTCTACCAGACATGATGTACTTTTCTAACAATTGGTCATTCTTGATGAAGTGTCCAAAGTCTCACCATTCTCACTTCTAAGGAACATCTGGCTGCACTCCCTGCAAGACAGATCTGTTCGTTCTTCTGGGAATCCAAGGTATAGTCAGTATTCTTCCCCAATTGAAGTGAGTCAATTCTTCTTTAGTCTTCCTTTTCCATTGCCTAGCTTTTCCATACATATGAGACAATTGAAATGATGATGCCTTGGGTCAAGCACACCTTAGTCATCAAAGTGACATCTTTGCTTTTCAGCACTTTAAAAAGGCTTTTTTTTTTTTTTTTTTTTGGCAGGTTTTACCAATGCAATATAGTTGATTTCTTAATTCCTACTTCTTTGGTCACTGATGATTGATCCACGTATAATGAAATCCTTAACAACATCAGTTTCTTTGCCATGTGTCATGATGCTGTTTATCAGACCAGTTGTGAGGATTTTCATTTTCTGTATATTCAGGCATAATCTATATTGAAAGCTGCGGTCTTTGACTTTCAACAGTAAATGCTTCAAGTTGTCATCACTTTCAACAAACAAGGTTATGTCATCTGCGTATCACAGGTTGTTAATGAGTCTTCCCTGATCCTGATGTCCCCAGCCTTAGCAACCTCTAATCTACTATCTGTGTCTATAGATTTGCTTATTCTAGGCATTTGATATGAATGGGCTCATAATATATAGTCTTTTGCGATTGGCTTCCTTCACTTAGCAAAATGTGTTCCAGATTCATCTATGCTGTAGCATGCGTCAGTACTTCATTCCTTTTTATGGATGAATAATATGAATATACCACATTTTGTTTATCCATGCATCAATTGATGGTTATATTGGTTGTTTCCACCTTTTAACTACTATGAATAATGCTTTTATGAACATTTGTGTACCATATTTTGTATAGATGTATGTTTTCAGTTCTCTTGGGTATATATATCTAAGAGTAGAATTTCTGGATCATATGAAATGCCACGTTTATTTCTTGAAGAATTGCCACACTGTTTTCCAAATTGGCTTCATCATTTTACATTTCTACCAGCAGTGTATAAAGGTTTCAATTTCTGTACATCCTCACTAATACTTGTGGTGATCTAACTTTGTTATTAAAGCCATCCTAGTGGGTGTGAAGGAGTCCGTAGGTGGTGCAAAAGTTAAACAACCAACCATAAAGGTTGGTGGTTCAAATCCACTCAGAAAGCCCTCAAAAGAAAGCCTTGCCTATCTACTTCTGAAAGATCACAGCCATTGAAAACACTGTGGAACACAGTTCTACTCTGAAACACATGGAGTCACCATGAGTCAGAGTCAACAGCAACTGGTTATTTTTTAGTGTGTGTGAACTGATATCTCCTTGTGGTTTTGATTTTAATTTCCCTGAGAGTTAATTATATTGAGCATCTTTTCATGTGCTTATTAGCTGTTCATATACCCTCCTTATAGAAATGTCTATTCAGATTTTTGGCTCAGTTTTTAATTGAGTTTTCGGTTGTTGTTGAGTTGTAAGAGTTCTTTATGTTCTAGATACAAATTCTTTATTAGATACCTGATTTGCAGCTATTCTTTCTGTGTTAAATTGGGTTCTCTAGAGAACAAAAAAACAGTAAAGGTTATATATATGTATATGTAGAGAGAAATTTATCTTAGGAAAATGGCTCACACACTTATAGAAGCTGGCAAGTCCAAGTTCCTGGATCAAACGTCAAGCTGGAGGCTTTTCCGGGCTCTGGCAACCACAGGGGCTGAGGAGCTCAAGGCTGGCAGGCAGTACACTGGCTGTTGACTCTAACAAATGATGAATCCAAGATCTCCAGGCCAAATGGTGGACTGTTCACTCATGGACAGTTGTAGGCAGCACAACAGAATCCCAATCCACAGAAGAATGTCTCTCTTCCCAGGATGTCCTTGGATATACTAGAAGCAGGCCACACTCCTAGGGAAACTCCCTTTCAACAGATTGGTCACTCGGAACATAATCATCTGATCCCATCATGGGAACAACCACACCACAACAGCTCAAACCACACAGAATTGTGGTCCAGCCAAGTTGACACACAGCTCCAACTATCACACTTTCCTATTCTGTAAATTGTTTATTCACTTTCTTAATAGTGTCCTTTAAAGCACAAACATTTTAATGAAGTATAATTTATCTATTTTTTTCTTTTCTTGATTGTGCTTTTAGTACGATATCTAAGATTCCGTTGCTGTTGATTCACTTTGAGTTAATTTTTGTAGATGGGGTGAAGTAAAGTCCATGTGTCTCTCTTTAAGGGCTAATAAACCTTTCTGATTAGATCAGAACTGGGTCACATATTTTCCCAAAAATTAATCACTGGCAAGGAAAATGGGACCACCTGGATTGACCTAGATCAAGCAGGATTATCGACATCACATGGATGATGGGTGGGCAAAGGAATAAAATCTAGCTTTTACTGGTATGGGCAAGGGGAAATGGCCATTAAATAGATAATCAAAAGTGTCTGCTACAAGGTCCTCAAATGCCATGTTGCACAGTTGGTCTGGTCTTCTTTTATAATTCAGCAAATGGGAATGAAAAACATCACACTTGTTTGTCATAAGTTGTCAGATGGAATCTACAAACAGGGAGGGAGATAAACCCAACTCTCCTAATAAGTGGACTCTTAACAGCTTCACCTTCTGTTATATTTAAAATTTTCCTCCTTCCTGTCAAAGGAGTGAAAGTCAGTTACCATATTTAAGCTGTGAGGAAAGAAGAGGTATGGTTTAGAAGAAATGGTATAGCAATTATTTTGAAAGATTTTGGTTTTATTTTCTAATTACTACTATGCTATGAATTATTGGGGGAGTTCTGGTGGTGCAGTGGGTAAGGCATTTGGCTGCTAACCAGAAGGTTGGTAGTTCAAACCCACCAACTGCTCTATGGGAGGAAGATGAGGCAATCTATTTCATTGGAAACCCTATGTGGTCGCTATGAGTCGGAATATTACATAAATGAACAATTCTTGATACTCGTTACATCTTTTGTGAATGACAATGGACTTTGATAGAAAACTAGTTCCTATCAAGTTGATCCCAGCTTATGGAGACCCCCATGTGTGTCAGAGTAGAACTGTGCTCCATAAGGTTTTCAATGGCTGATTTTTCAGAAGGAGATAATAGCCAAGTCTTTCTTCTGAGCCACCTCTGGGTGGACTCTAATCTTCAACCTTTTGTTTAGCAGTCAAGCATGTTAATCCTAGGAAACCAAAGCACCATATATGCAAAACAGAGGTATAAGGCTTTCATGCCTGATTTGCTTACATTTAAAAAAAAAAAAAAAAAAAACTCTCTACTACTTGTAGAAGATAATTAAATACATTTTGTTATATGTGCAATATGTGATTGACATGTGTCTTAGTTTGGAAGTAGAAACCATTAAAAATGCATTGTCTTCATGCGTACCATTTTGAAAAAATCATGTTTCATGGGGAATAAGCCATGACAAACCCCGTGCCCTGGGAACTACATGTCAATGGATAGACCCGTTCATGGCTGCCAGGAACTTGTGATAAATTCATTTCTTTAGAACTGTGACTGTAGTAGAACATTTGGATACTATAGAGAGTTCTTCATTTAGTCATCATCTCTATAATCATTGAATTGGACAGTTTTTAGAATACAGTTGATACTAACGGCAGGTTTTCTAACACACCCACCTAGTTTGATTTTTATAACAAAGAGAAGACAAATGCCTGAGGCACTATGCCATCTATGCCTGAGAAGACATTAGACTACTGAAACACACAGAAGGGACCCAGAGAAATAAAAATGAAAATTATTTCTGAATACTTGTGGTACTTTGCTTGTGTGATAGGGGGCAGAGAAAAATAAAAATGAAAATTATTTCTGAATACTTTCAGTACTTCCCTTGTGTGGTAGGAGCAAAGACTATACTAATTTCTGTCTAGCAGAGGAAAATATATTTTTCAAAACATTGCGAAATAAAATGATAACAGTTTAGCATATGTGAATGCATAGTTGGAAACAGCTCTTACTAGGGCTTTTTGCCTCCAAAACATTAAATTCCCCTCCCCACTCTACCCCACCTTTCTCAGTGTTCTGTTCCCATATCCATTCAGATGGATGCAAGGAATCACATTTGACTTCATAACATATGAAAAACAGACACACACACAAACAGAATGTTACTCACCATAAATACTTTTAAAGATGAAGAGAAAAGAATTTTTATTTGCCAAGAAGTATTAGGCTTGGGTTTTTGTTTATTTGGGTTTTTTTTTTCCCCCCCTAGGTTTCTGTTTTAAAGCTTTTTTATATATATTATTGTTGGTTGAGGTTGAGTTGACTGTGATTCATGGCTACCTTATGTATAAGAGAATAAAATGTTGCCTGGGTCTGTGCCCCCTTCATGCTCATTGGAAGCCCATTTTTGTGGTTATTGTGTCAATCTATCCCATTGAGGGTCTCCCTGGTTTTCACTGACCTTTCCTGATTATGTGTCCAAACTAAGCAAGTCAAAATCTTGCCACCCTTGCTTCTAAGGGGCACTCTGGTTATATTTCTTCCAAGACTAATTTGTGCTTTTGTTGTTGTTACTGTATGCTGCTATGAGTTGATTTCAACTCATAGTGACCTTATAAGACAGAGTAGAACTGTCCCATAGGGTTCCTAGGCTATAATTTTATTTGGAGCAGATTACCAGGTCTTTTCTCCCTCAAACCACCAACCTCTTGGTTAGCAGCCAAGGACTTAATCACTGTGTCACCAGAGCTCCTGTTTGTGATTGTTGTTGTTGTTGTTGTTATGTGCCATCGAGTCGGCCCCGACTCATAGCGACCCCTCCTTGGGTTTCCGAGGCAGTATCACTACGGAAGTAGGATTGCCCAACCTTCCTTCCGAGGAGTGGCTGGTGGGTTTGAACCGCCAGCCTTCTGGTTAGCAGTCAAGTGCTTTAGCCACTATGCTACCAGAGCTCCTTGTTTGTGATTAGTAATATGGAAATATGAAAGGTTTGTTTTCTTATTTCAGTGCTGCACCTTTAAGAAATAAAAACCCCATCTCCCCTCAGAGGTAAGTAACTTGATGGGTTTTCCTTTCTAAAAGTAGTGTTTCTTCTTTCTTGCGCCAGCACATTCCTCTCCAGACACTGCTGAAGTTCATGGTGGATATTGCCCTGGGAATGGAGTATCTGAGCAACAGAAATTTTCTTCATCGAGACTTAGCTGCTCGAAACTGCATGTAAGATCTTGGCCCATCCTGGGAGGGTTGAACTTTATGGTGTTTGATCTTTCTGGGGAATAAGGGGGTAAAGGATGGCCTATTAGTATTAAAAATATGGAAGAGAGCTAGCTTTGTGAGGGGAATGTGGAGCTGGCTCTGGAGGTGGAATTTCTATAGCCCTGATATATGAATGAATTTTTGCTTGGGGGTCTCACTGCCTCAGTCTTTGTGAGTTTGATTGGCTTCTGAAACGTTTTCCTGTTTTTCACACCTTCACCCACCTAAGAATACTAGGTGTGATCTTTCACTACTGCCATCAGCTTCCTTGGGATCCAGAATTACAATTGAGTCAGCTAATCATGGAGACTGTAATGAAAACAGTGAAAGTTTTGTCCCTAAGTTTTCCTGACCCTTCCTTCTGAAGAAGTTGTACATTTTGAGTAAATGGGAGTTTTCCTTTCACAGCAGAGAGACAAGGGGTTATCCAATAACTTTGGACTTAAACTCTCTCCATTTCTTCAGCCTACTTCAACAGAGCCATTATCTGCTATAAATCTTCTAAGTTAATAGATATTTCTTGTTCTTAAGTTTGGTATTGCAAGAAGAGGAGCTCTGGTAGCATAGTGCCTAAGTTCAAACCTACCAGCCACTCCTCCAAAGGAAGGTTGGGCAATCTACTTCCATAGTGATACCACCTCAGAAACCCAAGGTCTCTATGAGTTGGTCTGACTCAATGGCAAATAACAACAACAACAACATTGCAAGAAGAGGGAGTGCTTTTTTTTAAATGTATTATTGTTATTTGTTTTTCCCTGGTTGGAGATATGACAATTGGCCTGACCCCTCACTCCTCCCAACACACCTATAACCTGACTCTTGCCCCTCCTATCTCATTTTTAAAAAACCCAGAAGGAATTTTTGTTTTGTTTTTTATTTATATAATTTTTCAAACAGGGTGGGAGAATCCTGAAAACCTTTTGCCCCTAATATTTCCTTCATGTTTTTCCCTCCAGGTAGGGTGACCAAGTGTCCAGTTTGCCCAGGATTTAGGTTTCCTAGGACATAGGGAAACCTCAGTTTTGAAAGTTTTGAAACTGAGTCATTGTTGACAAACAGGGATGCATTAGTCACCGTGCCTGATGATATAGGCCATTCTATATCTTCTTGTGATCACTGATCATGAATGGTTTTGGGTGCATCTAAAGCAGCCATGAGATATAAGGATTTGTCTCTGAGGTCACTGAGAACATGAACTTGCCCTTTGTAGGTTGAGAGATGACATGACTGTGTGTGTCGCAGACTTTGGTCTTTCCAAGAAGATTTACAGTGGTGATTACTACCGCCAAGGCCGCATCGCCAAGATGCCTGTGAAATGGATCGCCATAGAGAGTCTTGCAGATCGAATCTACACAAGTAAAAGTGACGTGGTACGTATACAGTTTTGATCAGAGTGCCACACTGAAAAGAAGTGACTTAACTTGGGGTTAACAATAAAATGTCTTTTATTTTATTCTTTAATAAACTGAGGATTGAGGAACATGCTCAGACCTCCCTTTTACTTATGGCTAAAAAACCAACCAAAACCTGTTGCTGTCAAGTCAATTCTGACTCTCAGCAATTTCCATGTGTGTCAGAGTAGAACTGTGCTCCATAATGTTTTCAATAGATGATTTTTCAAGAAGTAGGTCACTAGGCTTTTCTTCCAAGGGACTTCTGAGTGGACTCCAACCTTTTGGTTAGCAGCCAAGTGCAGTAATCACTTTGTACACACCCAGGGTCAGGTACTTTAATTCAAGTGGAACACTAAAAGAAACAAAAACAAAACCCACTGCCATTGAGTCAGATCTGATTCATAGTGACCTACAGGACAGAGTAGAACTGCACCATAAAGTTTCCAAGGCTGTAATTTTTGCAGAAGCAGACTGCCACATCATTCTCCCATGGGACAGTTGGTGGATTTGAAGTGCCAACCTTTAGGCTAGTAGCCAAGCATTTAACCACTGTGCCACTAGGGCCACTACATTCTGATAAATCATTCTGACATTCAGAAGATCTGTGCTTTGCATGAGGCCTTAATTTATCCCCATTTTCTTTACTACAATATAGTGATTTACTGCCTGCAACTAAGATATTTCAGATTTATATTGAATTGAATGACTTTATCCAATGGCTCTTTGGAACCAAAATGCTATATACAAAATGCTGAATAATTCTATCCTTGACCAGAGATTGGGAAAAGAAAACACTTCAGAACAACATTGGAGCCGAGCATTAAGCAGAGGATTTATGTGAGGTGTGGCTATTATGTCTGCCTTTGTCAAATTTCCCAAAACAGCTTTAGTGAAATGGGAAACTGTAAAAATAGCATGGTGGGTGCATCTGACCTCCTCTAACTTCACAAGGGGGAAGGAGAATCAAGATCAGTAACCCAAGGCTGATTCTTATGAGGCAGAGGTCAGACATACCTCCTCTCTCCAACTTTTTTTTACCAATTCTGACACAGCCATCCCTCCCACAGATGTCACTTTATACTTTTCTGTTGGGTTCGATAATGTGTTGCAATAGCCACGATGAACTCAGGCAATACTCAAGATTATGGAGTTTATTAGGAAAGTAACAGGTTATAATTCGGTATCAGGAATGACTCAGATTGTAGACCTTTGATCAGAACAGCCTCTACGTCTGCTGCTAGGCTCTGCTCGGGGCCTTCTCGGACAACTGTTACAAAGCTCTTTAGTTCCAATGATAAGTACCCAGAGGCACCCCACTCCATCAATAATATTGGCGTGAAAGTGCTCGGCTCTCTAAGTCCATGGGTTGGCAAACCCAGCTCCTCCACTAAGTGCCAGGATACACCCCACTCCACCAGCAAGCCTCTTGGAGGAAGGCATTCAGCTTTCTTGCTCTGGGTTGGCAAGCCCACTACACTGTCTCCTGGTTCTGCTGCAGCAGTTCTCTGCTGTGCTTGCCACCACTTCTCCCTGTCTTAGGCCTTCTCTGGTGTTACAGCTCTCCTTTCTTAGTAGTAGTGAAGTCCCACCTCTGTCAACTTCTGGAATGGCTTTTTTTTTTTTTTTTTAATTGTGATTTGGGTGAAGATTTACAGAGCAAATTCACTTTCCATACAGCAGTTCACATACACTTTGTCTCATGACATTGACCACAGTTTACCACAATGCAACAGCTCCCCTTCCGATTCCTTCCCATAGTTACCTTTTCCCAGTGTCCATCCTTCCAGGCACTCCTGTGGAATGGCTCATTTTTAAGGCTGGTGGGATGGTAAAACTTACCAATCCCCTTGTTAGGGTCCCATATACCTTATTTGCATAGTCCCAGTCCCACAAGGGTGCCATCACCATATTTGCGTTATTAGTAAGGTGTCTAATCCCCTCAGTGGGGCACAAGCACCTTATTTGCATAATCCCACCTAATCATTTGGTGGGAGTTACAAGACCATGGCAAGAAAGGCCATATAAAAATGACGTGCCTTGGACATAATTACCAGCTTTGTGCACAATCTACAGGGCCTTTAGGAAATGACCTTTTCCAATGAAAAAGTCCATTCAGCCTTTCTGGAAAGACTTGCATCCTAACTTCTTGTTGCTTTGTTCTCAGTGGGCATTTGGCGTGACCATGTGGGAAATAGCGACACGGGGGATGACTCCCTATCCCGGAGTCCAGAACCATGAAATTTATGACTATCTTCTCCATGGCCACCGGCTGACGCAGCCAGAGGACTGTCTGGATGAACTGTGAGTGAGCTTCTCCATCCCTGAGCACTTGGCCAGGTCAGGCAGTTAGCTCTGCTGAGACCTGGGATGCACAGCCATGGGGGTGGGGTGAGGAGGCCTGCTGGTGAGCGAAGGTTAGCCAGGTGAACAGGTGCAGAAGTTGGCACATGGAGACATGACAGGCCGTGGCCTTTTCTGGTCTGGGAGATACGGTGGGCACATCATCTGTGGCCCTGCTCATCTGAAAGGAAGCTGTACCTCTGGTCTCAGCTTCAATAGAAAGGTTCTGTGAAGACAAGGCCAAAACCTGTGCTTTTAAGTTCTTTACACCACTAAGAAATGTATCCATATATAGATATTTACTTTATAATGCATAAAAGACTTGAATGCTTCAACTTCCTCCTTTCGGTAGTTATTCTTCTCTTTCCTACATAGCATGTCAAACTAACCAATCATGGTAATATCCTTAAACTGGAAATTATGAAATCTAAGCCAGTGGCTTTGAAATCAGGCTAGTTCTTAGAATCACTTGGGGAATATTCTGACAATGTGATTCCTTGCCTTTGTACATGGAGGTTGCGATTCTGTTGGTACAAATTAGGGCCAGAAATTTGTATTTTAAAACACTGCCCATGAGTCACCAATTCCAGCATAAGCAAGACCACAGTGCAAATCCTGTCCTGCCAGGCTCTGTGCTGTAAGACAGAGTGATATGGGAAGACGCCAGGGCCTTGGAGTCAACAGGTCAGCCTCTGACTCCTAACTTGCTTTGTATGTGGCCATGGCAACTGATTTACTTCTCTTTGCCTCAGGGTCTTCAGCCATGAAAAAAGAAGTGTATAGTTGCAGATTTTTCAGAGTTGTTGTGAGGGTTAAATAAGAAAGTGTCTGTGGAATGCTCAACCTGTACATGTTCACATAATGGTCAATTATGAATGGCCCATTACAAATTGATCTCCCCCAAGTACCTTGCTGGCCTTTTTAAAATAATTTTGGTGGTGCAATGTCTTAGGCTGCACTCTCTAGAGGAGCAAAACTAATAAAATGTATATATGTAAAATATATGGAGGGGTTTCATTCAAGGAAATGGCTCATGCAGTTGTTGAGGCTGGCAAGTCCCAAATCCATGGGCCAGGTATCAGTCTGGAGGCTTTTCCTGACTCACTTGGTTGCAGAGCTGACAAACTCAAAATCAGCAGGCTCCTGGCTCATGGGGCTACAGGAGCTGGCGAATCCCAATATCTGCACATCAGGTGGAAGTTTGCTGCCTTATGTTCCAAAAACCGAAGGTCAGATGATGACATGTTGGATGCAGGATCCAGAGTAAGAGTGAGCCTTGCTGGAATATCCATTTATATGGGCAAGCCAGACCCCCAAGGAAGCTCCTCCATCAATTGATTGGCTATGTATATTAGATTTCCTCATAAAGGAATCAGATCTCCTTGTGAAGGTGATTGCATTATATTAGATCTCCCACAGAAGTGATTATATTCTATTATATAATAGAAGAGCAGTCAGTCCAATATCTGCCAAACCAAGAGAATCATAGCCTTGTCAAGATGGCACATAGAATTAACCTTCACGTGCTGCCTTTAGCTTGGTGATTTGGATCTTCCTGATATACAAGTCTTCTCCTTGTGTACACAGGGGTGATGGACTTGGAGAGGGGCATTTATACCAAATTTAACAAGAATGTTTCAGGACCTTGAGCTTGTCTTGAAAAGCCATGTCTGGGTACTAGCACATGTGAGCACATGCAGGAACCCCCAAGCTGGAGTCCATGTTCCTTACACAGGTAAGAGAGGCCTGGAATAGCTTTGCCCACAGGCCTCCTCAGTCCCTTCCAAGCCAAACAGAAGACAGCCATTTAATCAGAGATTTTCCCTGCTTGGTGGTAGTTGCAGTGGTTGTTATTGTTGTGGTCACTGTGTAATATTAAAAACAAAAGTAAGCCCTTTTAAAAATATCATGAAATCATAATTAAGGGCCTAAAGTTTCTTTGCTTCTTAAAATGAAGAGACATTTCAATCAGACAATGTTGAATGAAAGAGTCTCGTTGCTATTTCTCTCTTGGCTTCTTCTCTGTGCCAAAGAAGTTGATGTTTAGAGTGATTATCTTGGGTCTTAGCAAGGTCTAAGCTGTGTCACATTGTGGTTTTTAGATGTTGCACATAGAGCCAACACAGGAATGCTGGGGAATGCTGAGTCGGCTTTCCATGAGACTGTTTAGGTGAAAGAGTGGCAGAGTCAGCCCACACTGTGACCACAGGCTGGGGAATTGGGGCAGAAGCAGACAGATCTGTGGTCCCCGCGTATCCAGCTGACCACTGCACCCAGACTTGAAGAGCTTGCTGTGACCTGCTGACTGGTCTTGGGCCCTGGTGAGCCCATCCTTCTTCTCAAGTCTCCTCTAGCCTCTGGATACTGGTAAAGAGTGGTGTCCACCAGAGAGGCCTCTGTGGATCTCTTTGTGAAGCATTTTTTTAAAAAATGAAATAGATATTTCTGAGCTTCTCATCTAAACTTAGTTGAGATGAGTTTGCACCTTTAATTTCACCTCTTTAAAAAGTCAATGCTAAGAAATATAATGTTGTAAAGAGCAGGCCCTGTATGACCTGCTCTCTGGTCCTCCCCCTCTGAGGGCCACCACTTCTCATGTATCAGCCCCACCTCTGAATGACCAGGTGGTACATCTCTTGCCCATTGTTCAGAGAGGCAGCTCTATGGAATGCTCCTCTGCCTCTCCCCTGCCTTTGCCTCCCAGGGAACATTTTCTCAGCTTTGCTCATCCTGACTACCTTGCTACACCACTCAAGCCCCCTCACACACACCAGTTGATCACTGTGGTTCATGGCATCAGCAATCACTCACCTCATCCTCCAGCATAACAGATGGGAGCCACCTTGTCCTATCTTTGTTCCACTGGGCCCCATCAGCAGCAGTTGTCCTTTGGAGTCCACCTACCCTTCACTTAACACTGTGAAATCACAGAAGCCCAGGGCTGGGTGTGGCCAGAGGTTATCTGCTCCCACTTCCTCATCACGTCTGATAAAATGACACTCCTGTGTAAATAAGTGAGTGGACAGGTTAGGGCCTGCATTATTTCCTGCTAGAATATTGCAGGCTGTTATAACTGTTCCTGTTGCCTCCTGGCTTGTTTTTCTCCTCACTCCCAGGCTTTCCATATATCCTTTGGGTAGCAACCTTTATAGAATTATAATCTGCTGATACAGTGCACCTGAAAATAATCTTTCACTGGTTCCCCATTGCTTCTGACTCATAATAACCCTGTAAAATAGAGTGGAGTTGCCCCATACAGTTTCCAAGGCTGTAATCTTTACAGAAGCAGACTGCCATATCTTTCTCCCCTGGAGAGCTGGTGGGTTCCAGCTACTGACTTTTTGGTTAACAGTCAAGTCCTTAACCACTTGAACCACCAGGGCTTTTTTCCCCATTGCTCATAGAGTGAAAACCAAATCCAGGAGGATATGACCCATGGCAGGCAGGGTAGCTCAGTGGCTAAGAAAATGGGCAGTGGTGCTAAATAGCCCTTGGTTTGAGTCATGGCTTCACCCTTGTCCTTGGGCAAAGTATTATCCTCTCAGGTTACTCATTAATAAAATGAGGATAGTAGTACCTGTGTGATGAGGTGGTTCTGATTGAGCAAGCAAGTATTTATTAACATGATGGCTATCAAGTAGTAACAGTAAGTATTGTTGATAAATATTTTTAGTGAAGGAAATAGAGGTTGTCTTTTAGTTTCCTAGTATGCTATAACAGAAATACCACAGATAGATGGCTCTACCATTTAGTTTTTTCACAGTTTGGAGGCCAGAAGGCTGAAAAGAGGGCACTGCCTCTAGTGGAAGGCTTTTTCTCTTTGTTGGCTCTGGAGGAAGGTCCTTGACTCTTTTCAGCTTCTGTTGTTTGGTTCCTTGGCAGTCTTCATGTGGCGTGGCATCTGTGTCATCTCCCCCCACCCCCAGCTGTGCTTTCTTGCTTCTTTGCCTAATCTGCTTTTTCTATCTCAAAAGTAATTAGGTTTAAGACATACCCACACTATTACAGCCTCATTAACATAACAAAGAATCCTATTCCCAAATAGAATCATATCCGTATATTCTAACACATATTTTAGGAGAATACAGTTCAATCCATATCAGAGGTCATGGTGTCAGATGGACAAGGACTGTGTGACTTAGGTCACTCTCTTCTCCAAGCCTCAGTTGCTCCATCTGTAAGTGAGACTATACTTTGTCCCTCACGAAGCTTCTGTGCGGGGTAAATGGTCAAGACACAACAGCCCCACACACTGCCAGCACAGGCTGATAATGTTCTATCTGTGATAGCCACTTAGAATTAGAGGCTTCTCCCCGGGATAGCTCCAGGGATCATCTGCCATCTATCAGAACACCACCCACTAATCTTCATATACCTGACTATCCCTCCTCTCCCCCTTCCCCTTCCCCACTGAACCTGAGCTTTGCATCATTGTGATATTCAGGCCCTGGAATGATAGCAAGGCACTGAGCTGGCCTGCATTTGTGTCTGCTGCTCCTCGCCTCTGAGTTGTTATTGTTGTTGTTATGTGCCGTCGAATCAAACCCAACTCATAGCGACCCCTCCTTGGGTTTCCGAGGCAGTATCACTACGGAAGTAGGATTGCCCAACCTTCCTTCCGAGGAGTGGCTGGTGGGTTTGAACCGCCAGCCGTCTGGTTAGCAGGCAAGTGCCTTAGCCACTATGCTACCAGAGCTCCCTCTGAGTAACCCAGCTCATATCACCTTTTCCCTCCCAGAAATCCTGCTGGTCCATTGCTTCATTTCCATTTGAGGTAATCCAGACCTCAGGAAGGAAAGGGATGGGAGTCACAATTGGCCAAATAGCAGAGCTAGAATTATGTCCTGGCTTAGCACTGTAGAGACAGGAGCACAGCTGAGGGAGGTGAGTGTCCTTTCTCTGAGCAGAGTTGAAGCCCTGCCCTCAGCCACCCTTAGAGTCAGGAACAAAGCAGGGGCTTGACAGCTATGGGTAGAAGGCACATTCAGCAATGTTTGTGACGGCATTGTTTAGGAAATCTATTGAGAAAAACAAAAATGACCATTTATGCAGGCAACTACTAAACTTATTTTTTTTCCATCCATAAAATTTAAATCACTAAACATCACAGCCCCTCACACACACACACACACACACACTCATCAGGCACAGGGCCTCTTATTCTCCTCCATCCACTACTATGAAATTACCCTTTCATGAGAGAGGGTTACACAGTATACATCCTCACTGTGCCATGAAATGTCATATGTGTATTTTATAATGTATTGAAAATAAAAGAAAAATAGGTTTTAAAATGACATTACTACTGTTCTGTTTGGTGGGGGGGACGATTATTTAAACACTTACTACCAAGACATGGAATAAATGAAAACAAATAGCACAGTGCCTTGATGAAATAATAAAAAGGAGATTATGTCCCTAAGGACAGACTCCCTAAAGTTCATCACAGACTACAAACAATCAAGGCTTTGTGGACTTTAAAAAAAAAAAAAAAAAAAATCATGAAATTGGATATATGCCATGAAACCTCAGAAAGAAAAACAAAAATTACTTGCCAGATCTAACTGACCATCTAATGGAGGTTAAAAAAAGAGACTAAAATGAAAGTCTCTGTGTCTGAAGTACAGGTGTGGATCAGGACGGGCAGTCTGGGAAATGTGCCCCACCACCATCTCAGTGTCTGGTGTTTGTGACTAATCTCATATGCATAATGCTTTGTAAGTCTCTGCCTTCTGGAAGCAAGCATGTGCAAGTGTTGATAAAGGGCAAAAAAGTAGACAAATGAAATGATTATATGCCTTCATGAAATGAGATCAGTCAGTACATTGTGTATAAAGTATTATGCCTTTGTAGAACTAGCCAAAGGATCTACATGATGCAATTAAATATAAATATGGAAATTTCACATTTATGTTTACAAGATACCAATGATCTACTATGTGTCAGATTATTTAAATTGGGGTCATAATTCTTCTCCAGTGACATGAATATCAATGTCTCAAAACAGGAAAGGATCAAAATGAAGTGATGCTATAATTCACTCTTCATCTCAGTCTTGTTGTTGTTGTTGTTATGTGCCATCGAGTCAGACCTGACTCATAGTGACCCCTCCTTGGGTTTCCGAGGCAGTATCACTACAGAAGTAGATTGCCCCATCTTCCTTCCGAGGAGTGGCTGGTGAGTTTGAACTGCTAGCCTTCTGGTTAGCAGTCAAGTGCCTTAGGCACTATGCTACCAGAGCTCCCTCATCTCAGTCTAGTATTTCCCAATTTAGTCATCTCTCTACATTTATTATACTCATTTAAAAAATTCCTCTATTGCAATTCTTAATTATATTGGACACTGGGAATGAAGAAACCACCAAGAAGAGAGCAATCCCCTATAGAAATACAGCAGAGGGTCATGGAGAGCACTAGGCTTAAGAGTTGTCCAACTTGCGTCTGGTCCCCACGCTACTCCCTGCTGCCCATGTAGCCTTGGCACCTTCTGTAACATCCCCCAACCCACTCTTTTTGTTGTTGCTGTTACAAAGTGACAGATTAGATGTAGTGGTACTCACAAAATATCTAGCACAGTGAAGCTCCTGCCTTTCATCCTCCTCCCTCCACCCAACCCTCCCACCAACTCCTAGGCTGCTTAGCTCTAGCTCTTGGGACCTTCTAACTCAGCTCTCCTGGTGACAACCCACTTTGATAGTATAGACAGCAAACTCTTTCTGTAAAGAGCCAAATAGAAAATATTTGTGGCTTTGTGGACCATATGGTCTCTGCAGCAACTACTCAACTCTGCCATTATAGCCAAAGCAACCATAAAAGATACATAAATGAATAGGTATATAGCTGTATGCCAATAAAACTTTATTGACAAAAACAGAATGAGGGCCAGTTTTGGTACGTAGGCCACAGTTTGCCAACCCCTGATATAAAATAAAGGCCCTTAAATATTCCTATGCAAAGGGAGATATAATTGCCACATTCCTGGAAACAGAGCATTACTTTTTTGTCAAATACCCATGGGGCATTTACAAAAGTTAAATATTAGGCTACACAGAAAATCTCACTAAATTCCTAAAAGTGGAACTAATACTGATTAAAATGTATTAAAAACAAAGATCGGTTTAGAACAAAGGGGTGGATGGCTCTAAGAGCTCTGGATGCGGTGGGTCCTGTGACAGGCAATAACTCACTCTCTTTTACTTAGGTATGAAATAATGTACTCTTGCTGGAGAGCTGATCCCTTGGACCGACCCACCTTTTCAATGTTGCGACTACAACTAGAAAAATTCTTAGAAAGTTTGCCTGATGTTCAGGACAAAGCAGATGTCATTTATATCAACACACAGTTGCCGGGGAGCTGTGAGGGCCTGGCAGAGGGCCCTCCCTTTGCTCAGCTAGACATGAACATCAATCCTGACTCTATAATTGCTTCTTGCACTCCCAGCTATGCAGTCAGCATGGTCACAGCAGAAGTTCATGAGACCAAACCTCATGAAGAAAGGTATATCCTGAATGGGGGCAGCGAGGAATGGGAAGATCTGGCTTCTGCCACCCCCACAACTGTGACATCTGGAAAGGATGGTGTTTTACTGGAGGACAGACTTGTAAGGAATGGGGTCACTTGGTCTCATTGTAGCACACTGCCATTGGGGAGCACATCACCAGATGAACTTTTGTTTGCTGACACCTCCTCAGAGAATTCAGAATTCCTGGTGTGAGGAGAGCTAAGAGAAGACATTCCAAAACTCAGTAAATCCTTTTGCTTTAGGAGAATCTATGTACACTTGATATTTTTGTATTTGTGTTCCTGCCAAGTAAACCCCATAGCCTCAAAGTACCAGATGAATGTTTCAAGTAAGTCATCATTAAAAATACATAATACATATTTATTAAAATATACATATATATATATATATAATTTGTGTGTATATGGTAGAAAGAGATAAATATTATATTTTAATAAAAGATGACTTATTTCATTTATCTTACAGATCTTAAAATTTAAACTTTTACAGCCTCATCTCTATATCCTTAGTGTTAACAGTTGTACAGGGTCAAATTCTCAAAGTTCTTTTCTTTTTATGACTATTAAAGATAAGATATTTGTAAAATGAAATGCCATTTTGTATTTTGCTTCCGGTCTTTTTGAAAAATCTGGTATTCCCATATTAATCATCTACTTTATAATAATGATTCATTTAATATTTAAAGTTTTAAAACTGATTATTCTTTTATATGACTCCATAATAAAATATGAATGAGGGAGAATATACTGTACATGCTTGAGACTTGGACAATAGTCATTGGCCTCAGTGCCTTTGCAAAGGAATTAAGTTAATACCTAGACCTCAATTCAATTGCTCTGATCATTCTTAGCATTGCTTTTTAGAAAAAAATATAGTCCAAAGATGAGTAAGAAAAAATGTTAATGGATTAAAAATTCCAACATAGGTGAGAGATTTAAAATAAATTGAAGAGGAACATCTGATGGGTGACATGCTTTTCTGTTTGGGAGGATAACTCACTCCCTCATAGGGGCAGTGAGAGCCATCAGGGTCTGGCATCTGCCTGTTTGGCAGTTTGAAAGAAGGTATCCTCCACACAAGGGAGTCCTGACCCAGCTCCAGATGGCTAGGCACAGGGAAATGTTGCATAGACCACTGGTTTGAAAGATAGTGTCAGTCTAGCTTGTGAGCTCTGACCCAGTTCTGGGTGGCTAGGGCTGAGAGAAAGTGCCATGTGAGTGGCTGGTGATGAGGATAGAGAAGTGGGAAGGTCAGAACTGGATTCATTTCTGCACTTTGGAAATTGTATAGTAATGCTGATCCTTATCACACGGTTAACAATGAAAGTAGGAGTTGCCCACTGTGCCCCTCGCTTAGTTCACCATTGTCTGTTGAACACATACTTGTTGTGTTTCAAGCCTTTTATGTGAACTGTCCTATTTAATCCTTACATCACCATGGAGACCAGTGCCATCACCATGTTCTGAGCCAGGAAGCAAGGTTTGGAGATGTTAAGTAGCCTGCTTATGGCTCACATCTGGAGAGTAATAGAGCCAGAATTCAGACCCAAGCCATCTGACTGGCTGTTTCTAAGCATGTGATTTGGGGCTTTATTCCAGAGCCTCTTGATCTTTTTGTTTTATTTAATAGATACATAAGGCACTTACTATGTGCCAGGCATGGCACTCATTTCATCCTCAACTAGGTACTATTCTTATCTCCATTTCACAGATGGGCAGACTGAAGCAGGAAGAAGCTAACTTGCCCAGAGCCACTCTGATAGGATAGTAGACTTATGTGGTCTGAGGCTACCCATCATTTGAAGTATTAGTGCCTCAGCCCTCAGGGTCACTGATATCCTTAAGCCTGTTGCTTCTACCCTTGAGCAGTGCCCCTGGGCGCCTAAACAGAGCCTGTGAAGAGCAACATCTATGTGGGGCCAAGGGGTGGGCCCGCACAGGCCGGCCCTGATCCTGTGCCAGCTCAGGCACTCCAGTCTCTGTGCGCTGTCTTCACCAGTGCTCCGTACAAAAAAAAAAAAAAAATTCTGAGGGTTTGAAAAGAATCAGCATTGTTACAAAAAAATGCCAACATTACATTTTGTCAAAGAAAGGGGAAAATTTTTTTAAAAAAGGTGTTAGAGCCTATAAAGATTTTTCTCCTATTGAAAAAATTTGAATGGTGATTTTAAAAATCAATAAAAAAAATTTTACCACCCACGATGCAAACAAAGTTTCTTCCTGATGGTGATTATCAAGAATCTGAAGTGGTTGCTTTGATCAGGAATTGACTTTGGCCAGTTCAAGGGGGGAAAAAAAAAAAAAACATATAAAAAAAGTATGTTTATGTTTTAAGCTAAATATCAGTTGCCATCAAGTTGATTCCAACTCATTGTGACCCCATGTGTGTCAGAATAGAACTGTGCTCCATAGGGTTTGCAATGGCTAATTTTTCAGTGGGTGAACTTGAACTTCCAATCTTTTGGTTAGCAGCCAAGCACATTAACTGTATGTACCCAGGGACTCGTAAGCTAAATAAAAACCAAACCCATTGCTGTAGTGGTGACTCCCACTCACAGAAACCTCTTAGGACAAAGTAGAACTGCCTTATGGGCTTTCCAAGGTTGTGAATCGTTACAGAAGCAGACTGCCACATCTTCCTCCTGCGGAGAAGCTAGTGGGTTCGGACTTCCCACTTTTCAGTTAGCAGCTAAATAAGCATTACAAAAAATGAAAAAGTTATTTGGAAGTTTTATATGAATTTAATATTAAATAGCTAAACTAATATACTTTGTGTTCTATATTTCTTTCTTTTTTTTTCCTGTGTGTCCTGCATTTCCTCCATGTGAATGTTGCCCCTCTGGTGCCCTGCAACTGATTGCTCCAAGGGATGTATCTCCATAGAGTATGTGGGTGTGTCACCCTGGATTGAGTGGTCTGCGTGTATGTCTTATTTACTACTGGGCTGAGACCAGCCCTTGGGAGTGAGTTTTATTCCAGGCCCGAAGTGTATCCCAGGGCCATCATACAGGAGGTTCTACCAGACTCCATCCGACTAGTAATTCTGGTCATTATTGTGTTTTTGGAATTTGTTTCACGTTTTTCCTCCCACTCTATCCAGGATCTCCAGTTTTGATTTCTTCCCAAGTGGTTGGCATTGGTAGCCAGGCACGCACCATCTACTTCTTCTGGTTTCAAGGGCCATCATGTCCTAGGGCTGATTGTTTCCAAATGCCCTTGGTTTTTTGCCTTCTTCTTCACTTCCAATGATAGGAGACCATTAGCTGCATCTTAGATGACCACTCAAAAGTTTTTAAGACCCAGTTGCTACTCACCAATGTAGGTGGTGGAACAAGATTTTTATGTATTTTGTTGTGCCGATTGAGTCTGGTGTCCCCCAACACTATGGTCCTGAGTCGGTAGATCTGTTGGGACCACTCTGTGTCTGCCTTCTGTTGTGTTCTATATTTCTAATTTTAGTTATATATATGACTACAGTGTAAAATATATATAATGAATAATTCATTGAGAAAAGACTTCTGGTAACATGGAGGAATAGGCAGACAAGTGACACAGACCCTCTTTAACAAAGAAAAGAAAAACCAATTGACAAAGATACAGAAGATAATCCTGGAGCCCTGAGCTCTGAAAGGAACTATACAGAAGTGGATTAGGCACCAACTAGTGGAAAAACCTGAATGAAAACTGAGTACAGAGACGTGGGAGCTGCAGACTGTCCGCTACTCTGACAAGACCAACAGGATAGAGAAGCAACAACAGCCAACAACAACTGACCATTAACACACATGATGATATAACCCAGAAACCAACCCAGCTATGGAAGTATCCAAAGTAAATATGCCTACAAGATTGTAAACAAGGAACCAGAGACTCCAACCAACAAATGAGGACAACTACAAACCAGAAAGAGAGAAAAAAATCTGAGTCATTACAGAACTTCTACATGGTAGGGATGTCCAGAAAATTACAAGATTGAACAGACTGTTCTAAACTTGAGAAGAAAACTATAAATCACAGGGTAGCCTCAAAGAAAAATGATAAACCTTCACATCAAAATAAAAAAGGGGACCAGCATAAATAGTCAGCAAATACTAAAACAATAGCAGTGAAGGAGTGAAGGAAGTGATAACATGATTCATAAACAAAACAAGCTCAGCATAGAAAATTATATGGAACAAAGAAATCGACACAATGAAAAAACCACATGACAAAAATGACAGCAACAAATTCATATTTGCTGATAATTACATATCTGGCAAGGGATTTATCTCTAAGATTGATGGAAAACTCCAACACCTCAACACCAAAGGAATTAACAATCCAATTGAAAAATGGGAAGAAGACATGAATAGACACTTCACCTAGGAGGATATTCAGGTGGTCAGCTAATACATGAAAAGATGCTCACAATCATTGGCCATCAGAGAGATGTAAATCAAAACAACAATGAGATATACCGTCTTACCCTAGCACTGATGGCAAGGTTCAATGAGACAGAAAATAACAAATGCTGCTGGGGATGTGGAGAGATTGGGACTCTCATACACTGCTTGTGTGACTGTGAAGTGATACAACCACTGTGAAAAGCAGTATGGTGATTCCTTAGAAAGTTGGAATTGGAGATACCATTTGACCCAGCAATCCTATTACTAGGTATATATCCTAGAGAGGTGAGAGCCAGGATAGGAACAGACACATGCGTGCTTATGTTCATCACAGCACTATTTACAATAGCAAAAAGATGGAAACAACCTATGTGCCCATCAGTGGAAGAGTGGATGGCCAAACTATGGTACATACACATAATGGAATACTATGCAGCACTAAAGAATAATGTAGAGTCTGCAAAACACCGCATAATATGAATGAACTTGGAGGACATTATGCTGAGTGAAATAAGTCAATCACAGAAGGACAAATACAGTATTAGTTTGTTGTTGTGGAGGATCAAGGAAAGGTTTATATATGGAGGGAAACTTTGTTGGTTGCCAGGGGTGGGGAGAGAGGGGAAGGAACACTGCGGAAAAAAAAAAAAATGCATTGACCCGTGTCACTTTAGTTTTGTGTATTTCACTGTACATAAATTTTATTTCAATAAAACGCATTTAAAATAAATTTTAAAAAATAGTTCATTGAACACCCCACAGCCCCCAAATCCTGCTTCATTCACTCAGTATTTTCAGTGCTAGCTGAGGCAAACTGGGAAGGCTGGGCCAATTCTTCCACAGGAGAGCATAAAGCAGTGAGCTTGCTGTGGCTTCCGGCTTTTCTTCAGGTATCAACAAATAGAGCAGAGAAATTCACTTCACCTAACGCACAGTGATGCAATGAGGCATTGGTTAAAAGTGATGAAAGAGAAACACATTCACAGCTCAGCTTCCTTTTCCCAAGAGAATGGAGGTGAGTTACCATTATTCAGCACCTTTAAAATCTTGCTGAGAACTTTGAAACTCCATGTTTCTCTTAGCTGCACTTGAGTGCTTGAGAGTTTGGGAAAAATGAACATTCAGATGATCCAATCACTAGCACACTCGAACTGTCTTCTGAACGTGAACTGAAACAGCTTTTCAAGTTCTTTCTTGTATAAACTCAAATTGCTTTAGTAAGTGGCTCTTATGGGCACAAAGTGGGAGAGACAGAAAACAGGAAAAAACAAGTCAGGTCATTGTCTTCAGCAGTGCTGGGACAAAACTGGGAGGTCAAGAGGACAAGAGGAAAAATAAAAAACAAATACCCGTGACCTACAAGTTGAGACTAGATCTGCCTTGTGAGCTTTTGTTTGGGGTTTTTCTTGTATTTATTAATCTTGCTTTCTTCTTCTTCTTGCTTTGCTTACTGAGTATCAGGGAAAAGAGAGGATCAGAGCAACACTTTTGAAAGAACCCAAAGTCCCGTGGGCTAGGCCTATGGAGCAGTGGCAAGGGCTGGACTGGAGCCAGTTCTGCCAAAGTCTCCATGAACAGCCTTCAGCAGGTCACTTGGCTCTCCTCAGCTTCCTTACATGTGTAATAAAGATAGCAATGCTTTCTACTCCAACCTCCTAGGTTGTATAAGAAGGAGAGGAGACAGTCTTTGAAAGAACTTCATATTTATTAGAACCTTTTCCAAGTTTGAGGCATTATTCCTTATGCAGTGCAAATCCATCCATCTTTATCATATTAGAAATATTTTATCATCACTTTTCTCCAAAATAATATAAACTAAAATAAATAAAGACAGTTTCTTCTCATCTGGAGCAAAAGAGAGAGAAGGAAACCAAAGACTGAAAGAAGAAACTATAAGACTAACAGTCTACACAAACCAAAGCATCATCTACCCTGAGACCAAAGGAACAAGCTGGTCCACTAATGACCATCCTTACCAGGGCCACAGTAGATGGATCCTGGTAGAATGGGAGAAAAGTGTGGGACAGAACTCAAATTCCCAGAAAGTCCTGACTTCCTGGACTACTTATTACTAGAGGACTCGCCAAGACTGTCACCCAGAGACACTCCGTAAACCTTGGACAGAAACTACTGCCTGAGATCACCTTTTAGCTAAATAACAGATTGGGCTCATAAAATAAAGAATGTTACCAGTAAGTGCTGCAAACCTTTAATCATCTCTATGAGACCAAACAGTCAATAGTTACTCTAAAGCAAAGATGAAAGGGTAAGGTGACAGGGCAACTAGATTACTGGAAACAAAACAATCAGAAAGGATTAATGAGAATGTTGACACTTTGTGAAAAATGTAACTAATGTCACTGAACAATTTGTATAGTAATTATTAAATGGATACCTGATTTGCTGTGTAAATTTTCACCAAAAACACAATAAAATAGAAAAAGTTTGTCTTTGTCTGTTGTGCTAACCCTTGGTTAAGTTAGGAGAGGGAAGGAACAAACAGCCATTGGGCTAAGGGATGGACAACTCCCTAAATACCAACACCGAAGAATTACTCTCCCATTGATCTCATCCTGGAGTCTGGTTAGTGATTATGAGTCCTCCTCCCCTAATATAAGTTATAGGAAGTAGAGGTTGATTTATAGATGGGATTTGGGGATATGAGGCCAGTCAAAGTGCCATCCAGGGAAGGGGAAATTTGCTCTCTGTCTCCATGTTCCCCAGACTGAGCAGAGGTTCCCTACTCAGGAAACCAGCCAAACCACAGTCTTACGTTACAGATCAGGCTGATTCTGGCCTGACCAGCCTTGCTTCATGAAAGTAAAGACCATTGTAACTTCTCCTGGTCCATGGCGAAGGCCGATTGGAACTTCTGCTGAGTCAGTGGGAAAATAACTGACCTCAAGATAAATGAGCTATAACAGCAATTTAACTTCTCTAAAGACATGTTACCTTGGGTAACAAATGAGAAAATAGGAAGTTTTGTTTTCTTTAATGAACATTTCAGTAACATACAGTGTTCCTTTATTTTTATTTAACTTTTCTCTTTTAAAGTTCTAAGAAAGAACAGTGGCAGAACTGCCATGTTATTTAACCTTAAAACTTGTTTCTAAATTACTTAATTTATTGGTATTTAAATATAATGATGATTTCTAGAAACAGTATCCCAAAGATTACTACTTTAGAATATTTTTATGTATAATATTTTTATAAACTGGGATCTCATATATAGATATTTGAAAGAGAAACATGAGAGGTATATCTAACTCTCCCTACCTTTTAAGGATGAGATATTTGTAGGTCAGTGGTAGAATTCTTGTCTCTCATGCAGGAGATCTGGGTTCAATTCCCAGCCAATACACCTCATTCACAGCTACCACCCATCTGTCAGTGGAGACTTGTATGTTGCTATGATGCTGAACGGGTTTCAGCGGAGCTTCCAGACTAAGATGAACTAGGACAAAAAGCCTGGCGGTCTGCTTCTGACAATAAGCCAATGAAAACCCTATGGATCATAACGGTCTGATCTCAACTGATCGTGGAGATGGTGCAGGACTGGGCAGTGTTGCATTCCATGGTGCATGGGGTCTCTCTGAGTCAGGGGCTGATTCGACAGCAGCTAAAAACAATGCTTTTAAGCGCCTGATAATTTTTAATTAATAGATTGATTGGACTACACAATGATAAATCCTAACCAAGAAAGTGTTTTAGAACAGTCATATGAGGTCACATACAGTCATCCATTCGCAGCTATTCACAGAGAGAAAGCTCTGTTCTGGTCATTGGGATCCACAAAAGACAGCAATCTAGGACTTGCTGTCTTGAATAACAGTCCAGAGGCAGGAACAGCTGGCTTCGAATGAATCATCTTTCTAAAAAATGCTCTGACTTGCTCATTTTACTGAAGTTCATTAATACTGCAGTGAAGCAGACCAGCCAAGCCAGTGGGTGCTGTTCAGGCTCTGTAATAAACCTCAGAAATAGAGATCAAGTGTTCTCCCTGGAAGAGGCTCTAAGGCCCTGCCCCAAATGATTTAAAATTAAAGGGTCATCATCTGGGGTTTGGAAACCAAAATTCTGTTATACCATAAACTGCCTGAACTATTCAAGGGAACACAACCACTACTTTAACTCCATGAATATTGATGCCTTATTTTAACAAATGAGACAAACGTGAGGTAAACATATTCTTCTCTGAGACTATAGGCAGGCACAATGGAGACTAGATGGTGCCAAAAAAGACAGTTACTCGTAACAAAAATTTGTAGCTCTCCAATATGTTTTATTTTTTATAATCATAATCAGGACAGCTATAAATTCAAAACTTCCTTTAAAACAATATTGTTGGGAAAAAATAAAACAAAACATTATGGGAGGGCTAACACTTCCAGGGGGCAGTTTAAGCATAGGCACTGAAACAAGGCGGGCTTGTGCTTACTCACTGATCTGCA
>NW_006921604.1:2463769-2470459 GCF_000298275.1 Orycteropus afer afer | reverse complement strand
GGAGGCCTTCAACGAGATGGATTGATACAGTGGCTGCGATGATGGGCTCGAGTATAGCAGGGATTGTGGGGCTGGTGCGGGATCGGGCAGTGTTTTGTTCTGCTGTGCATGGGGTCGCTATGAGTCGGAAACGACTCGACGGCACTTAACAACAACAACAACAGCACTTCCAGCTATGGTTAAGCAAAGAGGTTGACAAATTGTTTCCCAAAAAATCAACCGTAAAGCTTGACAAAATTGACAAAAACAAACATTTCAATGCTCTGGAAATCAACCAAAAAAAAACCCACTAACCTGGCATACAATAATCTGAGAAGAATTTATGCTTGAAAAACAACTGACTTTAGGTAATAATTAAATCCATTACTGTTGAGTCAATTCCAACAGAGTAGAACTGCCCCATAGGGTTGCCAAGGCTGTAATTTTTATGGAAACAGATGGCCACATTGTTCTGAGGATTGGCTGGTGGGTTCGAACCACCGACCTTTTGGTTAGTAGTCAAGCACTTAACCACTGTGACACGAGAGCTCCTTTGGATAATAATAGTTGCTGCCTCTTCTTGCCTATACCTAACTCAAGCCTTCCCCAAACTCTAGACTGGTCAGCATGGAGACTCTGCAAGGGCAGAACCTGTAGCTTTTCTGCCATTATATAATGGGACTCTCTCAATTTGGAGTGGTAAGCAATGTTCACACCCTGGGGTGTTGCGGTGAATTGCTTGATGTGGTCCTTCTAGCCACTGTCCTTCATTCTGTGATGTATTGTAAATCCCATTATCCATGCCTGTTTGGGGTGGTGTGGTAGTTAAGGTCAGGTGTCAACTTGGCTGGGCAGCTGGTAGTAGTCGTTCCCTATAATCACTGGCAATCGACTCTGTGATAGGATTTGCCTTGAGCTGCTGATTGTTAAAGCCATCCACTTAGGTTATTTCTGTTGGGGTAACACAGGTAGAATGTATCTTTAGTCCTGCCTTGCTGGAGGGTATAATTCAAATCACCACCCTTAGCTTCCCTGAGGGTATACCTAAGAATCTCCTGGGAAGATTCACCCTCCTCTTGCTCCGATTTTGTGTCTTGGTTCATCCTCATCTCACCCCTGGATTTGGGACAGCAGCTGTCATCTGATCTGCTGATCGAGGTTCATCAAAGCCTGAGAATTGGAAAGATCCTCCAGACCTACTCAAGAACCTGGGACTCGCCAGCCTACCAGCCTCCACCACTACTACGTGAGACGAACCATTGGGTGTCTGTGAGTTCTGTGAGGCGTTACAGCGAAATACAGAACCCTAACACTGGGAAAATTACTGGGAGGAGGAGGAGTTAATGTCTGAAATGATGGAGTGGTACGGTAGTTAGGACATTTGGGACATCTTTAACTTCTACCTCATGGGGACCGGCCTTGTGCTGATCTTTCTGAGAGAAATTGTTCAAGCAGGTGTTGTTGATGGAAGTGACAACCTTGATGGCAGGTAAGGAGGGAGGAACAATGGCTTTATTAGCCTGTGTTTGTGGTCTTTATTGAGGTAAACATATTCTTCTCTGAGACTACAGGCAGGCACAATGGAGACTAGATGGTGCCAAAGCTATCCACACCCTTCTGGCCAAACCTGAGGTTGCACACTTGTACAAAGCAAAGGGAAATTTGAAAATGACTTGAATTTGGAATACACTCACCTACACACACTGATATGGCAAAGGATGGATATTCTACTGGCTTATATGTTTGAGCACAACCTCTATGCAGTTACTTACAACCAGTAACTGATGCAGAAACAGGTGACACCTAGGAAACCAGGCTTAAAAGTGAAAAGAATAAATATATTTTTTTAATGAGCAGAAATATCAGCAGCCTCAGTCACATATGTGAGGAGCTCTGGTAGCATAGTGCCTAAGGCACTTGACTGCTAACCAGAAGGCTGACGGGTCAAACCCACCAGCCACTCCTTGGAAGGAAGATGGGGCAATCTACTTCTGTAGTGATACTGCCTCGGAAACCCAAGGAGGGGTCGCTATGAGGCGGGTCCAACTCGACAGCACATAACAACAGCAGTCACACATGTGAGGGAGACATATTTCACAGATGTTAGGCCAGGCAAATAAACAAAGGAAAAACAAAACAAAACAACAGCAGCAACAGCAACCTTCAGAAGGGAAAATCAGAATCCAAAAGTGGTTAAAGTATCATTTCAACAACAACAACAAAAATCAGGAACAAAGCAGGAAATGACGCATACTCAGGGGAAAATGTAGTTAATAGAAACTGTCTCTGAGTCTCCAAATGTTGTGTTTAGCAACATATAAATATATTTGAAAAATTAAATTAAAATATTAATGGATTATTTACATAAATAGAAATTTTTTTTAAAAAAAAAAGAACCAAATAGAAATTTTAGAATTGAGAAGTCCAATAGTTGAAATGAAAATTTTTAGTAGAGAGACTCCAGAGCAGATTTGAAATGACAGAAGAGAGAATTGGTGACTTTGAATAGAAATTATCCTGTATAAAAAAATAGAAAAAAGATTGAAGACAAATGAACTGCTTCAAAGACTTGTGGGACATCAAATGTGCCAAAATATGACTACGAAGAGAATAAAAAGAAAATTTGATTAAAAAAAAAAATCTACATATCCAAGATGATCAACAAACCCCAACTAAGGTAAATATATAAACATCCACACTAACATATGTCATAGTCAAACTACAGAAAGACAAAGAGAAAATCTTCAATGTAGTAAGAGAAAAATGACTTATATGCAAGGGAACATCAATGAGATTAATAGCTCACAATTGTTATCTAATAAGGAGCTCTAGTGGCACAGTGGTTAAGGCATTTGTCTGCTAACCAAAAGTTGACAATTCAAACCCACCAGCTGCTCTGCAGGAAAAAATGAGACAATCTGCTTACATATAGATTTGGTGGCAGTGTGTTAGGTGCCGTCGAGTTGGCTCTGACTCATAGCGACCCCATGTACAACAGAAAGAAACACTGCCTGATCCTGTGCTAGCCTTATAATCCTTGCTATACCTGACCCCATCATTGCAGACACTGTGTCAATCCATCTCACTGAAGGCCTTCCCCTTTTTCGTTGATTGTACCAAAAAGAATTGGTCAATGTTCATCCATTTCAGGAGGTGGCATATGATCAAGAATCAATGGTACTGAAGGAAGAAGTTGAAGCTGCACTGAAGGAATTGGCAAAAATCAAGGCTCCAGGAATTGACGGAATACCCACTGAGATGTTGCAACAAACTGATGCCATGTTGGAGGCACTCACTCATCTATGTTAAGAAATTTGAAGGACAGCTACCTGGCCAACTGACTGGAAGAGATCCCTATTTGTGCCCATCCCAAAGAACGGTGATCCCACAGAATATGGAAATTATTGAACAATATGTTTAATATCACATGCAAGTAAAATCTTGTTGAAGATAATTCAAAAACAGTTGTAGCAATATATTGACAGAGAACTTCCAAAAATGCAAGCTGGATTCAGAAGAGGACATGGAATGAGAAATATCATTGCTGATGTCAGATGGATCTTGGCTGAAAGCAAAGAATACCAGAGAGATGCTTACTTGTGTTTTATTGACTATGCAAAGGTCTTTGACTGTGTGGATCATAACAAATTATGGATAACATTGAGAAAAATGGGAATTCCAGGACACTTAATTGTGCTCATGAGGAACCTGTACATAGACCAGGAGGCTGCCATTCGAACAGAATGTTTTAAATGGTTTAAAATCAGAAAAGGAGTGTGCAGGGTTGTATCCTTTCACCATACTTATTCTGTCTGTATGCTGAACAAATAATCAGAGAAGCTGGACCATATGAAGAAGAACATGGCATCAGGATTGGAGGAAGCATCATTAACAACATGTGATATGTAGACGACACAACCTTGCTTGCTGAAAGTGAAGATGACTTGAAGCACTTACTGATTAAAATTAAAGACTATACTCTGCAGTGTAGATTACACCTCAACATCAAGAAAATGATAATGCTCAAAACTGGACCAAAAGCAGCATCATGATAAATGGAGAAAAGATTAAAATTGTAAAAGGTTTCATATTACTTGGTTCCACAATCAACACCCATGGAAGCAGCAGTCAAGAAATCAGACGATGTACTGCACTGGGCAAATCTGCTGCCAAAGACCTCTTTAAAGTGCTGAAGAGCAACGATGTCTCTTTGGAGACTAAGGTGTGCCTGACCCAAGCCATGATGTTTTCAATCACCTCATATGCATGTGAAAGCTGAACAGTGAATAAGGAAGATTGAAGAAGAGTTGATACTTTTGAACTGTGGTGTTGGCAAAGAATACTGAAAGCACCATGGATTGCCAGAAGAACTAACAAACCTGTCTTGGAAGAAGTTCAGCTGGAATGCTCCTTGGAAGCAACTATGGCCAGACTTTGTCTCACCTACTTTGGTCATGTTGTCAGAAGGGACCATTCCCTAGAGAAGGATATCATGCTTGGTAAAGTAGAGGGTCAGAAAAAAAGTGATAGGGCCTCAATGAGATGGATTGACACAGTGTCTTCAATGATGAGCTCAGGTACAGCAAGGACCAAGAGGCTGGCACAGGACCGGGCAGTGTTTCATTCTGTTGTACATAAGGTCGTTATGAGTTGGAGCCTACACAATGGCACCTAATAACAATAACTGGTGGTGTAGTGGTTAAAGCATCTGACTACTAACCAAAAGGTTGGTAGTTCAACCCACCAGCCACTCTGCAGAAGAAAGATGAGGGGGGGGGGGTCACTATGGGTTGGAATCTACTCAGTGGCAGTGAGTTTGGTTTATTTGGTTTTCTGCAGATTTCAGGAATTCTCTATCTGCACAGCTCTCTTCTTCTATATTCTTTCATGCTAACTCTAGCCCTGTGATAGTTGGGGTTGTGTGTCAACTTGGCTGGACCACAATTCTGAGTGGTTTAAGCAGTTGTGATGTTGGTTATTCCCATGATGAGACTGGATATATATGTTTTAAGCAGTCCATCCATTGAAAGGGAGTTTCCCTACAGGTGTGGCATTTATAGACATCCTGGGAAAATGAGACACTCTTCTGTGGATCTGGATCCTGTTGTGCTGCCTACAACTGTCCGTGAGCAAACAATCCACATTCGGCCTATTAATCCTGGATTCTTCATTGGTTGGAGTCAACAGCCGATATGCTACCTGCCAATCTTGAGCTTCTCAGCCCCTGCAGCTGCGTGAGTTGGGAAAGCCTTCAGCTTGACATTTTATCCAAGAACTTGGGACTTGCCAGCTTCTATAAGTGTGTGAGCCATTTTCCTAAGATAAATTTCCATCTCTCTCTAAGCTTTACTGGTTTTGCTTTTCTAGAGATTTCAGCCTAACACAAGCCCCCTTACTCACCCTGGACTCCCAACTGTGTCTTCTCATTTGAAGAATTCTACCAAACTGCTTGGATTCCTCCACTGTGCTGTGGGCTGGAAACTCTCAAGCCATGAAGCTGGGGTGATCACAGAGTTCCACTTTTCTTTTCTTTCTCTCTGAGATAACCGTTCTTCATTTCCTGATGTCTAATGTTTTGATAACTGTTGTTTCTCTCTCTCTCTTTCTTTTTGTGTTATTGTTTTAGGCAAGACAGTAAATCCAGTGTCTATTACTCTATCTAGCAAAAGTTCTCAATGCACTTTTTTTTTCAACAAGGTTTTTATTATGGAAAGTTTCAAACTTACATAAATTTAGGCAGGACAATTGTATAACTGCCCATGTATCCATCTCCAAGCTTTAAATAATCATCAATTCATGACCAATATTATTTTATCTCTGCTCCTACTCACTACTCTCCCTCTTATTAAGTAAATCTAAGACATCATCTGTAATTATTTCAGAGTGAGATTCTGCAGTGGATATTGATGTCAATACATATCCCTCCTGCCTTTTCACTTCAGTGTGTCTGAGCTAACTTCACTCTGTCACTATCTGCATCTTTTTGCTTGAAGGCTTTCTCCAAAGCTTGAAAAAAACCACTCGGCCCTGCTCATGGCAGGCTGGAACTGCTGGAGGAATTGATGCCCTCCCAGAGATAGCCCTCAACCAAGGAATAATAGGTGAGCACATAAATGGCTCAGCTCTCTCAGCCCATGTGAGGGATGATACTGAGATTCTACACCTTTCCCAAAGGTTCTCTGTGTGAGTGCTGTCCAGTTGCCCACAGTGGTAGCTGAGCTGATAACTGTCCCTTTATTGTCTGCCTTCCCTTCCCTGTCTCTTTTACCCTCTCTTCAAAGTGTTTCTAGAACCTCCGCAAAATACTGTTTTGTTGTTATTAGTTACCATCAACACAATTCAAACTCATGGTGAACCCATCCATGTGTGCAGAGTAGAACTGTTCCATAGGGGTTTTCCAGGCTGTAACCTTTTGGGAACAGACCACCAGGTGTGTCTTCAGAAGCACTTTTGGAGGAATGTGAACCACCAAACTTTCGGCTAGAAGCCATGTGCGTAACCGTTTGTGCCACTTAGGGACTCTTCCCAAATAAACTACTTTATCTCAGGGTCTGCTTCTGGGGGAAGCCAAATTAAGGAAATCTCTAAAAAATAAGGACTCATAAAAAATAATAATAAGAGACCTCGGATAAGCAAAGCACTACTGAAGAAGAAAAACAAAGTAGGAGGTCTCACATTGCCAGATCTCAAAACCTACTATACAGCCACAGT
>NW_006921604.1:2452488-2462094 GCF_000298275.1 Orycteropus afer afer | reverse complement strand
ATAATAACCAAATTACTCCTAAAACCAAACCCACTGCCATCTAGTCAATTCCAACTCATCGTGACCCTATTAGACAGAGTAGAATTGCCCCATAAGCTTTCCAAGGCTGTAAATTTTCTTCAGACAACCTCATTTTAGGCAGCCTCATTTTGCTCTCACAGAGCAGATGGTGGGTTTGAACTCCCCACCGCTCGGTGAGCAGCCAAATGCTTTAACCACTATGCCATCAGAGCTCCTAGTAAAGCACTGTTAATATCCATGCTTCAGACTTTACCCATTCTGCCTTACATGATTAGTTATTCACATGTAAGTGTCCTCACAGTGATGACAGCAGATTTTTTTTTACTTATTTTCTTTATCCCTTTCTAGGCAATCCTTGAATGTAGGTGATTCCAAATGATGTTTCACTTGGTTAACTAAATGACTTTAATCTTCTTTGAAAACTGGATTAAAATAGAATAGAAAAACAAAACAAAATCTTAAATAACAGAAGTAATTACCCTTTGTTGTTATTGTTAGGTGCCCTCGAGTTGGTTGCGAGTCCTAGCAACATCATGTACTACTGATCCAAACGTTGCCCAGTCCTGCACCATCCTTACAATCATTGCTGTTTGAGCCCACTGCTGCAGCCACTGTGTCAATCCATCTCATTCAGGGTCTTCCTCTTTCTTGCTGACCCTCTAATACCAAGCATAATGTCTTTCTCTAGAGACTGGTTCCTCTTGATAGCATGTCCAAAGTAAATCCCTGCCAAGTCCATTATCAGTAAGCTGTACAAATATGCAATGTCTAGCACTGAGTAGGCATATAATATTTATTTAATAAATTGCTCTAATGCTTTGAATTAGATATGTGTACAACATCACCACTTGAATTTAGAAGCTGAACTCAGGATTAAAAAGACTGTTAGGGTAACCACTATTTTATATAGAATATCTTCAATCTGCTAGTGCCACATACTGGTGAGGATTGGATGTTGTTCTGGAAAGAATGCTATACTATTTGTTGTGCCCAGTCCTGCATCATCTTCATGACTGTTAATATATTTGAGTCCATTGTTTTAGTTATTGTGTCAATCCATCTCTATGAGAGTCTTCTTCAATTGAGGTGGCTTTTTAAACTAAGGAACTCTGGTAGTACAGTGCCTAAGGCATCTGAATGCTAACCAGAAGGTTGGTGGTTCAAACCAGCCACTCCATGGAAGGAAAACTAGGTAATCTATTTCTGTAAAGATTTACCAACTCAGAAACCTAATAAGGGTTGCTATGAGTCGGAATCAACTCAATAGCAGTGGGTTTGTTTGTTTGTTTTTTCTTCATCTGAGGCAGTTCCCCTAAGATGTTGCCAGCAGAAAGCTTTCTGCCAGCAGCACTCCCAGAGACTGGTGGAGCAGGTCCTTCTTTCTTGAAGAGGATCTGGGTGTGTATAACAGCATCTACCATATATCCATATGCTTTGCAGCTCCAAATTACCCTTCTGTCTCAATTAACAACACTCTGAAATGGGCTGAGTTACTCTTATCTCCTTAGCTGTGTAGCACTGAACCAAGTGAAAAATGAAAAGAAAATTGGAGGCAACAAATTAGTATTAATAATCCTAGCTCCAACCTCTAGTAGCTGTGTAATTTGGACAAGAAAACAAACAAATCCATTATCATAAGTTGATTCTAACTCAAAGTGACCATATAGTAAAGAACAGTACTGCCCTATATGGTTTCCAAGGCTGTAAATCTTTTTTTAAAATTGTGATTTGGGTGAAAATTTACAGAGCAAATTCATTTTCCATACAGCAGTTCACATACACTTTGTCTCATGACATTGACTACAATTTACCCCAATGCAACAGCTCCCCTCCTGCTTCCTCCAGATAGTTACTTCTTCCCTGTGTTCATCCCTCCATGCCCTCTTGCCCCCTGAACTGTCTCCCTGTGCATAAGCAGCCCTTCTTTCTCCCATAATTGTTCTCTCCAAGGAGTGTATCTACCTCAGGTAAATGTTCAACTCATATGCTTGTCTTTTGTTTGGCTGGAAGCCACAGGTGTGAGTTCAATTCCAGACCTGAAGGGCAGCTAGGGGCCATACTCTCAGTGGTTCCACCAAGCTGTAACAGACCAGCAAGCCTGCCCCCCCTTTTTTATTTCCCAAATGATTTTGAGTTTTGTTCCACATTGTTCTCCTTCTCTATCTAGGATCGCCTACATAGATCCCCTTCCAAGTGGTTGACAGTGGTAGCTGGGCACCATCTAGTTCTTCTGGTCTCATAAGTCATATAGGCTGCGGATCGCATGGTGTACCAGTTGCTAGGACTAATTGTTTCCATGAATCTTTGGTTTTCTTCATTCTTCTTTGCTCTGGATGAGGAGAGATCCATCATTGCATCTAGATGGCTGCTTGCAAGCTTTTAAGATCCCATTCGCTACTCACCAAAGTAGAAGGTTGAACAATGTTTTATGTAGTATGTTATGCCAATTGAGCTTGATATCCCCTGTGACTATGGTCCCGAGCCCACCGGTTCAACTACTTGGTCCCTCTGGGTAGCTGGCTGTGACCAAGAAGTGACTACAACCTTGTCCTTTGTCAGCTCTACTATACACCTGGGAATCCTTACAGATCATACAAACACATTTATAGAACCATTGTCTGCCAGCCCTATACATGGTCTTGGGTACACTCCCCCTGCATAGAGATACCTAATAATTTAGCCTGTCTATCCATCTATTCCCCCATATACCCATGTTTGCCTTCACTGACAATGCAGTACTGTATGTGCAAAAGGGTTCATCTTTGTTGTCTGTACCTCCCATGTTCCTCTCTATGTTTTCCTCTTCCTTAATGCAAGGCTGTAAATCTTAACGGAAACAGATTACTACATTTTTTCTCCCATGGAGCAGCTAATGGGTTCAAATTGCTGACCTTTTGATTTGCAGCCGAGCACTTAACCACTGTGCTTCCAGGGTACCTTATCAATAAACTAGATATTATAATATATGCTTCATAGGTTTTTTTATGAATAGAATATATAATGGATATGAAAATACTGCCTAGCCCAGTACCTAGCACATAATATATACACAATAAATCTTGGGGAAGTTTGAATAGTAAATTTTCAAGAAATGTGTGTTTAAATGAAGAAGGCAAACTTTCTCACAAGAGCTTTCTCCTCTCACTATCTGCACTTTTCCGTCCCATTCACTCCTTAATCTTGCACAAATTTCTGCCCCAATACCCACTTCCCAAGGTCAACCTGGGGCTTTTCTCTCTTAATTCTTCAAAAGCTCATTTTTTACCAGACCTCCTAGCAATGTGGGTCACTAGTGAGTTTCCGCCCCCTTCCCTCAGCTCCCATAATACCACCCTTTCCTCTTAAGAGTTTCCTCTTAGGAGTTCTCAGCTCTGGCTGCATATCGGATTTTCCTAGGGAGATAAAATACCAATGTGCAGTCTCCACCCCTAAGATTAGGATTTAATTGGATTGGGGTATGACATGACCATGAATATTTGTAAAGTAACTTTAACTTAAAGTTTAACATTAATTTAGAAAAGTGCATACATCATAAGTGTACAGACAGGTGAATATTCATATAATGAACTGTTCTGTGCAACCAGCTCCCAGATCAAGAAACAAAACATTGTCAACACTGACAGAACAACTGGAAAGAAACTGAACAAAGATACAGAAGATCTAAATGCCACAATCAACTAACTCAACTTCTTAGAAACATACAGAACATCCACCAAACAGCAGCAAAGTATTTATATTTTTTCCAACACACATGGATCATTCCCCTGAAAAGATCACATTTTAGGCCACAAGCAAGCTTCAATAAAATCCAAAACATTAAAATAATACAAATAATTTTCTCTAATCACAATGCTATACAAGTAAAAATCTGTAACAGGAAGAGCAAGGAAAAAGAAATCAAATACAAGGATACTGAATAATATCTTGGTTAAAAATCAATGCATAACAAAAGACATAAAAAGATGAAATTAAAAAATTCCTAGAATCAAGTAGGAATGAAAACATAACAAAACCTTTGAGATACAGCAAAAGCAGAGCTCAGAGATCAATTTATCACAATAATTGAATACACCAAAAAAGAAAGGCCCAAAATCAAACCATTAATCCTGCCAAAGGAAAAAGAGCAGAATGAAAGTCCACAGTCATCAGAAAAAGGAAATAATAAAGATTAGAGCAGAAATAAATGAAACAGAAAAACAATAGAAAGAATTAAAAAGACTAGAAGTTGGTCCTTTGAAAGAATCAATAAAATCAACAAACCTCTGGATAAACTGACAAAAGAAAAGCAGAAGAACTAAATAACCAAATAAGAAATGAAACGGGTAACATTACAACAGAACCAGCTGAAATGAAATATATTACAACAGAATACTATGAAAAATTGTACTCCAACAAATTTGAAAACCTAGAAGAAGTAAACAGATTTCTAGAAAAACACTACCTATGTAAACTAACATAACCTGAGGTGGAAAGACTGAACAGACCCATAACAAAAAAAGAAGAGGTTGAACAGGTAATTAAAAAAAAAAAAAAATCCAACAACACAAAAAAGCATGCCCTGGACAGCTTCATTGGAGAATTCTACCAAATATTCAGAGAAGAGATCACTCCAATATTGCTCAAATTATGTCAGAGCATACAACAGGAAAGAACACTTCCAAATGCCTTCTATGCAGACAGCATAACTCTGATATCAAAGCCAGGCATAGACACCATAAAAAAAGAAAATTACAGATTTTATCCCTCATGAATATAAATGTAAAAATTATCAACAAAATTCTAGCCAATGGAATTCAACAACACGTCAAAGCAGCAATACATCGTGACCAAGTGAGATTCATACTGGGTACGCAAAGATAGTTCAACATTAGAAAATCAAACTGTACAAAGGGCATGGGAGAAGCATCTTTTGACTTCCTCCAGACTCACAAGAGGGAAATAGAATAACCATCAACAGCCCAAGGCTTACTCCTATGAGGCCAGACATGCCACTACCCTCCAGGTTTTTTACCAATTCTGACACCAACCGTCCCTCCCATGGTACTCACTACTTCTCTGCTGGGTTCAATAATTCATTGCAATGGCCACACAGAACTCACAGTCGATACTCAAGATTATGGGGTTTGCTATTAGGGGGAAGTAACAGGTTACAAGTCAGGTTTAGGATAGGATATAATCCTTTGATCAGGACAGTCTCCTCTCTGCCATGTCCTCAAGCATGCCTCCCTGGTCCGTGGCCTCTTGGCCTGGCTTCTGTCCTGCTTGGACAAGTGTTACAAAGCTCTTTTAGCTCTGCCAATAGTTGTAGCTAGGTGCACCCCACTCCACCAGCAAGCCTCCTGCCCAAAGGTACTCAGCTTTCTTGCTCTGTGGGCCAGGTAAGTCTGCTGCTCTGTCTTATACTTCTCGGTTCCACTGGTGCTATCTCTCAGCTGGGGATCTCTGCCAAGGAGGTCCAGGGAAGGGATCTTGGGCCCAAGGATGTGCTCCACTGCACCTCCTCCACTCCACTTCTATCTCTTCTCTCTTGATGGCAGTGAGATCCCCCTTTTACCACCTCTGAGATGGCTTACTTTAAGCCTAGCAGAATGACAAAATTGACCAGTCACCAAGTTAGGGTTCCATACACCATATTTCCATGGTCCCATCCCCACAAGGGTACCATCCATGTACCTTATTATATCATTACTAACAAGCTATCCAATCTTCTTAGTGGGCCACAAGTACCTCACATTTGCATAGTTCCAATCATCTGGATTCCCCCAGTCATCTGGTGGGAATCACAACAATGATGGCTAGAAAAGCCATACCAAGTAATTCACTGCACCACATAAACAAAAGAAAAGAAATATATGATCATCATCTCAGGAAAAGCATTTGATAAACTCCAACACTCATTCCTAATAAAAATTCTCAGCAAAATAGAAATAGAGAGAAATTCCTCAACATAATAAAGGGTATTTATACAAAAGGAACAGACAACATTATTCTCAATGAAGAGAGACTGAAAGCATTCCCCTTAAGAATGGGAATCAGAAAAGTATGCCCTTTTTCACCACTCTTATTCATGATTGCACTGGAAATTCCAGCTAGAGCAATAAGGCAAGAAAAGGAAATTAATGCCATTCAAGTTGGTAAGGAAGAAGGAGAACTATTTCTAGTCACAGATAATTTGATCCTATACATAGAAAATCACAACGATCCCACAAGAAAGCTATTAAAACCAATAGAAGGATTCAGCAAAGTATCAGGATACAAAAACCAACATACAAAAATCAGTTGGATTCCTCTACACTAACAAAGAGAATTTTGAAAAGGAAATCCAGAAAACAGTACCATTTAAAATAGCTCCCCAAAGATAAACTACTTAGAAATAAATCTAACCATAATATAAAAAACCTATATAAAGAAAACTACAAAACACTACTACAAGAAACCAAAAGAGACCTACATAAATGGAAAATATATCATGTTCATGGGTAGAAAGACTTAACATTGTGAAAATGTCAATACCACCCAAAGTGATATATAGATAATAATGCAATCCCAATCCAAATTCCAACAGTATTTTTTAATAAGATGGAAAAATTAATTATCAGCTTTCCATGGAAGAGAAAGAAGTCTTGGATAAGTAAAGCATTATTAAAGAAGAACAAGTAGGAAGCCTCACACTACTAGATCTCAGAACCTACTATACACCCATGGCAGTCAAAACAGCCTAGTACTGGTACAATGACAGACACACAGACCAATGGAACAGAATTGACAACCAGACATAAATCCATCCACCTGTGGACTGTTGATCTTTGATGAAGAGCCAAAGTCCATTAAATGGAGAAGAGACAGTCTCTTTCAGAAATGGTGCTGGGAAAATTGGATGTCTTTCTGTAGAAAAATTAAACAGAACCCATCCCTCAAACCATACACAAAAACTAACTTAAAATGGATCAAAGACCTAAACGTAAAACCTAAAGCTGTAAAGATCATGGAAGAAAAACTACGGACAATACTAGGGATCCTAGTATATGGCATAAACAGAATGCCAACCATAATTAAAAATGTGCAAACAGAAGATGAACTGGATAAATGAGACCTCCTGAAAATTAACTGCTTGGGTCCATCAGAAGATTTCTCCAGAAGAGTAAAAAGAAAACCTACAAATGGGAAAAAAATGTTGGCTAGGACTTATCAGACAAAGGTCTATTCTCTAAAATTTACAGAAAACTACAACACCTTAACAACAAAAAGACACACAATCCAATTTAAAACAGGCAAAGGGTAAGAACAAATACTTCACCAAAGAAGACATTCAGGCAGCTAACAAACACATGAAGAAATGCTCATCATCATTAGCCATTACCAAAAAACAAAACCAAACTCACTCTTGTCGAGTTGATTCCAACTCATAGCAATGCCTATTGGGTTTCCAAGGCTGTAAATCTTTATGGCAGTAGATTGTCCCATCTTCCTTCCATGGAGCAGCTGGTGGGTTTGAACAGCTGACCTTCTGGTTAGCGGCCAAATGTCTTATCCACTACACCACCATAGACCCTTAAAGAGATACAAATAAAAACTACAAGGAGATACAATCTCACCCAACAATAACGGCACTAATCAAAAATACAGAAATGGTAAGCGTAGTCCACAAAGTTAATATCCTACATCATATTAAGTATTAATATACATTGGTATATTACATTGGTAAGTATACTTACATTGGTAAGTCGCGACTGGGGTCTCAAAATCTTGTGAGTGGTCATATAGGTGCAACTATTAGTCTCTTCTCATCTGGAGCAAAGAAAAGGGAAGAAAATACACATGGAAACAATTAGCCCAAAGAACTAATGGACCACATGAACCTCAGTCTCCATGAATCTGAGACTAGAAGAACTAGGTGGTACCTGCCTACCACTACAAATTGCTCTGAAAGGGATCACATCAGGTCTTGGACAGAGTGGATGAAAACTGTGGAACAAAACTCAAGATCATAAGAAAGTCTTACTGGGTGGTCCTAAGACTATGGCCTTGGTCACCCTTTGGGCCTGGAATTGAGCTCACTCCATAGGTGAATTTTCAGTTAAACAATATTGTTGTTGTTGTTAGGTGCCATCGAATTGAACACACCAGGATGAAGCACTGTCCAGTCCAGTGCCATCCTCACAATTGTTATGCTTGAGCCCATTATTGCAGCCACTGTGTCAATCCATCTAGATAGGTCAGATCTATAAGGTGAACAATAATTCTAGGAAGTTACACACTCCTTAGAACAATCAACCATTCAAGATCAAGAAGATAGCATTTGCCCAAAGACAACATTCAGAAGACAGGAAGGTTAGGAGTAAAAGAAGAATGGAAATGAGAAACACCAGAAGGAAGTGGAAGGATATCAATTTATACTGAGGGGATTGCAGCTAATGACGTGAAACAAAATGTGTGTGAATTGTTGAATGAAAACTGATATGCTTTATAAACTTTCACCCAAATCACAATAGAAAGTTTAAAAGAAAAAAAAAATAGAAATGTTGGTGAGGTTGTGGGGAGATTGGAACTCTTATACACTAGTGGTGGGGATGTAAAATTATCCAACTACTATGGGAAAAGAGGATGGAACTTCCTTAAAGAGCTAGAAATAGAAATATTATATGATATAGCAATCCCACTACTTGGTATATAACCTAAGGAAATAAGAGCCATGACATGACGAGACATACGTACACCCATATTCGTTGCAGTATTATTCACAATAACAAAAAAATGGAAACAATCTAAGTGCCCATCAACGGATGAATGGATAAACAAACTGTGGTACATATACACAATAGAACACTACAAAAAGATAAAGAACTGTGAAACATCTCACAACATGGATGAATTTGGAGGAAATTATGCTTAATGAAGCAATCACTCACAAAAGGACAAATACTGTTATATAACCATTATTATATTTTAAAAAGAAAAGGTTTTTTCCCCTCCCCCAAAAGAAATTACCAGGGATAGGAGGGGGATGAAGGGAAAATTATTAACTACATAGAAGACAAGTGTTAATAATGGTGAAGGGAAAGGCAATACAGAATGTGTGTGTGTGGGGGGGAAGGGGTCAGCACAACATGACCATGGCAAAGAAAGACACTGAGAGGAACTAAAAAGAAAGGGTAACCACGGTAATTACTATAACATAGACAACCCTGCAACAATAGTATTAACAAACAATAATTTATAAATGGTTACATAGGCAGATAGGTATGCTAAAGAGGTGTGGGAAGCTATAAGACAGAACATATACCTGCACATCTAGGTTTGCTTGTGGATATTTCTACATGCATAACTGTAGGTGCTACATGAATATTGGAGCCCTGGTGGTATAGTAAAAATGAGCTGTGGTGGTGTAGTGGTTAAGGCATTTGTCTGCTAACCAAAGGTTGTCGGTTCAAACTCACCAGCTGGTCCATGGGAAAAAAATGAGGCAGTCTGCTTCCATAACAATTTAAAGCCTTGGAAATCCTATGGGGGCAGTTCTACCCTGTTCTATAGGGTCACTATGAGTCAGAGTCGACTAGATGCCAGTGGATTTTTTTTTTTTTTTTT
>NW_006921604.1:2434734-2450737 GCF_000298275.1 Orycteropus afer afer | reverse complement strand
TGAGGCATTGTGGTAAACTGTGGTCAATGACATGAGACAAAGTATATGTGAACTGCTGTGTGGAAAGTGAATTTGCTCTGTAAATCTTCACTCAAATCATAATAAATAAATAAATAAATAAGAAAAAAAAAAAGATATACAACTTTGGAAACCTTATGGGACAGTTCTACTCTGTCCTATAGTCTCTGAGTCAGAATCAACTTGATGGAAGTGGGTTTTTGATTTGCATGTATATTAATATAGACAATAAAGCACACAAGGGCACAGTGTGCATCTCAGCCATAGCCAAACACCTCAAAGGACAAAGTTCCCAGGCCAAAGGTGAAGAATCATAGATTTGGGGAACATCTATGTCAGTTGGCACAACATAGTTCATAAAAACAACATTCTGTATCCTAATTTGGTGAGTAGTATCTGGGGCCTTAAATGCTTGTGAGTGGTCATCTAAGATACAACTATTAGTTTCTTCCCATCCAGAGCAAAGGAGAGTGAAGAAAACCAAAGACTCAAGGGATCAATTAGACCAAAGGTCTAACGGACCCCATGAACCACATCCTATACAACCCTGAGACCAGAAGAACTAGATGGTGCCTGGTTACTACTATCAACCACTCTGACTGGGATCACGACAGAGGGTCCTAGACAGAGTGGGGGGAAAATGTAGAACAAAAAAAATCAAATTCACACAAAAAAATGAGACTTACAATATGACAGAGACTGGAGGAACCCGTGAGACTATGGCCCTAAGAAACCCTTCTCACTCAGAACTGAAGTCATTCTTGGAGACCACATTTCAGCCAAATAGAAAACATAAAATAAATAAAAACAAATAATAACACCTGAGAGGAATGTGTCCCTTAGAACAATTGTATGAGATCAAAAGGACAACATTTGTCCAAAAGCAAAGATAAGAAGGCAGGAAGGGGTAGCAAATCTGGACGAAAGGAAACAGGGATCCCAGGGCAGAAATTGGAAGAGTGCTGACACATTCTGGGGAATGCACCCAAGGTCATGAAACAGTTATGTACAAACTGTTGAATAGGAAGCTAATTTCCTCTGTAACTTTCACCTAAAGTACAATAAAAAATTTAAAAATAGAAGAAATGAAAAGCATTGCCAGTACCTGTAAAAGCTCTCTTATGCCCCTTTCACTCAGTACCTCCCAGAGGCATTTGACAGATCCAAATACAAGAGAATCCCAAAATCTCCAGCAGGTACTCACTGGAAAATGGCAGGCCAATCTGAGAATAGTAACTAAAACTGGGCGAGGGCTCCTCAGGATCCAATTTACTTACTGGGTCTGTGGTAGTTAAGGGTCTGTGTCAACTTGTGGGCCTGATTTTGAGTGGCTGGGCTGGATGTAGTGATTCCCCATGATGAGACTGGTAATCAGCTCCACGGTGGAATCTACCATGAGCAGCTGAGTAGCTGCCTTATGGGTATGGTCTGCTCCCAGTATATAAGGAAAAGCTTTAGGAACGGTCTGTATCTTGTGGCATGCTTGAACCCTGATGTTGCCAAGTCTTCATTTAGCAGCCTGCCATGTTGTTTGCCAATCTTGGGACTCTTAATGGACTTGAATCAATGGCCTGCCATGTGGTTTGGTAATATTGGGACCATGCCTTTTAACCTGCTGACCTTGGGTTTGTCAGCCTCAGCAACCAGCAGCTGCCTGAGTGAAGAAAGCCTCCAGCTTCAGTGGGCCAGGAGCAAGAGGTAGAGCTGAAGCTCAAGGTCAAGGGTCTTTCACCCAGCTCCTAGAGCCTAGCACTTGAGCTTGGATTTCTAGCCTCCAAAACTGTAAGAAAATAAACTCCTGTTTGTTAAAGCCATCCCATTTATGGTATTTTTCTGTTAGAGCAGAACAAAGTACCCCAAACAGGATCCAATCCTTGATTCTAACACCATATGTTAGTTTTGCTAATTTACTGTAAATGCATTCTTTGGTGTTTAGCTTCTTTAGCTCAATGTTTTCTTTTGTAAGGTTCATTTATGTGGTTGTGGGTAGTTGTGGTTTGTTTACTCTTATTGCAGTCTATTATTCAATTGTATGAATATGACATAATTCGTTTATCTAGTATCTTGTTGATAAATATTTCAATTATTGCCAGTTTTTGGCTAAAATAAATAATATTGTTACCTACTTTTCTCACATGGTTTCTAGGTGAATTAAAAAACAAGCAAACTCATACAGCATATTTTCTTTCCTGTGTGTGTTGTGATGCCACTGAGTGGGTTCTGACTTGTAATGGCCCTATGTCTAACAGAATGAACACATTGCCTGGTCCTGCAACATCCTAAATTTAAGCCCATGGTTGTAGTCACTGTGTCAATCCATTTTGTTGAGTCTTCCTCTTTTTTGTGACCTTCTACTTTACTAAGCATGATATCTTTCTCCAGGGACTGATCCCTCCTGATAACATGTCCAAAGCACGTGAGACGAAGTCTCATCATCCTCACTTCTACAGAGCATTCTGGTTGTACTTATTCCTAGACAGATTTGTCTGTTCTTCTGGCAGTCCGTGGTATATTTAATATTCTTAGCCAACACCATAATTCAAAGGCATCAGTTCTTTTTCGGTCTTCCTTATCATTGTCCAGCTGTCTCATGCATATAAGGCGATTGAAAATACCATGGCTTGGGTCAGGCATACCAAAGTCTTCATGGTGGCATCTTTACTTTTACCACTTTAAAGAGATTTTTTGCAGCAGATTTGCCCAATGCAATATGTTGTTGGATTTCTTGACTGCTGCTTTCACGGGCATTTGTTATGGATCCAAGTAAAATGAAATCCTTGACAATTTCAATCGTTTCTCCATTTATCATGATATTGCTTATCAGTCCAACTGTGAGGAATTTGTTTATGTTGAGGTGTAATCTACACTGAAGACTATAGTCTTTGATTTTCATCAGTAAGTGCCTCAAATCCTCTTCACTTTCAGCAAACAAGGTCATGTCATCTGCAACCACCGGTTGTTAATGAGTCTTCCTCCAATCCTGATGTTCTTCATACAGTACAGCTTCTCAGATTATTTCCTCAGCTTTTAGATCATATAAATATGGTGAAAGGATACAATCCCGATGCACACCTTTCCTGATTTTAGATGACACACTCTCTCTTTATTCTGTTCAAACAACTGCCTGTGTACAGATCTATTCTATGTACCGATATGCTCAGATTCCTCATGAGCACAATTAAGTATTCTGGAATTCCCATTCTTCACAGTATTATCCACAATTTGTTACCATCCAGTCGGATAGCTTTGCATAGTCAATAAAACACAGGTAAATGTCTTTCTGGTATTCTTTTCTTTCAACCAAGATGCATCTGACATAAGCAACGATATCCCTCATTTCACATCCTCTTCTGAATCCAGCTTGACTTTCTGGCATTTTCCTGTCAATGTACTACTGCAATGATTTTTGGATTATCTTCTACAAAATATTTCTTCCGTGTGATACGAACTATATTGCTTGATAAATTCCACATTCTATTGGATTGCCTTTATTTGGAATTGGGTAGAAATATGAAACTCTTCCAGTCGATTGGCCAAGTAGCTGTATTCCAAATTTCTTGGCATAGATGAATGAATACTTCAGCATTGCATGTTTTTGTTGAAACATCTCAATGAATATTCCATCAATTCCTGGATCCTTGTTTTTCACCAATGCATTCAGTGCAGCTTGGACTTCTTTTCTTTAACGTCATTGGTTCTTAATCATATGTTGCCTCCTGAAATGGTTGAATGTTGACCAATTCTTTTCAGTATGGTCACTCTGGGTATTCCTTTCATCTTCTTCTGATGCTTCCTGCATTGTTCAATATTTTGCCCAAAGAATCATTCAATATTACAACTTGAGGCTTGAATCTGTTCCGCAGTTCTTTTAGCTTGAGAAATTCCAAGTGTATTTTTCATTTTTGGTTTTCTAACTCCAGGTCTTTGCACATTTCATCATAATGCTTTATTCGGTCTCCTGAAGCTGCCCTTTGAAATCTTCTGTTTAGCTTTTTTACTTTATCATGTCTTCCATTCACTTTGTTGTTGTTGTTATGTGCCGTTGAGTTGGCCCCAACTCATAGGAACCCCTCCTTGAGTTTCCAAGGCGGTATCACTATGGAAGTAGATTGCCCAACCTTCCTTCCAAGGAGTCGCTGGTGGGTTTGAACTGCCAGGTTTCTGGTTAGCAGTCAAGTGCCTTAGGCACTACACGACTAGAGCTCCTTCCATTTCCTTTAGCTACTGTATATTCAATAACAATTTTCAGAGTCTCTTCTGATATCCATTTTGGTCTTTTCTCTTTTTCTATCTTTTTAAAGACGTTTTACTTTCTTTGTGCATGAGGTCCTTGATGTCATCCCACAACTTTTCTGGTCTTCAGCCACTAGTGTTCAGTGTGTCAAATCTATTCTTGAGATGGTCTCTAAACTCAGATGGGATATACTCAAGGTTGTACTTTGGCTCTCATGGACTTGTTTTAATTTCTTTCAGCTTCAACTTGATCTTGCATATAAGCAATTGATGGTCTGTTCCACAGTCAGGGTCTGATCTTTTTTTGACTGATAATACTGAACTTCTCCATTATCTCTTTCCACAGTTATATTCAATTTGATTCCTGTGTATTCCATCCAGCAAGGTCCACATGTATAGTCCCCATTTATGTTGTTGAAAACAACATGGCAAAATTGTACCATGCAATCTCCTGTGTTGATTCTATCACTAAGGCCATATTTTCCAACTAATGATCCTTCTTCCTTGTTTTCAACTTTTGCATTCTAATTACCAGTAATTATCAGTGCATCTTGATTGCATGTTTGATGTTTTTTTGAGTATCTTAAATACTTCATTGTCTTCTGGCATAAAGCATTATTATAAAAAATGTTCATGACAATCTAATTTTTTCTTATAAATATTATTCATTTTTTTTGGCTTAGAGACACAAATAATTTTTCCTTAAAAGAAATCCTAGTAATTTTTACTCAAATATGTTTTATTTTATTGGTCTTCCAGAGTCAATTTCCCCTATACCCTTTTATTACATGGTTTCAAGTTCTTTTTATTTTGGGAACATTTTCTTGAATTATATTTTTTGTGTTTGTTATGTTGCATTACTTTTTTTCTTCAGGATCTTCTATTATATGAATATCAGCCCTTTATTTATTTAGGAGCTCTGGTAGCATAGTGGATAAGACACTTGCCTGCTAACCAGATGGCTGGCAGTTCAAACCCACCAGCCACTCCTCGGAAGGAAGGTTGGGCAATCCTACTTCCGTAGTGATACTGCCTCGGAAACCCAAGGAGGGGTCGCCATGAGTCGGGGCCGACTCAACGGCACATAACAACAACAACAACAATTTATTTTCGATATCTGACATGTCCTCATGAATTCCAATTATTTCATTATTTTAGATTTTTAATAATCATCTCAGTTTCATCTCTTTCTTGTTAATATTTATTATTTTTATTCATTCTAGCTTCCCTTCTAGTCTTTATTTCTGAAATATTTTTTCTCATTCTTTCCTGAATTCTATCACCTTCTCTCCTATGTTTTCTAATTCTGATTTATGTTGTTTATTCACATCTCCTTTCTTAATTTAATTTTGAAGTACTAGGTTGCAGTTTTCAAGGCTTTTGTGGCATGTCTTTCTGGCATGCTTTCATTTTTCATTGAAGTGTGTACTGTAGTCTATATTTTCTTTTATTTCATAATAACTTCGTCTGCATCACAATTTTACTATTGCTTATTGCGGTGTAGTAAATTACTTAGTGTGGCTTTTCTACCCGTAAGTCTTTGTAAACTCGAAGGTGGGAATTGCTATTAGCAACTGAGGAGATCCTGATTGCTAAAGTCGCCCACCTGGAGTATTTCTGTTGGGAGTGGCACAAAACAATGTTCTAGGAGTTTCCCACTCTCTCTTAGGTGCTTAGAGTTATGATGCTGTGATTGGCTAGTTTGGCCAGTCTGCCAGGCTCAAAAGGAGGCCTCCTAGAGGCAGAACTCTCTGACTGCTGGTTGAGGAAGACATGCTGCTGAAAGAGACACGCGCTCCTGAGACACACACTGCTGGGAAAGAGACGCAAGAGACACGCATTGCTGAGTGAGACACTGAGAGACCAGCATTGCTGGGAAAGAGACTGTGAGAGACTGTTGGCTGAGGGATGGTGGGCTGGGAGAGAGACTAAGCGTTTTTTTTCCTGAACTCAAATTGTAGCCTGTGGTGCTTCCCTAATAAACCCCATAATCTGTGAGCTCTGTGTGGCCACTGCAGGGAATTAGTGAACCCAGGAGAGAGGAGGTGGGTGCTTTGGGAGGAACGGTTGGAGAAAGGGCTGGAGGGAGACAGCACACCTGGCCTGGCAGCAATAGGCCTTGGGTTACTGCTGGTAACCCTGTCTTCCTCTTGTGGGGTTCTAGGAGGTCAGAATATGCGGCCTTCTTGCCCTTTTTGCACTTATTTTAATGTGTAATTAGTTTTCTTGAACTTTTTGGAAGAAGTACTGAACTGAATAACTTTTTCTAACTTCATGCTCTAGAGCTCCCTCTTGTTTTTATGAGATACTTTTAAAACATAGCCTTGAACTTGCTCAGACATCCAGGGTTTGCTCACTTCACCCATTTTTATCTGAACTTTCTCCTTCCTTTTTTCTCACTGTTCCTGTCTGCTGTGTTTGAATTCTGCTTGCGACAGTTTCTCTTTACTACAAGGCTTTGTTTTGGGTGGAAGCCTCCATGTGTTAGTTTTAAGAATTTCTGCAGCACAGACTCCTCCAGCACCATCAGACATTTTCTTATGGTCCTTTTACCCTCACCTCTGAATTAGATCCGGCAGAGCCCCCTCTCTGCCCTGGCTGCTGTTCTTGGATGTCCAGTGAGTGCCTGCTAGGGATATGGGGCTCTCCTATGCTCAGGTCCACCCAACGTTCCATTTTTTCCTCGACTTCCCCTTGCCTAGATGCGGATAACACTCATCTGTATTTGGGGTTTTGTAGGAATACTTTGTCTTGGCTGTATTATGCATGTTGCCTGTGGTTTTTTGGTTGCTCTGTCATAGTAGAGGATTATGGGAGGATTCAGGTAGATTAAGGAGCCCTGGTGGTGGAGTAGTTAAGCACTTGGCTGCCAACTAAAATGTGAGTGTTTTGAACCTACCGGCTGCTCCACTGGAGAAAGCTGTGGTAATTTGCTTCTGTAAAGATTACACCTTCAAGAACTCTATGGTGCAGTTCTACTCTGTCCTATAGGGTCACTGTGAGTTAAAATCAACTTGACATCACACAACAACAGGTGGATTTAAAAAACTATGTAATCTCCACTGCCACCATCTTTCCCAAATTGGTGCCTTGGAATTTTGTAAAGCTCATGACTTCCTGTGCAGCCAGGATTGAGATGGTCTAACCTTCTGTGATCCTTTGCTTTTCAGGATTAGCTTCCAGTGCTCCTTTCCTTCCCCTGTCCTGGTCTCCCAAGGCTATCTCACACTCTCTCATGGCTTCAGTCTCTATCTACGTGCAGGTAATCCCAAAGTTCCAATTGCTTTCCTGATGTAAGAGTCGGAGATTGATGTGTCCACTTCTTTGGATGTCCCATGGGGCAATTTAGATTTAACTTGTTCAAACTTGCTTTTCTTCCTGGTATTTCACATTTCCGTTGTTGCAGTCAGAGATTTGGGTACCAGCCTCAACTCCTCTCCTATCTAAGCCCCAATATCTAGCCAGTCACCAAGGTTTTTTCATTAAAATCTCTATTTCCATGTCTCTGGAATCCATCTAAATCTCCATCCCTATGGCTGCAGTTGAGGCCACTATCTATTATTCTAAAAAATTCTTTTTTTTTTTCTTTTTTACTATGATTTGGGTGAAGATTTACAGAGCAAATTCACTTTCCACACAGCAGTTCACATATACTTTGTCTCATGTCATTGACCACAGTTTACCACAATGCAACAGCTCCCCTCCCGCTTCCTCCCCATAGTTACCTCTTCCCTGTGTCCATCCCTTCATGCACTCCTGCCCCCTGAGCTGTCTCCCTGTGCAAAAGCAGCCCTTCTTTCTCCCATGATTGTTCTCTCCAAGGAGTGTTTCTACCTCAGGTAAATGTTCAACTCATATGCCTTTCTTTTGTTTGGCTGGAAACCACAGGTGTGGGTTCATTTCCATACCTGAAGGGCAGCTAGGGAGGGGCCATAGTCTCAGTGGTCCTACCAGGATCTATCATCAGACCAGCAAACCGCATGTGTTACAGAATAGAACTGCTCCATAGATGTTTCTTGGCTGTAATTTATGGAAGATCATCAAGCCTTCCACAACACTGCCAGAGGGGTTCCAACTGCCAACAGTTTGAGCCACCCAGTGACAAGTACAGAGTAGGTTCTTAAAATTTTCATTGAATGATTAGCTTTCTGGTAAGGCAGTTAGAGCCTCTTGATTATAATTGATTCTATTTTACGTTAATAACAATGTTAATTAAGGATTGTATTCTCCCTCTGGACATTATTTACATTTGATAATAAATTAATTAGTTCTCTTTGACAGCGAGACATGTATTCAGCTTCCATAGTTGTAAATGACAGGTGAGGTACACAATAGCCCAACCTAAGCCCTGCTCCACTGGGTTTTAAGCAATTTGGCAACTTTGTTCTAAAAATTATTAGCTATACTACCTACATTCTTCTTACAACACAGTAACTTTTATTCAACTGGCAATAGCTGTAAAGCTCTTCTCAGGTATTTAAAGAGAATAATTTGTTTCGCCAGAGCAACGAGGGTCGGGGCAGGGCTAAGAACAGCCGAAGCAAGAAACTGAGACAAGGGAAGCAAAACTTTGGCCCGCACATCCTTCTCTGAGGATGCGACCGCAGCCGCTGCCGTGTGGAGTCACGAACAAGCGGCTTCGCCTCAAGTCCAGCCCGGTCCTAAGCCAGATCTCCCGCCTCCAGGACCCAGCCCTGAAATCGCCTACAAATCCTGGTCCTGCGTCCACTTGGACTCAAGTTTCCCGGGTACCGGACCGTGAACGTCCCCCTCCGCCCACTTCAGGTTCCGCTTCCCAGGCTTTGGGCCCGCCTCCACGCCCAGACCTAGTTAATCTCCACGCTCCCCACTACGGCTCCTTTTCCCAAGCCCTGGCCCCGCCTCCAGGCTCCCGACCAGCATCTCAGGCTCAAGCCCCTCCTCTACGGCCCTGGCTCAAGCCCCTTCCTCCATCTCTTAGGCACGCCTTCTCAACAGGAGCCTCACCTCTCTAACCCCACCAGCCTTTTGGGGGCGGAGCTACACTAGGTGTAGGGCTTAGGGCGTAGCCGGGGTCACAGGGCGCCAGGTGCGGCTTCCACGTCAAGATGGCTGCTGCCTGCAATGCTTGGGTCTCGAGTTTTCCCCGCCACTGCTCTTCTTTTCCTGCCGGGGTCCCGCTGCTGCGTGTCGCTGTGTGTCTACTATGCTGGGCCCTGGCGGCTGTGGACGCCGTCCCCGAGCCCGGGTTCTGGGTAGCGACAGTCAACGACGTAAGTGGGTGTTGGAACCGAGGCGGGGCGCGTCTTTGGGTCCTTCGGGTTCTCCCGCAGCTCCCTGGGTTCCACGTGTTCAATCCCAGGAGCCCGGCACCAGGCTTGTTCATCACGTCCCTGCCGGGCCAGCTCCGGATCATCTCGTACACTTTGGGCCTTTTCTCAGTTATTAGGGTTTTTTTTTTTGTTGTTGTTATTGGTCTTGGGGATGGCTCTCCCTTCTAAGCGCTATCATTGTTTATGAATGAGGATCACTTTTCCCAGAGTACTGGCGTCCCGCTGTCTATATCAGGCCCTTTTTTATTCAACCCTGAGCCCAAAATTTCTGGGCACTACTAGAGGGTCTTTAGGATTCGACTCACTTTCTGCGTGGGTGAAGCACATCTATGAGGCCACAGAAAAAATTTTCTGGGGCTTTGTTTCGGCATAAACTTAGAACAGATGTCGCTTCCTCACCCCCCTCCCCAATGACATGGAATAGCCACCTATCCCTTTTTTCCACTTTTTGGGTTCTCTAATTTCCTGCAGCTCTTATCGGAGTTCCGGGATTGTGTGTGTGGAGGTGGGGTGGTTAAGGAGTGTTTGAAAGGCGAGTCTGGAGGGATGAGTTGGTGGAAACTCTTCCTTTCCAGAGCAGGCAGGCCATATGAGAACTTGGCGTCCAGTAGTTGGTGAGATGAAGTGGGAGGGATGCAGGGATAGCATTATGGAAAATCTAGCGAGAGAGAGACAGGAAGTTGGGTAGAGGCATTATCTCCTGTTTTTCCTAGCTCACATGACTCACCCAGCTCTGTGTTTGGGATGAGTGTTTTCTACAGGCATTGAAATGATGTCCAAGTTCTAAAGTTGAAACGTATTTTGACTTCCTCAAGCAGACAAAGAAAGTAACCAGAGGCTACAGATACTTCTACAACACAAAAGCTACACAGAGGAACAAATGTAGGTATCTTTCAGAAGTTTTCAGGCTCAGTGCAGTCATTTCTTCCAGGAAGCCTTTTATTTTGTAGTTACCCTCTTTTGTGCACCAGCCTGCATAGCTGCATTATTGAATTTATCTGACCAGTAAAAAGCAAAGCTCAGGGAACCACACTCATGGTTTCCCTCAGCTTCTGTAGTGAATGGGCAAGATTATAAACTTTATTAGATGATAAGGGAAGAGATCAACTATGTACAGATTGACTACTTGTGCATATCTGTAAGAATCTTTGCCAAGTGTAATTCAAGTGGCATGAGTCCAAAGAACAGAGAGAAGAATATCTTTGCTTCCTGCACATAAGGAAGAAAAGTTTGTTCCCTGGGTCCCACATAATCTTTAGTCAGCCAGATTTATTTGTGTGTGACTTAGATCTGTATAAAGCTCTCCTTTACAAAGAATGGACTCATTTTTCCCCATTTCAAGTTTCTAAAACTTGTCCTTCAAAGCGGGAAGAGATATGTCCATCAAGAAATAGTTCTTTTGATAGTAAAGTTCAGGAAACAATTTGTATACCTACAATGTGCCATGCCCTATGCTTGTCATTGGTGTTGCAAAGATAAATTTTAACACAGGCTCTTCTCTCAAGATGTTTAGATGATAGTAGGGAGGATAGATTCATGAGCAGATAATTATCTCATATATGGTGACATACTTGGGATGATACTGGAGTATAGTAGGGAGCCACCTAACCTGCTTTCTGGAGGAGGTGTCTGGCCTGGCCTAAGATGTGTAGGTATTACCTTTGTAAAGAAGGGGGTGGGAGGTTAGAGCAGTAGCCACTACCATAGAGTGTGGGAAATTCCTGGTGTTTTTGCTGAATGACGCAGGGTTGGAGGGGGTGTTAGAGGGGACTTGGGTTACCAGAAGCTTGGCCTTGAACCTGAGGCCAAGGGTCTCAAATTGTAGGACTTGCAGGGGTTAAGGAAGTCATTTCAGTGGGTGAAGTGAGCTTGGTTTAGGACTGGAGGGGGTGGTGGGGAATGTAGTAGATTATAGAGTGCCTGTTCTTTATGAAGAGGGCAGCTGCCATTCGGCTGCAGCTGGTGGTTACCATGTGGCATGGCAGTATAGGCACAGAATTGCCAGTTCTCTTTGTTTTTTCTTTTGAAGTGAAGTCAGAATCCATATTTTTATTATGTGAAATACAAATTTTAAATCTGTTCAGCTAATTCAGAGTTTTGCAGAAAGGCTTCTTGTGGACCAAATAAATCCCTTTGTATATTTAATTAGGTCCCAGACCCCAATAGCTATTTTTGGGTGTGAATGTGGGAGAGCCATTTAAAGATTTTAGACATAAATGCTAATAATCATTTGGGCTGCTACTTAAGGATTAGTTACTTAGCTTAGTTCTGGAGTCAGAGGTACCAGTTAAGTTAATGGAGAAGTGTTGAGTTTCTGAATTGGGGCAATGGTGGCAGGGATGGAGAGGAAAACTAAACTGAAGAAGTGTTTGTGAGATAAGTAGGCATATTGGATGGTAGAGGTGAGGGGCTGAAAGGAGCCATGGTTTGAGTAACTGGATTAGTGCCATCTTCAGCCAAGGTAGACAATGTAGGAAGAGATGATGAGGAACAGAGAGGGATGTGTCTAGTTTTGGGCAGGTTAGTGGGGTGTGTTTGTAGACATCCCAGTGGACAAGTCCATTAGGCAATTGAATATGTGGACCTGGAGCTCAGAGGAGAGATCCAAGGTAGGGATTTTATTATTACTGTTGAAACTGTGTGGGAGAGGGGAAGAGGTTACCAAGAAAGACTATTTTTCTTTAAATCCTAATCATTCATTCGTAAAGCACAATCCCTTCTCACTGGATTTTTATTCTTGAGGAAGACAGACATTAAATAACAGAGAATAACCAATTATGTAGTTTGAACTGTGATGAGGGTTCTGAAGAAGAGTGGGTACTAGAGCCATATAGGGGAGAGCTTGGCCTGATATGGGGTACCACAGAAGACTTCCAGAGGAAGGCCTGATGTGGGGTACCACAGAAGACTTCCAGAGTAGGTTTTCAGGTTCACCACTAAGGTCTTGAAGAACTGAAGGAAAATTGCTATTGCTAGAGAGGTAGGCAGGTCTTAATTATTCAGGATCCTGTAGGCTACAGGAAAAATTTTGGTTGTTTAAGCACAGTAGTAAACCATAACAACTTTGGGTAGAAGATAGTTGTTATATCAAAAGTACATTCCTATTGCTCCTAAGAAGAGAACATGCAAATAGATAGCTCATATCACATCTGAGCAGCATAAATCAAGGGATGGCAGCAACACTTATCTCATGTATGTCTGTCTTTTGGCGGAGATCCCCAGAGGCAGGCGCACTGCTGACCCTCACATCAACTGCAGAGTAGATGCATGGTTCCAGGTTTTAAGAAAGTGAGTGATTTAATCAGGTTTGCATTAAAAAAAAAAAAAAAAATCACACTAGTCATAGGGAGGAGTACAAGGATTAGAATGATTTATTTTCTAGGGTAAAACTGTATATACTTTTAAACAGTAGAGAAATCTTTTAACAAGCTCTTTCTATATTTCTTTGTTTTTCATTTTAGAAATCTGGCCCACTGATGTTTAGGAAAACTATGTTTAACTCTACTGAGATCAAGTTTTCTGGTAAGCATAATAAACTATTACAATATTAATATAACAAATTATAAACTAACAACATCACGTAATATATATTATAAATTAATAATTTAGTATAAATAATGTTGCATTGGGCAGATCTGCTGCAAAAGACCTCTTTAAAGTGTTAAAGAGCAAAGATGTCACTTTGAAGACCAATGTGTATCTGACCCCAGCCATAGTATTTTCAGTCACTTCATCTGCATGCAAAAGACTATGAATAAGGAAGACTGAAGAAGAATTGATGCATTTGAATCATGTTGCTGGTGAAGAATATTGAATATACCATGAACTGCCAGGAGAACAAACAAATCTACCTTGGATGGAAAGTAGCTGGAATGCTCTTTAGAAGCGAGGATGATGAGACTTTGCCTTCTGTACTTTGGTCATGTTGTGATGTGGGAACTGTCCATGGAAAAGGGACTTCATGCTTGGTGAAGTGGAGGATCAGTGAAAAAGAGGAAGACCCTCAACAAGATGAATTGACACAGTAGACTGCAGTGATGGGCTCAAGCATAGTAATGGTTGTGAGGATGGCCTAGGACTGGGCAGTATTTTGTTCTGTTGTCACTATGAGTTGGAACCGACTCAATGGCACCTGACAACAACCTGTTCATATAATACTATGTATAATATTATGTATACTATGTATAACACGCTAAACAGATGTTTTGTTTTTAAGTATTCTAATCTTTCAGGGTTTTCTTTCTTTTTAGTCAATACTTGGTTATTTACAAGAATGAGTTTTTCTGACCCCTTCTCAGAAAATATAATATGAGTCATTCTATAAAAATTATGATTGAAGTCTAACAAATAGACTTTGTTCTGGTTACCTAGTGCCACTCTGACAAGAAATATACCACAAATGGGATGGTCTTAACAAACGGGAGTTTATTCTGATAATTTGGAGGCTTTATGTCCAAGTTCAAAGTGCCAGGCTCGAGGGGCTGGGTGAAAGCCCCTCAACCTTGGGGTACAGCTCTGCCTCCTGCTCCCGGCCCACTGGAGTTAGAGGCATTTCTTTACTCAGACAGCTGTTGGCTGCTAAGGGTGAGAAGCCCGAAGGTTGACAAGTAAAAAGGCACAGTCCCAGTGTTACAAATCCACATGGCAGGCCATTAACTTAAGTCTGTTGTAAGTCCCAGGGTCGGTAGAGCATAGCAGGCTGCTGAGCAACGACATGGCTACTACATGCAGGGTCCAAGCATGCCAAAGGCTAGAGACCATTCCCAAAGCTCCTGCTTATATACGGGAAGCAGACCACATACCCAAAGGCAACTACTCAGTTGCTCACAATAGATTCCACCATGGAGTTGATTACCAGTCTCATCATGGGGAATACTACCACCAGTTGTCCAGCCCCTCAACCAGGCCCAGCTATGTTGACACACAAACATAACCATCACAGACTTCATCTAAAATAATTAAACTTCTGTGAAATTTGACTCTCAATTCCAGATTTAAAACTAGATAAATTTCCTTTATGAATATATAAAATGCTATAATTGTGATAAATCCATTATGTCCCTGAAAACTTTTAAAATATACATTATACCATATTATAAATTAAAAATTACTAGATATTAATATTTTAATTGATATTGTAGGGCTTACTAAAGTGATAATGCTTTTTAGGAAGGAACTGCTTACCTATATAAATACTGGCTTAACAGGACTACAAAGACAGAACTTGAGGTTTTTGAATAATTTTAATAAGTCTATACTGGATCACAGGAGCCCTGTGGGTGCAGTGGTTGAACTGACGAGCTGTTCCCTGGGAGAAACGCATGGCAGTCTCCTATAAAGATTATAGCTTTGGAAACCCTCTGGGGCAGTTCTACTGTCCTGTAGGATTGCTGTGAGTCAGGATCTACTTGATGGCAATGGGTTTTGGGATGTACTAGATCATAGTCAGGAGTTCTGGTAGCATAGTGGCTAAGGCACTTGACTGCTAACCAGAAGGCTGGCGGTTCAAACCCACCAGCCACTCCTCAGAAGGAAGGTTGGGCAATATACTTCCTTAGTGATACTGCCTTGGAAACCCAAGGAGGGGTCGCTATGAGTCGCATCCGACTCCATGGCACATAACAACAACACAACAGATCATAGTCAGGAGCTCCAGTGGCATAGTGCCTAAGGCGTTTGACTGTTAACCAGAAGGCTGGCAGTTCAAACTCCCCAGCCACTCCTTGGAAGGAAGGTTAGGCAATCTAATTCCGTAGTGATACCGCATTGGAAACCCAAGGAGGGGTTGCTATGAGTTGGTTTCGACTCCATGGCAGTGTGTTGTTTTGCATTATGTAGATCATAGTCACTGTTACTGTTTTTCAGTAACTTGACCTAGAGAGTTGGTTGCCAGGGTTAAAGTCACAGGATAAAGAGCAGCTTATTTTTAGGTAGAGAAAATTGGCTTCCCCAGGATCCAGAGTTGTGCTCTGTGGATCATACTGTGCTCTGGTCGTCTATTGGGACACTCAGCAACATATGGGTCTTTGCTGAGGGAAGCAGGCCAGCTATGAGCTAGGAAGCAGAGGTGGTTCAGAGCAGCTCTGTGATATCACAGATCCTCAGTGGTGATAAGGAAGTTCTTGGTAGAGGAAATTGAAGTTCAAAGTGGGTGAGAAAAAAAAATGGGATTTGGCTACTTTAATGAATTCATATCTCAAAGTCTACACAAATAGGATTTTAAAAAAACTTGAGACTGGCAGACAAAAAAAGTTATACAGGGGAAAAAAGTAATATAGGCCACAAACACAATCTGATTTTTAAAAATCAGTATGTAATACGTGAGATTACCTTTATGGTAGACTAGAACAGAGATAGTCATATTATCGTATCATTTGGTATTTATAAACTCCCAGAACCTTGTTTTCTGTCTGTGACTTCATTGAAGCTTGAACTTCCTT
>NW_006921604.1:2432983-2434509 GCF_000298275.1 Orycteropus afer afer | reverse complement strand
CTCTTCAAGGAGTGCATCTACCTCAGGTAAATGTTCAACTCATATGCCTGTCTTTTGTTTGGCTGGAAGCCACAGGAGTGGGTTCAATTCTGGATCTGAAGGGCAGCTAGGGGCCATAGTCTCAGGTTCCACCAGGCTCTATCAGAGCAGCAAACCTGGTCCTCTTTTTTTTCCAAATGATTTTGAGTTTTGTTCCACATTGTTTTCCCTCTCTATCCAGGATCTCCTGCATAGATCCCCACCGAGTGGTTGACAGTGGTAGCCGGGTACCATCTAGTTCTTCTGGTCTCATAGTCGTATAGGCTGAGGATCACATGGTGTACCAGTTGCTAGGACTAATTGTTTCCATGATCTTTAGTTTTCTTCATTCTTCTTCGCTCTGGATGAGGAGAGACCCATCGTTGCATCTAGATGGCAGCTTGCAAGCTTTTAAGATCCCAGTTGCTACTCGCCAAAGTAGGAGGTGAAACAATGTTTTGTGTAGTATATTATGCCCATTGAGCTTGATGTCGCCTGCGACTATGGTCTTGAGCCCACCGGTTCAACTACTCGGTCCCTCTGGGTAGCTGGCTGTTACAAAGAAGTGACCACAACCTTGTCCCTTGTCAGCTCTACAATACACCTGGGAATTCTTACAGAACATACAAATAAACTTGTAGAACCATTGTCTGCCAACTGTGTATATGGTCTTGTGTATACTCCCTGCTGCCTAGACATATGTAATAGTTCAGCCTGTCAACTCATCTATCCCCCCAAATACCCATGTTTGCCTTTACTGACAATGCAGTACTGTATGTGCAAAAGGGTTCATCTTTGTTGTCTGTTCCTCCCATCTCTCATGTCCCTCTCTATGTCTTCCTCTTCCTCAGTGCCACCATATTGATCACTCATATTTGGTACATTGCCCTTCTCTTCACCCAAATCAGTACTTAATCTCTACCTATCTAACAGTGCTCCCTCCTGTCCCCACCCACCCCTGGTAACCAGCAAATAAAATTTCTTTCCATATATAAACCTTTCCTTGAATTTTACAATAAGGGACTAATACAATATATTTCTCCTTTTGTGATTGACTCATATCACTCAGCATAATGTCCTCCAAGTTTTTCCACGTTATGCGGTGTTTTGCAGATTCTACGTTATTCTTTAGGATTGCGTAGTATTCCATTGTATGTATGTACCATAGTTTGGTTATCCATTCCTCAGTTGATGGACACATAGGTTGTTTCCATCTTTTGGCTATTGTAAATAGTTGTGTGATGAACATTGGTGTTCATATGTCCTTGTCATGGCTCTCACTTCTTTAGTATATATACGTAGTAATGGAATGGCTGGGTCAAATGGTATTTCTAATTCCAACTTCTTAAGGAATCACCATACTGCTTTCCACAGTGGTTGTACCATTTTACAGTCCCAGTAGCAGTATAGTAGAGTACCAGCCTCTCTGTATCCTTGCCAGCATTTGTTATTTTCTGCCTTGTTGAACTTTGCTACTAGTGCTAGAGCAAGATAGTATCTTGTTCTTT
>NW_006921604.1:2402536-2419585 GCF_000298275.1 Orycteropus afer afer | reverse complement strand
AGTTGCTACTCACCAAAGTAGGAGGTGGAACAATGTTTTGTGTAGTATGTTATGCCAATTGAGCTTGATGTCCCCTGCGACTATGGTCCCAAACCCACCGGTTCAACTACTCAGTCCCTCTGGGTACGTGGCTATGACCAAGAAGTGACTACAACCTTGTCCCTTGTCAGCTCTACTATATACTTGGGAATTCAGATCATACAAATACAGTTATAGGACCATTGTCTGTCAAGCCTACGCATGGTCTTGGGTATACTTCCCACTTCATAGACATACCTAATAATTCAGCCTGTCCACCCATCTATCCACCTGTATAACCATGTTTGGAGTCAGGCTCTTCTTGGTGGTGGTTTATTATTGGCCCATTGGAGAAGGTAATGGTGGCTCTTACACGGTAAGTGAAGCTGCAAGAGGTATGGGTGTAGTTCTTTCATATGGGGAGTATTGCTGTCTTCCACTGAGTTAGACAAAAATAATAATTGAATATCCATGAGAAAAGTAAAAGCAAATGGACCAAAAATACACCATGTAATCACACAGGAACAGTAACCAAAAAAAAGAAAAAAAGGAGGTAAAAAAAACCACCACAGTATCTGGGGAGAGGGCAATAAGAGAAAAAGTTAGAGAAGGAGAGTAGTGGAGAAAAAAAATGGGAATAAAGCAGAAAGAAAAACAAGGTATGGGATTAGCCACGAGAAAGAAAAAAAAATATGGAACCAGGAACAGGGAAAAGAAAAAAAGTTGAAAACTAGAACCTGGGAAGGGAAGAATAAAGAATAATACAAAGGACAAAGGAATAATAATAATAATAGTTTTAAAACAGACAAAAACAAACAAAAAAAATTGGGGCAGGGCACCCAGGGTTCGTCTGAGGATACAGACTGGGATAGTATTCCTGCTGACCTAGAAGGTGGGTGGGAGTGAGGGATGGCTGCACCTCCATTCACCAAGAGGGTATGGGATACAAGAGTAACAAGGGGAGTGTCACGCCTTTCCAGTTGTCTGTATCCACAATGTCCTGTGGTTCCTGGCAAGTGGAGCCTGTTCTTAAGTCTCTGGAATCTGGAAGAACGCTGTCACTTTAAATATCCAAAGTAGTCAAATCTCTTTTAAACATTCAAAATGGCTGCACCCTCCAGACAGGCAAAAGTCAGCTCAGCCCGCCTTCCTCTTCACTGCTTCCCTTTTTATTCACCAGCCACCAGAGCAGTCCTCCTTGCAGTCCCTGGCTAGCAGGCTGATTTTAGGTTAATTCTTAGGTCCTACTATCACTTGGGAGCTCTGGTAGCATAGTGGCTAAGACACTTGCCTGCTAACCAGACGGCTGGCGGTTCAAACCCACCAGCCACTCCTCGGAAGGAAGGTTGGGCAATCCTACTTCTGTAGTGATACTGCCTCGGAAACCCAAGGAGGGGTCACTAGGAGTCAGGGCCGACTCGACGGCACATAACAACAACAACAACAACTATCACTTGGCAATATCCAAGCTGTCCATGCTCTCAGGATCACTGCTAGACCACAGTTCTGTATGTCTTCTTTTTTAGTGTTTACATGCAAGTTCTTCTGCTAGTTGGAATTTAGTCCACTTCTATATCCTTCCCTTCAAAGTTCAGGGGTCCAGGATTATCTTCTATATCTCTGTTAATTGGTTCCCCTTTCCTTTATTGAAGAGAATCTGTGCAGTCTTTCTGCCTTCTCCACTATCTGACTGGAACTCCCTTCCATCTATTTTTGATGCATCCTACATTATTCAAATTTTTACCCATAGAATCCTTCAGTATTGCAACTCAGAGCCTGAAATTTCTCTTCAGTTCTTTCAGCTTGAGAAATGATAATTATATTCTTGCCTTTTGTTTTTCTAACTCTTGTTCTTTGCATATTTTATCATAATACTGTACTTTGTCTTCTCAAGCCACCCTTTGAAATCTTCTGTTCAGCTTTTACTTCATCATATTTTCCATTTACTGCCACTTGGTAATTGGGAGGATGAGACAGGACTGGGCAGTGTTTCATTCTGTTGTACACAGGGGTTGCTTTGAGTTGGAAATGACTCAGTGGCACTTAACAACAATAATAATGTTATGTTGTTGTTGTTGTTTGCCATTGAGTCAGCCCCGACTCATAGTGACCCCTCCTTGGGTTTCCGAGGCAGTATCACTACGGAAGTAGGAATGCCCAGCCTTCCTTCCGATGAGTGGCTGGTGGGTTTGAACCACCAGCCTTCTGGTTAGCAGTCAAGTGCCTTAGGCACTATGCTACCAGAGCTCCTGATAATGTTATAGTATTCTTTTTTTCACATATTGCTGAATTTATTCTCCAATACAGTGCTAGGAATTTTTGTATCTACCATAGGGATATTAGTTTGCAGTTTTCTTGTGATACCTTGATTGGCTGTGGTATCAGGATAATTTTAGCCTCAAAAAAAGAGTTGGCAAATACTTCCTACTCTATGTTCTGAGATAGTTTGTGTAGTTCTGATACTATTTCTTCCTTAAAAGTTTGATAGACTACATGAGTGAATTCCAGAAGCCAAGTGGGTTTGGTGTTTTCTCTAAAGAGTTTTAATTAGGCATTGCATGGAAAATCAAATAAATTCCCACTTTTCTGACCCTGTACTGTATAGATCAGTTGCAATCTATTATCTGTTGTGTTCTTCTTTGTTCCACTTCTGTTCTGACACCAGGTGTACATACAAGACTTACTCCTCTAACCCTAACCTCCTAGAGCAAGGTCAGACCTCACAAGTTAAAGGGCACAGTCCTCCAGACTGTGAAGTCTGCCTGACACCTCGGAAATCAGCTTGAAGCTTAGCATTTCCACAACATCTCTTCTGACCTGCTGGCTCCAAATTCAGGGGTTCCTTGTATCCCTCTCAGGATACCAGCCATAAGATAAGGATGTACAAGTACCCCCTTACTTCATACCTCCTGGGTCCCACTACTTTCTGGGTTTGAAAATTCATTAGAACAGCTCAAGAACTCAAGAAAAGCACTATAGTTATGATCACAGTTTTATTATAGCAAAAAGGATACAAATGAAGAGATGCTTAGCGTAAGGTCTGAGAGGATCCCCAACACGGAATTTCTGTGTCCCTTTGGGACGTTTTACCCTCCCACAGGCATTGATGTCCTTAACCAGCCAGAAACCTACAGAGCTTCCCCATCCAGAGTTTTTATTGGGTCCTCATTACGTAGTCATTATGGATTGAGCCAGCCCACCTTCCCTGATATCATGAGGTGGTCTTTTTGGCCTGGGCACATATACATCCCCAAGTCACCTTGTAGCATAAGAAAGATTCCAGTCATTTGGGAAATTTCATGGATTTAGAGGTTAGCCTGAGGAAGCAAGAATGAAACCGAAAGGTAAACCCCACAGCCCCTTACAGTCTACTTTCAATTATTATTATACCTTTATACATAACATGGGAGCCTCTGGGTGGTAGAAATGCACTCAGCTGCTAACTGAAAGTTAACAGTTTGCGTCCACTCAGAAGTGCCTTGGAAGAAGGGCCTGGTGTGGTAGTTAAGTTGTGTGTCAACTTGGCTGGGCCTGGTTGAGTGGCTGGGCAGCTGGATGTAGTATTCCCTGTGGTGAGATTGGCAATCAGTTCCATGGTGGAATCTACTAGAGCAGCTGAGTAGCTGCTTTTGGGATGTGGTCTGCTTCTAGTACATAAGAAGCAGCTTTGAGGAAATTCTTGAGGTTTTTGGCATGCTTGAACCCTGCATGTAGCCATGTCATCATTCAGCAGCCCGCCATGCCCTGCTAATCTTGGGACTTCTGGGCTTGAATTAGTGGCCTGCCGTGTTGTTTGGTAACATTGGGACTGTACTTTTGCACTTACTGACCTTGGGTTTGTCAACCTCAGCAGTTGTTGGAGTGAAGTAAAGCTTCCAGCTTCAGTGGGCCAGGAGCAACAGGCAGAGCTGAAGCCCAAGGTCAAGGGGCTTTCACCCAGCCCCTAGAGCTTGGCACTTTGAACTTGGACTTAAAACCTCCAAACTGTAAGAGAGTAAACTCCTATTTGTGAAAGCCATCCCATTTGTGTTATATTCCTGTCAGAGCGGCACTTCTTGTTGTTTGGTGCCATTGAGTCATCTCCGACTCATAGTGACCTTATGCCCAACAGAATGAAACACTGCGCGGGCTTGTGCCCACCTCACAATCCTTATACCTGAGCCCATCATTGCAGCCATTGTATCTGTCCATCTTGTTGAGGGCCCTCCCCTTTTCGTGGACCCTCCACTTTACCAAGCATGATATCCTTCTCCATTGAATGGTTCCTTCTGATAACATGACCAAAATAGGTGAGACAAAGTCTGGCCATTCTTGCTTCCAAGGAGCATTCTGGTTGCACTTCTTCCAGGATAGATTTGTTAGTTCTTTTACCAGTCCATGGCACTCTCAGTATTCTTTGCTAATATAACTCAGAAGCATCAACTCTTCTTCGTTCTACCCAGTCTACCATATTCATTGTGTAGCTCTCACATGCATAAGAGGTGATTGAAAATACTGTGGTTTGAGTTAGGTGCACTTTAGTCTTCCAGGAGACATCTTTGCTCTTCAGTACCTGAAAGAGGTCTTTTACAGCAGATTTGCCCAATGCAGTATATCATTCGATGTCTTGACTGCTGCTTCCATTGGTGTTGATTGTGTTGTTGTTGTTATGTGCCATCGAGTCGGACCCGACTCATAGCGACCCCTCCTTGAGTTTTCAAGGCGGTATCACTATGGAAGTAGATTGCCCAACCTTCCTTCCAAGGAGTGTCTGGTGGTTTTGAACTGCCAGCCTTCTGGTTAGCAGTCAAGTGCCTTAGGCACTATGCTACCAGAGCTCCTGATGTTGATTGTAGCACCAAGTAATATGAAATCCTTGACAATTTCAATCTTTTCTCCATCCACCATGAAGCTGTTTATTGGACCAGTTATGAGGATTTTTGTTTTCTTTATACTGAGGTGTAATCCATACTGCAGACTGTAGTCTCTAATCTTCATCAATAAGTGCTTCAAGTCATCCTCACTTTAAGCAAGCAAAGTTGTGTCATCTGCATATCGCAGGTTGTTATGAGTCTTCCTCCAATCCTGAGCTATGTTCTTCCTCATATAATCCAGCTTCTCGGATTATTTGCTCAGCATACAGATTGAATAAGGATGGTCAAAAGATATAACCCTGGTACATTCCCTTGCTGATTTTAAACAGTTTCCCTTTGTTCTGTTTGAAGGACAGCCTCCTGATCTATGTGCAGGTTTCTCATGAGTACATTTAAGTGTTCTGGAGTTCCCATTCATGGCTGAAAGCAAATAATACCAGAAAGATGTTTACTTACGTTTTATTGATTATGCAAAAGCATTCGATTGGGTGGGTCATAACAAGTTATGGATAACCTTGAGAAAAATGGAAATTCCAGAGCAGCACTACTAGGTAACCCAAACACCTGGCAGGCTACATCAGAAAAATCACTCATTGAAAACCCTATGGAGCATGGTTATACTTTTACACATGAGGCATCACCATGAGTCAGAATTGACTCAACAGCAACTAGTCACATATATGAACTTTACAACAGTTTATTTTCTTTTGTCCCATTCTTTGTGCCATTATTGCCATATATTTTACTTCTACGTATATTATAAATATTTTAATACTGTTTTTACTTTAACCCATCAAATAACTTTTGCAAATTTAGGAGTCTTTTTTAAGTACTTTATTCTTTATGCTCTCCTAGACTATCTTAGGTGTCCTGCCCGGCACACTCTGTTCTTAGCTGCTATCATGGCTCTTATTTCTTGAAGTACCCGTTTGTCAGTCTTTTTCACCCCCTTCCCCGACTCCAACTGTTATGTCAAGGACAAGGATTGTTCTTGTTTACTAATTTATCCCTTCCTGGCACACAGGGGTTGCTCACTCATTTCGTGAGTGAATAAGTGAGTGTAGAGAATAATTTATAGCACGAAATACACATGGCTCAGCATAGTAGGCTTCTCCTTAGTTGATTTTAACATTGACCTTAACACATAGATTAAATGAATAATGTTATAGCAACTTTTGGTTAACTTTAATAACTAGTTTATTGTCTCATTTTGCCATGACTTTTTAGAGACAGTAGGTAATATCTTGTTATATTAAAGTACCTTACTTTAAGTTATATTCTTGAGATCTTAAATTCATACTAGAGTATACATAAATATATATATTATTAACATAAAATGGACTTTCTTTTTCCAAACAGTTAAGTCGTTCAGTTGTTCCGGGCCCGTGAAGTTTACCATAGAATGGCATTTGAAATATCATATCTGTCACAATGAACATCGTGACCTAGAAGTAAGTAAATCACAAATCTTTAATATATGTAAAGATATGAAAGAAATATTATGGCATAAAAATGTGTTAGCTAATTAGGTGATGACGATGACACACTGCTGTCAAGTCAGATCCAACTCATTGCGACCCCTCCTTTGGTTCCCGAGGCAGTATCACTGTGGAAGTAGATTGCCCAACCTTCCTTCCGAGGAGTGGCTGGTGGATTTGGACCACCAGCCTTCTGGTTAGCAGTCAAGTGCCTTAGGGACTATGCCACCGGGGCTCCCTCATTAGGTGAGGAGGCCTGAAATTGAGGTTGGTTTTTAGAAATTCCACTGATTTATTTTTGGACTTAAGGCAGTAAATCCAAACATATGCTTTCTCAGAATACTAACCCTTTAGTTTCCTCATTAGTATCTTATGAAAATTGTTAAAACCCATTGTCGTCAAGTCGTATCTGACTCACGGCGACCCCTCCTTGGGTTTCCGAGGTGGTATCACTAAAGAAGTAGATTGCTCAACCTTCCTTCCGAGGAATAGCTGGTGGGTTCGAACCACCAGCCTTCTGGTTAGTAGTCAAATGCCTTAGGCACTGCGCTACCAGAGTTCCTATGAAAAATGTTAGTGAATATTTAAATGAAACATCTAGGAGGCGTTTATAAAAGGGCTGTGCTGCTGTTGTTAGGTGCAATCGAGTCTGCTCCAACTCATAATGACCATGTGTACAACAAGGTGAAACATTGCATGATCCTGTGTCATCCTCAGAACCATCTCTGACCTTTGTTAGTTAAGTGCTTCAAGTCCACTTTTACTTTCAGGAAGCAAGGTTTTGCTTTCTGCTTACCATAGGTTGTTGATGAGTCTTCCTCTAAACCTGATGCTATGTTTTTCGTAATAGTCTGGCTTCTTAGATTATTTGTTCAGCATGCACATCGAATAAGTAAAGTGAAATGATATAAACTTGCTACACACCTTTTCCAATTCTGACCCACACATATCCCCTTATTCAGTTTGAAGGACTGCCTCTCAATATGTATACAGATTCCACATGGGTACAATTCAGTGTCCTGGAATTACCATTCTCTGAAGTGTTACCCATAATTTGTTATCCACATAATTGAATGCCTTCCTGTACTCGACACAACACAGATAAACACCTTTCTGGTATTCCCTGCTTTTGGCCAAGATTTGTCTGACGTCAGCAATGATGTTCCTGGCTTTTGAATCCAGCTTGAAGTTCTGGCAGTTCCCTGTTGATGTATAGCTACAGCCATTTTTTGAATTATCTTCACAGTTTTGCTAGAATGCATATTATTGATGTTGTTCAGTAATTTCTACATTCTATTTGATTTTTTTTTTGAATGAGCACAAATATGGATCTTTTCTAGCTTTTGGCCATATAGCAGTGTTCAAAATTTCTTAGCATAGACAAAAGAAAGTGTTGACAGTTGTTATATCTGTTTGTTGAAGCACCTCAATTGTTACTCCATTGATTCCTAAGGCCTTAATTTTCTTTGATGCCTTAGTGTAGTGTAAACTTCCTTCAGTGGCATTTGTTCTTGATCATATGCTACTTCCTGAAATGGTTGAACATTGACTGTTTTCCTACAGGGAATCTATATTCCTTCTAGCTTCTTCTTTTTTTTTTTTTTTTTAATACATTTTATTGAAATATAATTTATGTACAGTGAAATACACAAAACTAAAGTGACATAAGTCAGTGCTTTTTTTTGGGGGGGGCAGTCTTCCCTCCTGTTCCCTCCCACCCGTGGTAACCAACAAAGAAAGTTTCCTTCCATATATAAACCTTTCCTTGACTTTTTACAATAATGAACTAATACTATATTTGTCTTTCTGTGATTGACTTATTTCACTCAGCATAATATCCTCTAATTTCATCCATGTTATGCGGTGTTTTGCAGATTCTATGTTATTCTTCAGTGTTGCATAGTATTGCATTGTGTGTGTGTACCATAGTTTGGTTATCCATTCTTCTGTTGATGGACATGTAGATTGTTTCCATCTTTTTTGCTATTGTAAATAGTGCTACAGTGAACATGGGTGTGCATAGATCTGTTCTTGTCTTGGCTCTCACTTTTTTTTTTTTTTAATTGTGATTTGGGTGAAAGTTTACAGAACAAATTCACTTTCCATACAGCAGTTCACATACACTTTGTCTCATGACATTGACTACAATTTACCCCAATGCAACAGCTCCTCTTCCATTTCCTCCCCATAGTTACCTCTTCCCTGTGTCCATGCCTCCATGCACTCCATGCATTCCTGCCCCCTGTGTCTCCTGCTGTCTTCCTGTGCATAAACAGCCCTTCTTTCTCCCATGATTGTTCTAGTGTGTCTACCTTAAGTAAATGTTCAACTCATATGCCTGTCTTTTGTTTGGCTGGAAGCCATAAGTGTGGGTTCAATTCCAGACCTGAAGGGTACCTAGTGGCCATAGTCTCAGTGGTTCCACCAGGCTCTATCAGACAAGCAAAACTAGTCCCCTTTTTTTTTTTCTTCCAAATGATTTGAAATTTGAAAATTTCCTTCCCTATAGAAACCTTTCCTTGAGTTTTACAATAATGAACTAATACAGTATTTGTCCTTCTGTGATTGACTTATTTCACTCAGCATAATGTCCTTCAAGTACATCCTTGTTATGCGATGTTTTGCAGATTCTACATTATTCTTTAGGGTTGTATAGTATTCCATTGTGTCTTATGTACCATAGTCTGGTTATCCATTCCTCAGTTGGCGGACATCTAGGTTGTTTCCATCTTTTGGCTACTATAAATAGTGCTGTGATGAACATGGGTGTGCAAATGTCTGTTCTTGTCATGGCTCTCACTTCTTTACGATATATACCTAGTAATGGAATGGCTGGGTCAAATGGTATTTCTAATTCCAACTTTTTAAGGAATCTCCATACTGCTTTCCACAGTGGTTGTACCATTTTACAGTGCTACCACTGTCTTGTTGAACTTTGCTACTAGTGCTCGAGCAAGATGGTATCTCGTTGTTTTTATTTGTATCTGTCTAATGGCTAATGAAGAGCTCTGGTGGCATTGTGCCTAAGACACTTGACAGCTAACCAGAAGGCTGGCGGTTCGAACCCACCAGCCACTCCTCGGAAGGAAGGTTGGGCAATCTACTTCCATAGTGATACCACCTCAGAAACCCAAGGAGGGGTCACTCTGAGTCGGGTCCAACTCCACGGCAAATAACAATGGCTGGTGATCGTGAGCTAATCTTCAAATGTTTGTTGGCCGCCTGAATATCCTCCTTGGTGAAGTGTCTGTTCATGTCTTCTGCCCATTTTTTAATTGGATTATTTGTCTTTTTGTTATTGAGGTGTTGGAGTTTTCTATAAATTCTAGAGATAAGTCCCTTGTCAGATATGTCATGGCCAAATATTTTTTCCCAATCCTTAGTTTCTCTTTTGGAGAAGTCTTTGGAAGCGCGTCAAAATTTAATTTTTAGAAGGTCCCATTAATCTAGTTTCTTTTCTGCTGTTTGTGCATTTTGGGTTATGGTTGATAGTCTATTTATGCCCCTAAATTATTTAGTGTCCCTAAATTTGCACCTAATTTTTCCTTGAGGAACTCTATAGTTTTAGGTTTCACATGTAAGTCCTTGATCCATCTGGAGTTAGTTTTCGTGTATGGTGTGAGGTACAGATCTTATTTCATTTTTCTGCAAATGGATATCCAGTTTTCCCAGCACCATTTATTAAACAAACATTCTCTTCCCCATTTAATAGATTAGGCCCTTTGTCAAAGATCAGCTGACCAAAGGTCAGTGGATCTATTTCTCAGATCCATTCCATTGATCTATTTGTCTATTGTTGCACCAATACCAGGCAGTTTTGACTACTGTGGGTGTATAATAGGTTTTGAGATCCGGCAGTGTGATACCTCCTGCTTTTTTGTTCTACTTTGGTAGTGCTTTGTTTATCTGTGGTCTCTTTCCTTTCCATATAAAGTTAGTGATTGGTTTCTCCATATCCTTAAAAAAAAATGTTGAAAGGATCTGGATTGGGATTGCATTGAATGTATAGATTGCTTTGGGTAGAATGGACGTTTTCACGATACTCAATCTTCCTATTCACAAGCATGGTATGTTCTTCCATTTATGTAGATCTCTTACGGTTTCTTGAAGTAGTTTTTTATAGTTTTCTTTGTACAAGTCTTTTGTGTCCCTGGTAAGATTTATTCCTAAGTATTTTATTTTTTTTGGTAGCTTCTGTAAATGGTATTGATTTCCTTATTTCTTCTTCAGCAGTCTCTTTGCTAGTGTAGAGGAATCCAACTGATTTTTGGATGTTGATCTTGTATCCTGCCACAATGCTAAATCTCTCAATTAGTTCCAGTAGATTATTGACTGAGTCTTTTGGGTTTTCTAGGTGTAGGATCATATCATCAGACATTAGGGATAGTTTGACTTCTTCCTTACCAATATGGATGCCTTTGATTTCCCTGTCTTGCCTTATTGTTCTGGCTGGGACTTACAATACAATGTTGAATAGAAGTGATGATAGAGGGCATCCTTGTCTAGTTCCTGTTTGCAAGGGGAATGGTTTCAGTCTCTCTCCATTAAGAATGATGTTGGCTGTTGGTTTTGCATAGATGCCCTTTATTATGTTGAGGAATGTCCTTTCTATTCCTATTTTCCTGAGAGTGTTGTTCAGGAATGGGTGTTGGATTTTATCAAATGCCTTTTCTGCATCGATTGATATGATCCTGTGGTTCTTTTCCTTTGTTTTATTTATGTATTGGATGATGTTGATTATTTTTCTAATGTTGAACCATCCTTGTATACCTGATATGAACTCCACTTGGTCGTAATTTATTATTTTTTCAATATGTTGTTGGAGTCTATTGGCTAGGATTTTGTTGAAGAGTTTTGCGTCTATATTCATGAGGGATATCAGTCTATAGTTTTCCTTTTTAATGATGTCTTTGCTTGGTTCTTGTATCAAGGTTATGCTTGCTTCATAAAATGAATTTGGGAGGATTCCATCCTTTTCTATGTTCTGGAATAGTTTAAGTAGGATTAATGTCAGTTCTCTGAACATTTGGTAGAATTCCCCAGTGAAAACATCTAGGCCAGGGCTTTTTTTGGTTGGTAATTTTTTAATGACCTATTCAATATCTTCTTTTGTTATGGGCCTGTTTAAATTTTCCACCTTAACCTCTGTTAGTTTAGGTGAGTAGTATGTTTCTAGAAATCTGTCCATTTCTTCCAATTTTCAAATTCGTTGGAGTATAGTTCGTCATAGTATCCTGATGTTATCAGTTTAATTTCTGTTGGTTCTGTTGTGGTGTCACCCAATTCATTTCTTATTTGTGTTATTTGTATTCTCTCCCTTTTTTCCTTTGTTAAATTTGCCAGTAGTTTGTTAATTTTATCAATCTTTTCAAAGAACCAACTTTTAATCTTGTTGATTTTTTCTGTTTCCTTCTATCTTCTTTTGATGCTTCCTCTGTCATTTGCTTTTTAACAATAGAATCTTTCATTATTCAAGGCTTGAATTTTCTCTTCAGTTATTTCAGTTTGAGGAATACCAGTCTTTCCTTCCTTTGTGGTTCTCTAACCCCCAGTATTTTCAAATTTCATCTTAATACTTTACCTGTTATATCAACCTTCCCTTTGAAATCTTTTCAGCTCTTTCACTTCATTATTTTTTCCACTAACTTTAGTTACTCTGTGTTTAAGAGCAAGTTTCTTTTTTTTTTTTAATTATGATTTGGGTGAAAATTTACAGAGCAAATTCACTTTCCATACAGCAGTTCACATGCACTTTGTCTCATGACATTGACTACAATATACCACAATTCAACAGCTCCCCTCCCACTTCCTCCCGATAGTTACCTCTTCCCTGTGTCCATCCCTCCATGCACTCCTGCCCCCTGAGCTGTTTGTCTCCCTGTGCACAAACAGCCCTTTTCTCTCCCATGATTGTTCTCTCCATGGACTGTATCTCCCTCGGGTAAGTGTTCATCTCATATGCTTGTCTTTTGTTTGGCTGGAAGCCACAGGTGTGGGTTCAATTCCAGTCCTGAAGCGCAGTTAGGGGCCATAGTCTCAGTGGTTCCACCAGGCTCTATCAGACCAGCAAACCTGGTCCCTCTTCCTCCCGCCCCCAAGTGATTTTGAATTTTCCATGTTGTTCGCCATCTCCATCTAGGATCTCCTACATAGATCCCCCTCTGAGCGTTTGATAGTGGTAAGCCGGGCACCATGTGGTTCTTCTGATCTCATAGTCATATAGGCTGTGGATCGCATGGTGTACCAGTTGCTAGGACTAATTCTTTCCATGAACCTTTGGTTTTCTTCATTCTTCTTTGCTCTGGATGAGGAGAGACCCATCGTATCTAGATGGCTGCTTGCAAGCTTTTAGGATCCCAGTGGCTACTCACCAAAGTAAGAGGTGGAGCAATGTTTTGTGTAGTATGTTATGCCAATTGAGCTTAGTGTCCTCTGCAACTATGGTCCCGAGCCACAGGTTCAACTACTCGCTCCCTCTGGGTAGCTAGCTATGACCAAAAAGTAACTACAACCTTGTCCCTTGTCAGAAGAGCAAGTTTCAGAGTCTCTTCAGACATCTATTTTGATCTTTTTCTCCTTACTTGTCTTTTTAATGACCTTTTGCTTTCTTCATGTATGAGGTCCTTGATGTCATCCCACAGCTCGTTTAGCCATTAGTGTTCAGTATGTCAAATCTGTTCTTGAGATGGTCTCTAAATTCAGGTGAGATGTACTCAAGGTCTCTAAATTCAGGTGGGATATACTCAAGGTCATACTTTGGCTGTTTTGACCTTGTTTTAATTTTCTTCAGTTTCAGCTTGACTTTGCATGTGAGCAACTGATGGTCTGGTCTGCAGTTAGTCCTTGGCCTTATTCTGACTAATTATACTGAGTTACTCCGTCATCTCTTTCCACAGTTGTAGTCTAATTCCTGTGCATTCCACCTGTGAGGTCCACATGTAGAGGTGATGTTTATGTTATTGAAAAAAGGCATTTTCAGTGAATAAATCACTGGTTCGCTAACTTCTATCATTGATTTCTTGTGTTGTTTCTGTTACCAAGGCTATATTTCCCAAGTACTGATCCTTCAACTTCTACATTCTAATCACTAGTAGTAATCATTGCATCTTGATTGCATGTTTTATCTGTATCACACTGCTGAAATTGGTAAAAATCTTCATTTTCTTCATCTTTGGCATTAGTAATTGGTGCATAAATTTGAGTAATAGTCATATTGATGAGTCTTCCTTGTATGGATATTGTCCTATCACTGACACCATTGTGTTTCAGGATAGATCTTGAAGTGTTCTTTTTGACAGTGAATGTGATGCCATTCCTCTTCAATTTGTCATTCCTGGCATAGCAGACCATATGATTGTCTCATTCAGAATGGCTAGTACCAATCCATTTCAGCTCACTAATGCCAAGGATATCAAACTGTATGCGTTCCACTTCACTTTTTAATAACTTCTAGTTTTCCTGATTCATACTTCATACATTACATGTTCTGATTATTAATTGATGTTTATAGATTTTTCTTCTCATTTTCAGTTGTGGCACATCAGCAGATGTAAGTCCTGAAAGCTTTACTCCATTTATGTTATTAAGGTCAACTCTACTTTGAGGAGGCTGCTCTTCCCCCTTGAGTACCTTCCAACTTGAGGGGCTTACCTTCTGGCACTATATCAGGCACTGTTCTGCTGCCATCCAGAAGGCTTTCAGTGGCCAGTTTTGTAGACTACCAGGTCCTTCTTCCCAGTCTGTTTTAGTTTGGAAGCTCCACTGAAACCATGGCTGACTCTGCTAGTATTTGAAATATTGGTGGCATAGCTTCCAGCATCATAGCAACATGCAAGCTATCCCAGAATGACAAACTGACACACAAGTGGTGCAGAGGGACTATAGTCACATACAAATAAAAATCAATTTAAGAAAATAATTGATCAGTGATTTTTATTTTTTATTTATTAAAAAAAAAATAGGGTACAAAAAAATTGAGTAGATGTAGTGAGTATAAATAGATTTCAGAAAGAAATGAGGAGAAAAATGAGACATCTAGAGGAGGGAAAACAGTAGAGTCTGAGAAAGAAAAAGAAAGCTGTTGTGCTGGCTTCTGCCCTACCTCTGAAGCCTGGGACTTTTGGCAAGGAGCCTTTGCTGGGCTCCTTGTCACTCTCAGCAAGCTGTTTCTTTAGGTGAGTCTCATGATTGCTTGGAATTCTTTCCTTTTCAGCTTCTCTATTAGCTGTTTGTCTTCTGGCTTGAATAATGTATACCAGAAACCATTGCTATTGAGTCGATTCCAATGCAAAGCAACCCTATCGCACAGAGTAGAAATGCCCCATAGGGTTTCCAAGACTGTTATCTTTATGGAATGAAGGCTACATATCTGTCTCCTACAAAGTAGCTGGTAGGTTAAAACCACCAAACTTTCAGTTAGCAGCTGAGCTCTCAACCACTGTGCCACCAGGCTTCCTTTGAATAATTTATAGGTTTCCATGTTCTCATTTGTATCATCTTTCCAATTGATGTTAAAGATGCAGTTTTCCCTGATACTGCCTTTTGACTTTATTCCTGAATATTTTACCTCTTCACATTAAATACTACTTTACTCTGTTTTTCCTAAGAACAAGGTTATTCACTTAAATTGCACAGTACAATTTCAAATTCAGGAAATCCAACATTGATAGCAGTACCACTGCCTCGTACATAGACCTTATTAAAATTTTGCTAGTTGTCTTAGTAATGTTCTTTATTAGCAGTGTTTTTGTTTGTTTCTGGTACATGATCCAATCCAGCATCGGCTACCGCATTGCATTTCTATGGTTTTATTTCATTGTAATTGCCTTTACACGCCTTTACCAAATCAAAACCAAATTCACTGCTCTCGAGTTGGATCTGACTCATAGTGACCCGTCCTTGGGTTTCTGAGGTGGTATTACTACGGAAGTAGATTGCCCAGCCTTCTTTCTGAGGAGTGGCTGGTGGGTTTGAACTGCCAACCTTCTGCTTAGCAGTCAAATGCCTTAGGCACTAGGCCACCAGAGCTCCCTTACATGCCTTTAGATGCCTGCAACGAGTCTATAACTTGTTTGTTTGTTTGACATCAATAATTTTGAAGTGTACAAACCAGGGAAAGCAGAGAAAAAGGTGGTGGTGGGGACCAGGACAGTGAAGAAGCAGAAACAGGGATCCAGGTATGGCCAGGGACCCAGGCCACGCCCCTCCCAAGCAGTGGGAATGAGGCAGGGATTTATGTAAGGGGAGAGTGGAGAGGTTTTGAACAGCTAAGGGAGACAAACTTGTCTGTCAGTTTGTCCTACTGTGGTGGTGTGTTGCTGTGCGTCTCAAACCCAGTAGTGTTGCACATGGTGCCCAGGTTTCAACAGCTTAAGAGACTGAGACAGATTAGGAAGAAGGAGGAGGCCATCCACTTCTCAAAGAACTGGCCAGGGAAAACCTTATGAATAGCAGAGAAACACTGTCTGATACGTTACTGTGCAACTTTATGAATAGCCCGGAAATATCGTCCGATACAGTGCAGGAGGATAAGCCACTTAGGTCAGAAAGCTCTCAAAGTAGGACCAGGAAAGAGCTGCATCATCAGACTAGAACCAGCCTTAATGATATGGATAAGGTAAAGCTTTGAGACCTCCATTTGCTGACGTGGCATGACTCAAATTGAAGAGAAACAGCTGCAAACATCCATTAATAGTTGGAACATGAAATGTACGAAGCATGAATCTAGGAAAATTGGAAGTTGTGAAAAATGACATGGAATGCATAAAGATTGATATCCTAGGCATTAGTGAACTAAAATGGGCTGGTTTTGGCCATTTTGAATCAGACCACCATGTGGCCTACTATCCCAGAAATGACAATTTGAAGAGGAATGGTGTGGCATTCATCATCACAAGGATGTTTCAAGATCTGTCATGATGTACAATTCTGTCAGTGATAGGACAATATCCATACACCTACAGGGAAGACCAGTTAATATGACCATTATTCAAATTTATGCACCAACTACCAAAGCCAAAGATGAGGAAATTGAAGACTTTTATCAGCTTCTGCAGTCTGAAATTGACTGAACATGCAGTCAGGATGTGTTAATTATCACTGGTGACTGGAATACAAAAGTTGGAAACAAAGAATCACTGGTAGTTGGGAAATTTGGCCTTGGTGACAGAAATGATACCAGAAGTTGCATGATAGAATTTTCCAAGACCAACGACTTACTCATTGCAGATACCTTTTTTCAACAACACAAATGGCAGCTATACACATGGACTTCACCAGATGGAATACACAGGAATCATATTGACTACATCTGTAGCAAGAGGCTATGGAAAAGCTCAATATCTTCAGCCAAAACCAGGCCAGGAGCTGACTGTGGAACAGACTATCAACTGCTCATATGCAAGTTCAAGTTGAAGTTAAAGACAGTTAAAACAAATGCACAAGAGCAAAAATGTGATCTTGAATATATCCCTCCTGAATTTAGAGACCATCTAAAGATTAGATTTGATGCATTGAACACCAGTGACCGAACACCAGAAGAATTGTGGGATGACATCAAGAACATCATCCATGCTGCCATCTAGATGCAACGATGGGTCTTTCCTCGTCAAGAGCAAAGAAGAAAGAAGAAAACCAAAATTAATGGAAACAATCAGTCCTAGTGACTGGTACACCATCCGATCTGCAACCTATACAACTAT
>NW_006921604.1:2381966-2402256 GCF_000298275.1 Orycteropus afer afer | reverse complement strand
GGGAGACAGCTCGGGGCAGGAGAGTATGGAGGGATGGACACTGGGAAGAGGTAACTATGGGGAGGAAGTGGGAGGGGAGCTGTTGCATTGTGGTAAAGTGTGGTCAATGACATGAGACAAAGTATGTGTGAACTGCTGTATGGAAAGCGAATTTGCTCTGTAAATCTTCACCCAAATCACAATAAATTAAAAAAAGAAAAGAAAAGAACATCATCCATGAAAAAGGCAAGAGGTCACTTAAAAGACGAGAAAAGAAAAAAAAGACCAAAATGGATGTCAGAAGAGACTCTGAAACTTGCCTTTGAATGGACAGTAGCTAAAGCAAATGGAAGAAATGACAAGGTAAAAGAGCTAAACAGAAGATCTCAAAGAGCAGCTCGAGAAGACAAAGCCAGTTACTATAATTAAATGTGCAAACACTTGGAGTTAGAAAACCAAAAGGGAAGAACACGCTCAGCATTTCTTAAGTTGAAAGAACGGGAAAAAATGTAAGCCTTGAGTTGCAATATTGAAAGATTCTATGGGCAAAATATTGAATAATGCAGGAAACATCAAAAAAAGATGGAAATAAAACACAGTCACTGTACCAAAAAGAACTGGTGGATCTTCATCCATTTCAGGAGGTGCCATATGATCAAGAACCAGTGGTACTGAAGGAAGAAGTCGAAGCTGCAGTGAAGGAATCGGCAAAGAACAAGGTTCCAGGGATTGAGATGTTTCAACAAACAGATGCCCCTCTGGAGGCACTCTCTCAATTATGCCAAGAGATTTGGAAGACAGCTACCTGGCCAACTGCCTGGGAGAGATCCAAATTTGTATGCATTCCAAAGAAAGGCGATCCCACAGAATGTGGAAATTATCGAACAATATCATTGATATCGCATGCAAGTAAGATCTTACTGAAGATATTTAAAAAACAGTTGCAGCAGTATATTGACAGAGAACTTGCAGAGGTGCAAGCTGGATTCAGAAGAGGACGTGGAACAAGGATATCATAGCTGCTCTCTGATGGATCTTGGCTCAAAGCAGAGAATACCAGAATGATGTTTACTTTGTGTTTTATTGACTATGCAGAGGCATTTGATTGTGTAGATCGTAGCAAATTGTGGATGATATTGAGAAGAATGGGAATTCCAGAACACTTGATTGTGCTCATGAGGAACCTGTACATTGACCAGGAGGCTATTGTTCAAACAGAAGAAGGGGACACTGCGTAGTTTAAAATCAAGAGGGGAGTGTGTCAGGGTTGTATCCTTTTCCCATACTTATTCAATCTATATGCTGAGCAAGTAAGCCGAGAAACTGGACTGTATGAAGAACATGGCATTCAAGATCGGAGGAAGAATCATTAACAACCTGTGATACGCTGATGACACAACTTTCCTTGCTGAAAGTGAGGATGACTTGCGGCACTTACTGATGAAGACTGAAGAATACAGCCTGCAGTATGGATTACATCTCAACATAAAATAAAAATCCTCACAACTGGACCAATAAGCATCATCACGATAAATGGAGAAAAGATTGAAGTTGTCAAAGACTTCACATTGCTTGGCTCTACAATCGATGCCAATGGAAGCAGCAGTCAGGATGTTAGATGACATATAGCACTGGGCAAGTTGGCTGCAAGGGAACTCTTTCAAGTGCTGAGGAGCAAGGATGTCTCCTTGAGGAGTGAGGTGCGCCTGGTGCAAGCCATGAAATTTTCAGTCTGCTCATATGCATGTGAGAGCTGAACAATGAATAAGGAAGACCCAAGAAGAATTGATGCTTTCGAGTTGTGGTGCTGGTGAAGAATGGCTGAAAGTACCATGGACTGCTAAAACAACTAACAGGTCTGTCTTGGAGGATGTGCAGCCAGAATGCTCCTTGAAAGTGAGAATGGCCAGACTTCGTCTCATCTACTTTGGTCATGTTTTCAGAAAGGACCGTTCCCTGGAGAAAGATGTCATGCTTGGTAAGGTGGAGGGTCGACGAAAAAGGGGAAAACCCTCAGCGAGATGGATTGAGACAGTGGCTGCTACGATGGGCTCAAGGATAGCAAGGATCGTAGAGCTGGTGCGGGATCGGGCGGTGTTTCGTTCTGCTGTGCATGGGGTCGCTATGAGTCAGACACTACTTGACGGCACTTAACAGCAACAACACAAGCCATCTGTTTTGCAAAACATCCTTCAGTTTGAATATTTTTGCTATTTTTTCATGATTTGACTCAAATTACACGTTTTTGGTAGGACTACTACAAAATATGAGGTGTGTTTTTTTTGTGATGTTACCTTTGATCAGTTGGTTGAGATAACTGCCAGCTTGTCCACTGTAAAGTTACTATTTTTTTAATTTGTTATTAATAACAGCTTGTGAAGTAATACTGGTCAAACTCTGTAAATGTCCTTTTTTTTTCCCATCAAGCTGTACCCACTTGTTTTAACATCCTCTGTTGATTGTTGCCTGCCAAATCATTTATTACTATTCTAATTGCTAAATCATGATTTTCAAATTCCTTATTTTCCTCTGTACTTATTACCTTTAATAAGGATGAGCTTTCCCTTTTATCTACTACCTGTCAATAAATCATCAATATGGATACATTAAGTATATAGATTATAATTTATTGCCAGTGATTTATTTTGTCAGATCATCCCATATTTGGCCAGTGGTAACCAACATACCCTTTTCTTGATGACTGGGAGCTGCCATGAAGAGTGTGATTTTTTTCATTGGTTCTAGAATGGGAGGCGAAGTTTTTGTGGTGCAGTGATTAAGTGTTGGGCTGCTAATCAAAAGGTCAGTGGTTAAACCCATTAGCAGTTCTGCAGGTAGCCTTGACAGACATGAAAATCAACATATCCTGACAGTCTGTTCCCATAAACACTGTAGCTTGGGAAACCCTATGTCCTATAGGGTGGCTGAGAGTCAGAATGGACTCCAAGCCACACAACCACCACCAGATAGGAAAAAGGACAAATTAGATTGTTGATGTGTAAATGAGGGGGAATTCTGGTGGTGTAGTGCCTAAGGCATTTGACTGCTAACCAGCAGGCTGGCCAACTGGACAGCCACTCCTTGGAAGGAAGAATGGGCAATCTACTTCCCTAGAGATACCGCCTCGGAAACCCAAGGAGGGGTCGCTGTGAGTCAGATTGGACTCCATGACAGTGAGTTTGGTTTGACGTGAATGAGGATCTCTTCTGCACTCAGTTGGGTTAGCCACCTTTGTTTTGTATTACTTGGGGATTTATTTAAATAGTTGGTTTATCTTTCCCTGTGGTCAATTACTGCTTTCTTTAGAAAATATCTTACCTGGGTTAAAATAGAAACAAGTGTAAGGCAAAATATGTTTTATTGCTCTTGAATCATTTCCTTGTGATAGTATCTTAACAACTTTTCTTACTGTAAGATTATGTTTGTATTATGAATTACTGTACCTGAACACATTGGAATTGCAAAAAATGTTATGATTACCTCAGTTATGTTTAAACTTATTTTCAAAACTGTGTTCTTTTTGCTGTTTTGTTCTACTCCAAACTGAACACACTTGATATTATTTAGATACTAAGTTTTATTTATCTTTTTGGATAAAAAGTCTAGAAATAAGTTATAACGCAGAATTTTACCTTGGGTAGGAGCAGTTACGAAACCATGAACTCTCTGTTGATGAAGACTTTTGTGGCCATTATTTCAAGAATATTGATTGTTGGACAACAAAACATGAAAACTTAGATTGCAACAGTGATTTACAGGTGTTTCCCTCATTGACTGTGAGTATCTGCTTTGCTTTATTAAAAAAGAGTTTATTTTATTCCCAGTGAATACACTGTTGTTGTTGTTGTTGTTATGTGCCGTCGAGTCAGCCCTGACTCATAGCGACCCCTCCTTGGGTTTCCGAGGCAGTATCACTACGGAAGTAGGATTGCCCAACCTTCCTTCCGAGGAGTGGCTGGTGGGTTTGAACCGCCAGCCTTCTGGTGAGCAGGCAAGTGTCTTAGCCACTATGCTACCAGAGCTCCCAGTGAATACATATCAAGTTAAATTCTATTTTCTTGGTATTTTTTTAAAGACTAGTGCTTATTTTTTCAATTTGTAGATTAATTTAGTTTTTTTGTGTGTGTATAATAGTACATAATAAGTAAGATATTGCCACCATTGTTCTATTTCTCTGTACCCCTTTCAGAATCCTTCAAAGAGTCTTTTATGCTCTATCTCTAATTCATCTCTCATTCTTTATTCTGTCCACTCCAATCAGTCTTTTGTTCCCACCATTCCAACACAACAGTTCTAGTCAAGATCTCCAGTGACCTTCACATTGTTAAATCCAGTAGTTTGTTGTCAGTCTTCACCTTCTTGACTTACCAGCATTTAATACGCTTGAACAGCCCTTTTTCCTTAATGCACTTCATCCACTTGGCTTTCAGAATACTGTTTTCTGGTTTTCCCATACCCTTTCTGGGTGTTCCTTCTTCATCTCTCTTGTTGGGGTTCCTCTTCTCCATATATTGGGAGGCTTCAATGCTCAGTTCTTGGTCTTCTTTTCTATTTATACTTCTTCCCTTGCTCATCTTATCCTGTCACATTGTTTTAAATGCTATCTGTATCCTGTTGACTTCTAAATTTATATCTTTAGCCTCAACTAATTTATCCAAGTATCTATAGTTGGATGACTTAACAGATAATCTGAAAGTCAGCGTGTCCAGAGTAGAATTCCTGATCTTCTCCTATAAACCTGCTTCATGTAGAGCCTTTCACATTTTAATCGATGGTAATTCTCTTCTTATTGTTGCTCAAGCCAAAAACTTCTTTCTTGATACCATTCTTTTTCTCACACACAATTCTGTAGAAAATTCTTTTGAATCTGTAATAAAAATAAATCCAGAATTTGAATGGATCTCACTGCGTCTGCCTTGGTCTTAGTCACCATTATCTTCTTGCCTTAATTATTTCAGTAGCCTTCTAACTGGTCTTCCTTTTTCTGGTCTTGTACCTCTATAGACAAAGCATCAGAGATTCTATTAGAATGTAGATTAGGTAATTTTATTTCTCTGCTCAAACCTTGCCATGGCTCCCTGTTTTCCTCAGATCTAAGCTGAAATCCCTGTAATGGCCTATAATGTCTTACATGACTGGACCTTCCCTTACTTCACTGGCCTTTTCTCCTTCTAGTCTTTGTCTTACTCTATTCCAATCTCACTGACCTCTTTTCTTCTCCTCAGACATTCCAGGCACACTCTTGTCTTTGCACTGGCTGTTCCTACCACCTGGAATGCTCTTCCCCTAGATATTTGCTAAGTAACTCCTCCATCAAGTCTTTTACTCAAATCCTGTTTTCTCAATAAGGCCTATCATGACCATAAACTCTGTATTGTTGGTTCATCTGTTTATTTCTATTACAGTATTGACTATTTTAATTATTGTAATTTTATAATATGTTTTGATATCCAAAGGTCAAGTACCCTCAGTATTCTTATTTAGCCATTTTTGATCATTCGTCTCATTTGCTTTTCTAAATGAACATTAATGTTGATATTTTTATTATGTTAAAAAAAAATCCTTTGGGATTCTGATAGGAGTTGGGTTCAATTTATGTTGTGCTTTGGAGAGGGTCAATATCTTTATAATATCTTTATAATCCTTATAATATCAGGAAAATAATACAACTCTCCATTTATTTAATTTTGTCTTTCAGTAAAATTTTATACTTGTCTTTGTGCATGTTTTATATATTTTTGTTAGCGTCATACTTCTTGCCTGATGTATTCAATTAAATACCCCTATTCAAAAAAATAACTAAACTTCAGTACTAAAGATTTAAGTATAAACATTTATCTGTAGTCTTTTTAATAATATCAAATAATTAATCACAGTTTAAAAGTACACCTTTAGTAGAATGACACTGTTAGAACTCCGTCAGCACTCAACGACCACGCCACACACCAGGGTACCCAACAGGAGATTTTATTAAAGAGGCGAAAGGGCGCCTGCACTGAGGAAGGACAGACGAAGAAGAGGAGGAAGAAGAGGAGAAAAGAGAAGAAGAAAGAAAGAGGAAGAAGAGAGAGGAAGAAGAGGAAGAGAAGAGGAAGAGAGGGAAGCAGGGGAGAGGGTGGTCTTATATAGACCTGGGGTTAGGAGGTTGTATGTCCGAGCTGGGGGAAGGAGTCTTAACCTATCAGAAGCTATGTTGCCTTTTAAAATTTGCACCTTGCAGGAAGCTCAGTTTCGACTTCCTTTAACTGACTTATGACCTTGGGCGGGGCAGCAGGGAATGAAGAAGAACCCGGAAGAGCCACGCAAGATGGCGTGGCATATCTCTAACAAACTCAGTCATGGTTTATCCATAGGATGAAATACTCTGGTTATTAAAAGTTAACGTAGGAGACTTGTAAAGAGCTAAAGGATTCTTGTGATGCTTTTTTAATGGGAAAATACTTATAAAATAGGCTTTACTTTTCAATTACAGTTAGAAAAGAGCGTGGATGGTTATATTCTAAAATGCTAACAGCAGTCATCCCTGAGTATGAGGTTATGGGTCATTTTAATTTATTTTTGTTCTTCTGTGAATTCTGAAATGAAAATAGGTCTTAAGTAAAAAGTTTAAATGAGTTCTTTACAAAATTTGTGTTGAAGTGTGATAAACATACAGAAAAGAGCTCATATCATAAGTGTACAGCTTGATAAATTTTCAGAAAGTCAACATGCCTGTGTAAACACCACCCAGGTCAAGAAAACATGTTTGTACCCTAGAGATGCTCCCCTCATACTTCCTTTTCCTCCGTAACACCCTCTCTACCAACAGTAACCACTGTTTTGATTAAAGAAGTCATTTTTAAAAAGCAGGATTTTGTTACTCATATTTAGGGTATAGTAAGATTTGTTCTCTCATGTTCAGCTTTCAAATCTTTCTTTCCTTAACACATTTTTTCCCCTTAATTGTTAATTTTTCCGCATACAAGTGTAACAGTGTGAAATGAAATTGTATTATTCCTTTCTTGCCAGAATAAAGAACTAATACCAAATACCAGAAATGTTTCAAACCAAGGAGGATCAATGGTAAGTCATTTTATTTGTCTTTAAATCAAAGATACAAATTACAGTAGGATTTTTAAAAGTCTGTTGATAGCCAGATATTTGTAAAGTGACATAATATAGAGTTAATACAGAGTTGGGAAAGAAAAAGAGAATATTATTTAAAATAGTTCAGGCATTCTTCATAGATATTTTGGGTTTGGTTTTAGACTACTGCAGTAAAGCAAATATTTCAATAAAGCAAGTCACATGAGTATTTTGTTTCCCAGCTTATATAAAACTATGTTTATACTATACTGGAGTCTATTCAGTGTGTAATAGCATTATGAAAAAATTGTAATATTGTGAAAATGCCCAAAGTATGACAGACACGAAGTGAGCACATACTGTTAGAAAAATGGCACCAATAGTCTTGCTCGGCACAGAGTTGCCAAAAACCTTCAATTTGTAAAAAATACAGTCTCTACAAAGCATAATAAGATGAAGTATGCCTTTATGTTTTCTTACATATGTGTATGAGTTTTGTATATACTGTTGCTGTCTTTGTTTTTGTAATTTAAGATTAAGAATGTTTTTTTTTTTTCCCTTTTCTTTGAAAAATAAAATTACATTTCCATATGTCCACAAGGGGGTGGCAAAAATTTGGCATTTAGGAAAGAGTAGAAGTCAGAAGATTGAGTAAGCGGTGAGAGGGTCAGCAGGAGTTGTGTGTAAGGACTGAAAGCAGGTTTAGGAGGACCTAGTGTTTGTATGTACACTATGGTTCCTGTTTCCTGTTTTCTTCAGTCAACTTTGAGGGAACTCTGATAGTGGAAGGGCATTCACCCATCAGTAGCCAGGACAAACTCTGCATTTATATAGAGTCTGTTGTAGGTAGTGAAGTTAAGAAACAAAAGGAGAGGCAGGAAATGTTTCAGAAGAAGGAATATAAAACGTTTTGGCCTAGTTCTGTGGAGGAGTTGGAGTGTTTGTAGTGTCTGCCAGCCAGCCAATACCAAACAGCATGTCACAATCCAGTTTTATTCCTCAGTGGGGCCCTACAGTACCTTCAGGGATTTGAATCATCTAGCCTATATAAAATTTACAGCCTGTAATGGGGTCGCTGTGAGTAGGAAATGATTCAATGGCAGTGAGTTTGTTTTTTTTGGTTTAGCGTATACACTTAATCTGAGTCATTTCTGACAATATTATCTGCCTTCCTCCTCCCCTAACTCAATTTAAAAGTAATACATTTAATTAAAACTGGATGCTTGATAATATTAGGATAAAATTTTGAGAAGGGTGGCATTAGAAAGAATATTCAAATGATAATAGATAAAACATAGAAAGGTACTACTAAGGTGAAGAGAGGACTTGTAGAAATGTAAAAGAAAAACATTGAAATGTGAAAAAAAACTTTTTCTTCCTTTTTCATCCTCTTGAACGAGTTCTGCTGATGCAGTGGTTAAAGCGTTTGGCTGCTAACCAAAAGGTCAGCAGTTTGAACCCACCAGCTGCACGGCAGGAGAAAGGTGATGAGGCAGTCTGCTTTTGTAAAGATTCACAGCCTTGGAAACCTCATGGGGGCATTCTACTTTTTCTGTAGACTTGCTATAAGTGGAATCGGCTCAGTAGCTACAGGTTTGGTAGTGGGTTTTACCATCATTTGGGAGGATGGCGGTAAAAAAAAAAAAAAAAAAAAGTGGGTAAAATACCTGCCCTTCCATGCTTGCTGCTCCTTTTCTCTCTCTCGTGGGGTTTTTTTTTTTTTTAATAATCTCAATTCAATCTCTAAAACTTGTTTTAAAATATGACAAACAATTGTTTATTTTATCTTATATGGCAATTTTAAAAAATAACATTAAGGGTATTTATTTTCCTGTTTCAGGATGTTGTTGCCCGAACACAGAGGGATGGGTTTCATATCTTTATTGTTTCTATTAAAACGGAAAAAACAGATGCAAACTGGAATTTGAATGGTATAGTTAAACTGCATGCATGTTTATTGTTTCCATTTACTATATTTTGTATTTTGTTGTTGGCCTGGATCTACATACTGTGTTAAAAACACATCATGCAAAAATGAGTTTTGGTTAATTGAACTTTTATTTTTGGGACTTAAAACTTTATTTTTGTCTTAATTCCAACATTTATTTTAAAAAATGTGTTGAAAATTTCATTCTGACAATTAGAAAATTTTAAAAACTCATACTTCATAGTGGGCTGTAACATTCTCTATCCTTGTAGATTTTAAATAGTTTTTTAACATGTAGAAATGAGTAAGCAGCATCTTAATTGTATTTGAAATAGATTATATTGTTTATTTTATGAAAATGGCCATCATCAGGAGTTTAAAATATTTGTTCTTTGAAAAGTATTTCAAAGGGTCTGTCTGCAGCCTAGGAGTAGAAGTAGTATGTCTGCCAACTGTGGTGCCTGTGGTCTCCTCACCCTCACCCCACATGAGACTGAACCCTCTGTGTGTATCTAATTACAAAAAGTTCCCTAGTGCCTGTGGTAGTTAAATTTGTATGTCAACTTGGCTGGGCCTGGTTGAGTGGCTGGGCAGCTGGTGGTAGTTATTCTCCATGATGAGACTGGCAATCAGCTCCATGGTGGGATCTTCCACAAGCAGCTGAGTAGCTGCCTTTGGGATGTGGTCTGCTTTCTGTATATAAGGAGAAGCCTTGGGGATTGTCTCTAGCTTGTGGCATGCCTGAACCTTGCATGTAGCCGTGTGATTGTTCATTGGCCTGCCTTGTGGTTCGGTAACATCAGGACTGTGCCATTTCATTTGCCGACCTTGGGCTTGTTAGCCTCAGCACCCAGTAGCTGCCTGAGTGAAGAGATGCCTCTGGCTTCAGTGGGCAGGGAACAAGAGGCAGAGCTGAAGCCCAAGGTCTAGGGGCTTTCACACAGCCCCTAGAGCCTGGTACTTTGAACTCGAACTTCTAGCCTCCTGAATTGTAAGAGAATAAACTCCTATTTTGTTAAGAGCATCCCATTTATGGTTTATATTCCTGTTGAAATGGCACTTCATAACCAGAACAGTGCCTAATGCAAGAATGAGCTCCCAGTAAGCAGTTTGCAAGGGAATGAATGCTTTCATGAATCCTACAGTTGCTTTGTTGAGGCATTTTTTTTTTTTTAATTGTATTCATTTGGGGAGACTCCCTGGCTTTCAGAGTTGGGTTGGCTGTAATCTTTATAGAAGCTGCTCACCAGGTGTGGGTCTTACACACTGCTGCCGAGTGGGTTTGAACAGGCAACCTTTGGGTTACTAGCTTAGTGCAGACCATCTGTACCACCCAGGGACCATACCCTACAACTGCTTTGGCTAATGTTTTCTGGAGTGGGTGTCTGCTGGGTAGCCAATACCAAACAGTGTGTGACAATCCTGGAGATTTGTATATTGCTCTGATTTATCCACTGGAAACGGAGGTAAAGCCAGGCTTTGCTTTTGAGAAGTGTCAAGTCTGAAGAGGCTGGGAAACGTGAGGCTAGACAGGCATTGCTGCAGAGATGGCACAGAGCTGGTATACCACGGGCCTGGGCAGGGGAGCTGGTAAGGTAGCTACTCTGGAAGATTGTGTACATAGGGTTTCCTCTAAGAGATGGCATCTGAAATTGGGAGGGGCTGGCATGGGTCAGGTCATGCCAAATAGAAGTAGTGACCTAGGGATCACCCTTTACCTAGCCTGCACTTCCTTCCCAGACAAGCTACTTTTTTCCCCTGACACCAGCAGGCAGTTTTAAGCCCTTGCTTGGCAAAGTAGAGGGTCAGAGAAAGAGAAGACAACTCTCAACAAGATAGAGCGACACAGTGGCTTCAATGATAGGCTCAAGCATAGCAGCAATTGTAAAGCTGCTGCAGGACTGGGCAGTGTTTCGTTCTGTTGTATGTTGGGTCGCTGTGGGTCAGAACCAACTCAGTGGCACCTAACAAGAGCAGTAACTGGAGTACTTGCTGAGCCCTGCATGTCTTGCATTGTATTTGGCACTTAGTGTTCATTATTGCTATCGTGTACAGCAACCCAGCCTGTGTGCTTGAGCAGTAATTTATCCCAAGTTATATTAACAAAATCATTAATATCACACAGGCAAGTAAAATTTTGCTGAAGATAATTGGAAAAAAAAAAAAAAAAGGTTACAGCAGTACGTTGACAGGGAATTGCCAGAAATTCAAGCTGGATTCAGAAGAGGGCATGGAATGAGGGATAACATTGCTTATATAAGATGGATCTTGGCTGAAAGCAGATAATACCAGAAAGATATTTACTTGTATTTTATTGACTATGCAAAGGCATTTGACTGTGTGGGTTGTAACAGATTATGGAGAACATTGTGAAGAATGAGGATTCCAGAACACTTAGTTGTGCTCATGAGGAACCTGTACCCAGACCAAGAATCAAACAGAACAAGGGGATACTACATGATTTAAAAGTAAGAAAGATGTACATCATGGTTGCATTGTTTCACCACACTTACTCAGTCTGTATGCTGAGCAATTAGTCTGAGAAGCTGGACTATATATATGAAGAAGAAGGTGGCATCACAATTGGAGGAAGACCCATTAACAATCTGTCATATGCAGATGACACAACCTTGCTTGCTGAAAGTGAAGAGAACTTGAAGCATTTACTGATGAAGATTAAAGAATACAACCTTCAGTATGGATCATAACTCAACTTACGGAAAAGTCCTCACAACTGGACCAGTAAGCAACATCATGATAAATGGAGAAAAGATTGAAGTTTTTAGGGATTTCATTTCATTTGGATCCACAGTCAATGCCCATGGAAGCAGCAGTCAAGGACTCAAAAGAGCAAGGAAACAGTTAGTCCAAAGGACTAATGGACCACGTGAACCCCAGCCTTTATGACCCTAAAAGCTGAAGAATTAGATGGTGTCTGGCTACCACTGCTTATTGCTCTGATAGGAATCACAGTAAGAGGTCCTGGATAGAGTGGGGGAAAATGTGGAACAAAACTCAAAATCATCAAAAAGGCCAGGCTTACTAGTCTGATGAAGACTGGTAGAACCTCCGAACTTATGGCCTTTAGGCACCATTTAAGCTAGGAACAGAACTGAACCCCTATGACAAAACTTTCAGCCAAATGATAGACCTATAAGGTGAACAGTAATACCAGAGGGCTTGTGCTCATTAGAACAATCAAGCATATGAGATCAAAAGGACAGCATTTGCCCAGTGATAGAGCTAGGAAACGGGTAAGGGATGGGAAGGAAAGATGAAGAAGAATGGATGGGTACAAGGAGGAAGTGAGAAGAATGCTGGTACAGTGTGGGGACTGTGAATGTCACAAAACAGAATGTGAATGGATTTGCTGTGTAAACTTTCATGTAAATTACAGTTAAAAAGAAATCAGAGGACATAATGCATTGGGCACATTTGTTGCACTAGACCTCTTTAAAGTGTTTAAGAACAAAGATGTCATTTTGAAGACTTAAGGTGCACCTGGCCCAAGCATGGTACTTTCAGTAACCTCATATATATGTGAGAGCTGGACAATGCATAAGGAAGACCACAGAAAAATTGATGCATTTGAGTTCCATTGGCAAAGAGTATTGAATGTACCATAGACTGCTAGAAGGATGAACAAATCTGTCTTGGAGGAAGTACAGCCCCAGTGTGCCTTAGAAATGAGAATGGTGAGACTTTGTCATGTCAGAAGGGACCAATCTCTGGAGAGGAATATCATGCTAGGTAAAGTGAGGGTCAGTAGAAAAATGAGAAGACCTTCAACGAAATGGGTTGACACCGTGGCTGCAAAGATGGGTTCAAGCATGGCAGTGATTGTGAAGATGGCAGTGTTTTGTCCTGCTGTACACAGGGTTGCTGTGAGTTGAAAGTGACTCAACAGCACCTAACAACAACAATGATTAAGGAAGATAAAGTCCTCATTGAGATCCCTGAATCATCAAGGGAGACAGTCTAAAGCCTAGTTTGGTATCCAGTACTGCTCCTCTTTTCATATGTGATCAGGTTTTTGATACAGGTTTTTATAATAGCATGTACACAAATGAAGGTATTTTGATAAGATTATGTGATCAAATAATTAGTAATGATTTAATGTCTTGTTTGTGCTAGGTAAAAATTCTGTATTTTGTTAGCTTGGCTTATGTTTATAGAGCTTTCTCTAAATGTACTTACATTTAGAAACTGTACTGATTGTTAATTAATCTTGGCATTTCATTTCATCCCCACTTTCCCTTCCCTAGTTTCTCTTTCTATGATGGGCCCTCATGGATATATCTCTGCATCAGATTGGCCTCTAATGATTGTGAGTATTTTCTGTTACTTTTTTTTTTAATATATAGTTTGCATCCTAACTGGAAAATTCTTAAATTTTAAGATCTCCATGGTGATAATCCTTTAGTAGCTAATGCTTTGACATACCCTCTATTCCTGGTTTCAGAGTGGAAAATGAACTCTTAGATAGTTGAATGTAGAAATGTCTCCTTTTAAATGATCAAGAGCCTTAACTGACTAAAATTCCTTCTCTTCCTACAGTTTTACATGGTGATGTGTATTATTTATATTTTATATGGTGTACTCTGGCTGATGTGGTCTGCTTGTTACTGGAAAGATATCCTAAGAATCCAATTCTGGATTGCAGCTGTTATTTTCCTGGGAATGCTTGAAAAAGCAGTTTTCTATTCTGAGTACCAAAACATCAATAGCACTGGACTGTCAAGTAAGTAATAACTGTATAAGTACAGTATGATCCAAGAGGCTTCTAGCATTTGTGAGCAGAGGTATGGGAGTAATGATTTTGGAGCAACCATATTGCAGATGAAGAGGAGGGAAGCCAAAAAGAGAATGTCAGAATAGGACTCTGATCTGGGCTAACAAGAAGACATATCTTCATTTTCTACTTTCCTTCTCGCTGTCAGTCACCCTCCTGGGGAGAGGAAATTCCCATTCACTAAGGTTCAGCCTTCCAGTGATTAGATTAAAACAATACACAGTTCTAGAAAGGAGAATGTAGGTACTGGCAACCCTTTTAATGTTCCATTCCCCCCTCCCCCGCCCCATGAGCTTTCTTCTTCCTTCCCTTCAAAAAAGAACATGAAAGAAATGTAGCCACAGGGGGTACAATCAGTGCACCAAGTTTGGATGCTTTCTTGCATATTCTCTAGCCTTTCATTCTTCCAAACAGCTACTTAAGACCACTATTCCAGTTTACACAGTGAAATGTGTGAAGCAGGGAAGGGATATAATTGAGCATCCTCAGACGCATGCCCTAGATTTCTAAAAGGAGATTTCCAAAGGAGAGGGAAGTAAAGATAATCTCACTGCTAAAACTTTGGAAGGTAAAATAGCCCAAAAGCATTGAATGATCTCAAGAATGTGCTTCTGAGTGATCAGTTACAAATGATCTTGGTATAGATTTTCAAAGGGCATGGTCATATCTGCTGTTTGCTTTAAAGCATAGCAAAAAGACAAAGTGCACTGGACTGTAGATGAAACAAGATTAGCATAATGTTGATAATTATTGAAGCTAGGTGATAGGTACATGGGAGCTCATTATACTGCTTTCTCTAGGTGGGGAGTGTTTGAGATTTTCCAAAATAAAAGTTTAAAAACATAAAAGAATAAAGAAAGGACTGACAACCAAGGATGTAAATGAGAGGTATTGTTACTGTATAAGAAGTTTTTGTGGATTTTTAGTGCTCTAATAAACCAAATAATGAAGGAAGGGTTGGTCTGCTGCTTATGGCTGAGGATTACAGTAAGCATGAATGGTGGAGAAGATAGTTCAGCTCCTTTTCTGTTAGTGGTGTGAGCTTGAGGAAGAGAAGCAAAAGCCTGAGATTAGTGAATTGAGGAGAGTCAATTAGTCATCCTCAGGGAATTCAAGGCGTTTGTTTGAGATGGCACCAAAAGGGCTTGCAAGAGAAACCTTGGGCACCATCAACGTCTTTGAGGAGTCCTGTTGAATGAGAGAGGTGTCAGAAGACTAAACATAGGCTAATGTCATTTCAGATTTTCCCAAATGGGAATTTTGTGTCATAGGCTGTCTTGCTTAGCACTGATCATCTTCAAGGCATTTGACAAAATTTCTTGTGGACAGATGGAGAAATATGAGCTGAAAACTAGTTGTGCAATCATCAAAGGGTACATTTAGATAATCACTTGTTAGTCTTGTCATTGAAGTCCCCGAGTGCGCAAACATATGATGGGGACTTGGGGAGGTGGGCATCTGACCTCTTATAACTTCACAAGGTGGAAGGATAATCAAGATTAACAGTCCAAGGTTGATTCCTGTGGGGTGGAGGTCAGCCATATCTCCTCTCTCCCACCTTTTATCAATTCCGACACCACTGTCTCTCCCTTAGCACTCTGTTTCTCTGCTAGGTTCAATAATTAGTTGCAATGGCCACATAGAACTCAGACAAAACTCATGATTATGAAGTTTATTAGGGAAGTAACAGGTTACAATTCAGGATCTAGGACAAATCAGGCCACAGTTCTTTAGTCAGGACTGCTTCTTAGTTGTGCCTATAAGCAGACCTCTCTGGCCTCTGGGCCCTTCAGCCTAGCCTCTGCCTGCTTGAGCTAGTGTTACAAAGCTCTTTAGCACCACCAATAAATGCCCAGAGGCACTGCACTACACCAGTCAGCCTTGGCCAGAAGGCACTCAGTCCTCTTCCACCAGAGTCCACAAGCCTAGCTCCACCTACAAGTGCTTGGAGGTATCCCACTCTGCCAGGAAGCCTCCTGCCTGAAAGCTCTTAGCTTTCTCACTCCATTGGACTGCTGCCTCTGCTGCCATCATTTCTTTACTGCTGCGGCTTAACGTCATCTAGTGTTATAGCTTTCTGTCTCTGAGTCTAGAAGGTTCTCAGTGCAGGGATCCGGGGTCCAGAAGATGTGCTCTACTCCCTGCTCATCTTTTTTTGGTTCCTCTGTGCTTGTTTCTCTCTCCTTTTATCTCTTATAAAATAAAAGGTGTCGCTCAAGGGTGGTGACTTGAGTGCATCCCATCCTAATCCTGCCTCATTAATTTAACAAACATGAAATAATCCTCATTAACATAATCTAATCCTGCCTCATTAACACTTAGAGGTCAGGATTTATAATGCATCCAGTGGAGAACAGTTACATCAAATTAAAAAATGGAGGGCAGCCACACAATACTGGGAGTCATGACATAGCCAAGTTGACACATAACCCTCCTACCCAGTCTTTGTATGGGAGTCTTAATGACTTTGGCTAGAAGGGCCATATTATGTAATTCACTGCAGTGACTTTCCTAAAGGTTGGTGGTTCAAACCCACTCAGTGGCACTTAAAGTAAAGCCTGGTGATTTGCTTCCATAAAGATTATAGCCAAGAACTGTGGAACAGTTCTGCTCAGTAACACATGGGATGGTGGGTTTGGCTTTGGTTTAGTCTTGTATTCTAAAGCTGTGCTGTCTAGTATGATAGCCCAGACAGTGGCTGGCTATTTAAATTAAATAAAATATAAAAATTCAGTCATACCAGCCATCTTTCAAGTGCTCAGTAGCCACACATGGTTACTAGTGTTTACTGTGTTTATTTGATAACATAGATCTAGAATATTTTATCATCACAGAAAGTTCTGCTGGGCATCATTGATCTAGAGCAGTGACCTTAGAGGACACAGTAGCACTGCCCCTTAGAGCAGTGGTTTTCATCCCTGACATTAGTATCACTTGAAGAGCTTTTAAGACTATACCATTGCCAGATTCTGGTTGGAATAGGCCTAGAACTTGTAAAAACTTCCCAGGTGATTGTAAGGTGCATCTAGTGTTGAGAACCATTGGAGTAGAAGAAGTTTTAAATGGTGTCTGTTTCATAGGTTTTAGACTTTGTTGATTTTTTTATTCTTGTTGGTTGGTCAGTTAGCATTTATTGTGCATGTATGTATGTTTGTAAGTAGAGCATTCTGTTCAGTTTTGTGGATAATGTGAGACTGGCAGGAGTTACAAATACTCAGGGTCATAAAGAATCATTTTAGATAAACTCTTCTTACCTAATAAGATATGATGGGATGCAAAGAGATTTGACATCTTGAATGCTGTTGCCATTGAGTTGGTTCCAACTCATAGTGACCCTATAGGACACAGTAGCACTGCGCCAGAGGGCTTTCAAGGCTGTAATCTTTAGGGAAGCAGACTGCCTCATCTTTCTTCCATGTGGCCTGTTTTGGTTTCTTCATGCTGCTCTAACAGAAAATACCACAAATGGGTGGCTTGAACAAACAAGAGTTTATTCTCTTACAATTTTGGAGGCTAGAAGTCAAGTTTGAGTTCAAAGTGCCAAGCTCTAGGGGCTGAGTGAAAGCCCCTTGACCTTAGGCTTCAGCTCTGCCTCTTGCTCCTGGCCCACTGAAGCTAGAGGCTTTCTTCATTCAGGCAGCTGCTGGCTGCTGAGGCTGACACACACAAGGTTGACAGGTAAAAAGGCATGGTCCCAATATTAACAAACCACATGGCAGACCACAGATTCAAGTCCATTAAGAGTCCCAAGATCAGCTGACAACATGGCAGGCTGCTGAATAATAACTTGGCTACATGTAGGATTGAAGCATGCCAAAAACTGCAGACCATTCCTAAAGTTTCTCCTTATATACTGCAAGCAGACGACATCCCTAAAGCAGCTACTCAGCTGCTCACAGTAGATTCCACCTTGGAGTTGATTACCAGTCTCATCATGGGAAACAGCTATATCCAGCTGCCCAACCATTCAAAACCAGGTCCAGCCAAGTTGACACATAACCTGAACTACCACAGAGCTGCTGAAGGGTTGGAACCACAAACCTTTCAATTAGCAGCCAAAGCTTCAAAGAGCTTTGCCACTGTGTCACTCCTTGACATTCTGAATAGAAAGATGAATTTTAATAGGTAAGATCTCAAACTTGGGTTGCAAAAATACGCATGTGAAGTTGTTATAAGGATTTAAAGATTGCAACTGATGAAAAATAAACTCAGTATAAACAGTAGTAGGGTAGTTGCTTCCTACAAGCTCATAAAACCTTAGATTGGAAGAGGAGCAGAAGCAGGGAGGAGTTAAGAATTCTGCTCTGTAGACCAAGCTGCACGAGGAAGGTTGTATTTGTCTTACTTCAAGTAGAATATGGAGAGTTCAGACTGAGCAGCTCATGGAGGGATTTGAAAACATGTCCATTCTTACTCCTTAAACATTTGCTATCCTAAATCCTTTATTCACATTCTCTGCCCTCTCTCGGAGAGCTCATCCATGGTTTTCTTTAAAGCTTCATCTCTTGTCCAGATCAGTGCCCTGAGCTGCAGACTTATATATGCATTCACCTACTAGACATTTTATGAATGCTCTGCACACTCCTTAATCTCCATGTGGCAGAAATGGAACTTACCTTTTCTACCCTTGTACTTGACTCACTGTTCTGGTTACCTAGTGCTGCTCTGACAAGAATATACCACAAATGGGATGGCTTTAACAAACAGGAGTTTATTCTTACAGTTTTGGAGGCTTTAAGTCTGAGTTCAACGTGCCAGGCTCTAGGGTCTGGGTGAAAGCCCCTCAGCCTTGGGCTTCAGCTCTGCCTCTTGCTTCCCGCCCACTGAAGCTAGAGGCATCTCTTCACTCAGACAGCTACTGGCTGCTGAGGCTAACAAGCCCAACATTGATAAATAAAATGTCACAGTCCCGATGTTACCAAACAACACAGGAGGTCATTGATTCAAGTCCACTGAACGTCTCAAGAGCAGCAGAGCATGGCAGGCTGCTGAACAATGACATCGTACATGCAGGGTTCAAGCATGCCATAAGCTAGAGACCATTCCCCAAGGCTTCTCCTTATATACAGGAATCAGACCACATCTCTAAAGCAGCTACTCAGCTGCTCCTAGTAGATTCCACCATGGAGTTGATTACCAGTCTCATCATGGGGAATAACTACCACCAGCTGCCCTGCAGCAACTCAACCAGACCCAGCCAAGTTGACACACAAACTTAACTACCACACTCACCTACCCCAGACCTGCTGCTCCTCCAGGGCTTCTTCTCAGGGAATGGTACTGCCAGTAGACCTTAGATTATTCTTCATGCCTCTTCCTCTCACTGTTGTTCCAGATATGTGTCCAAGGCATTTTACAGGTCTCTTATGATTTCTTGTGGACAATGTGGAGAAGTGTGAGATAAAAGCAAGAATAATGAGGTGTATTCACAACTGGTTGTAGTACAACCGTATCTGTTTTCCGAGTATCTTTCTACTTCTCCCCATCTTCACTGTCAGCATTCTCATTATCTCTTACCTGGATTTCTTTAACAGCCTCCTGAACATTTTCCTTGCCACAGTCTTATACCTCACCAAGCCATTGTGGGTAGAACAACCTTGCTAAAATAATGCTATCTTTGTAACTTCAGGGGTCAGCAAACTTTTTCTGTAAAAAGCCAGATAATAAATATTTTCAGAGCTTTGTGTACCACTGGCTCTGTGCTGTAGCTATGCAACTGAGCCACAGACAGCATATAAATGAATGATAATAACTTTCTTTTAGTAAACTTCATTTACCAAACAGATGTAGGACCAGATATGAATCATGGGTTATAGTGTGTCAGTACCTCTTTTACAACTTGTCTACCATTAGTGACTTCCCATTGTCCTTACCGTCAGATACAAACTCCATAATGTAACCTAAAAACCCTGCCTCATCTTGACATCTCCCATTACACTCTCTGCTGCCCACATACTGAAATTTCACTTCTTGCAATATATTTTTCTTTTCTTCTTTTCTCCCCCATGCCTTTATGTATGGAATTTCCTTTCCTTTTCCTTCCCCTTCTCCATCTGGTTTAATACCTACTTAGCCTTCAAGTCCTAATTTACATGTCATTTCTTATGAGAAGCTTTTCTGGATCCATCTGTACCTCCCATAAGTGTGGATCAAATTGACCTCCTCTGTAAACTCAAGGAATACTCTCTACTCTCTAGCACTTTCCACATTGAATTTTGCCCAGAGGACAAGCTACAGATAGGTGGGGATCAGGGTGTCTTTTTCATTATTAGAGCCATACCTCTCAGTACACAGTAGGATCATAGTGAATAAATGTTATTTATTTATTTATTTATTTGTTACTATTGTTTTTTATTACTGTGATTTGGGTGAAAAGTTTACAGACCAAATTCACTTTCCATACAGCAGTTCACATACACATTGTCTGATGATGTTGACAGTTTACCCCAATGCAACACCTCCCCTCTCACTTCCTCCCAATAGTTACCTCTTCCCTGTGTCCATCCCTCCATGTACTCCTGCCCCCT
>NW_006921604.1:2380576-2381526 GCF_000298275.1 Orycteropus afer afer | reverse complement strand
TTGCATCTAGATGGCAGCTTGCTAGCTTTTAAGATCCCAGTCGCTACTCGCCAAAGTAGGAGGTAGAACAATGTTTTGTGTAGTATGTTATGCCAGTTGAGCTTGACATCCCCTGTGACTATGGTTCTGAGCCCACCAGTTCAACTACTTGTTCCCTCTGGGTAGGTGGCTGTGACCAAGAAATGACTACAGCCTTGTCCCTTGTCAGCTCTACTATACCCCTGAGAGTTCTTACAGAGCATACATGTACACTTGTAGAACCATTGTCTGCCAACCCCATACATGGTCTTGGGTACACTCCCTGCTGCGTAGACATACCTAATAGTTCAGCCTGTCCACCCATCTATCCACCCATATGCCCATGTTTGCCTTCACTGACAACACAGTACTGTATGTGCAAAAGGGTTCATCCTTGTTGTCTGCACCTCCCATGTACCTCTCTATGTCTTCCTCTTCCTCAGTGCCACTATGTTGATGTGGTGTAGTAAATTACTTAGTGTGGCTTTTCTACCTATAAGTCTTTGTAAACTCCAAGGTGGGATTTTCTGTGGGCAGTTGAGGAGCTCCTGATTGCTGAAGTTGTCCACCTAGAGTATTTCTGTTGGGAGTGGCACAAAACAATGTTCTGGGAGGTGCCCACTCTCTCTCAGGTGCTTAGAGTTCTGATGCTATGATTGGCTAGTTTGACCACCCTGCTGGGCTCAAAGGGAGGCCTCCTAGAGGCAGAACTCTCTCTGACTGCTGGTTGAGGAAGACGTGCTGCTGAAAGAGACATGTGCTCCAAAAAGAGACACGTGCTGCTGGGAAAGAGACTCAAGAGACACACATTGCTGAGTGAGACACTGAGGGACCAGCACTGCTGGGAAAGAGACTGTGAGAGACTGTTGGCTGGGGGATGGTGGGCTGGAAGAGAGACTGAGCGTTCTTCCTGAACTTGAGTTGTAGCCTGG
>NW_006921604.1:2379581-2380476 GCF_000298275.1 Orycteropus afer afer | reverse complement strand
ATGTCTGGCCTTGCAGTAATAGGCCTTGGGTTACTGCTGGTAATCCTGTCTTCCTTTTGTGGGATTAGAGGAGGTCAGAACATGTGGCCTCCTTGTTGTTTTTTGCAGTTCAACACTCACATTCGGTACATTGCCCTTCTCTTCATCCAAATCAATACTTTTGTCTACCTATATAACAGTGTTCCCTACCCTACCCTGCCACCCCTGGTAACCAACAAACAAAATTTCCTTCCGTATATAAACCGTTCCTTAACTTTTACAGTAACGGACTAATATAATATTTCCCCTTCTATGATTGACTTATTTCATTCAGCATAATGTCCTCCAAGTTCCTCCACGTTATGCGGTGATTTGCAGATTCTACATTATTCTTTAGGGTTGCATAGTATTCCATTGTGTGTATGTACCACAGTTTGGTTGTCCATTCCTCAGTTGATGGACACCTAGATTGTTTCCAACTTCTTGCTATTGTAAATAGTATTGCGATGAACATAGGTGTGCATATGTCTGTTCTTGTCATGGCTCTCTCTTCTTTAGGATATATTACCTATTAATGGAATGGCTGGATCAAATGGTATTTCTATTTCCAACTTTTTAAGGAATCACCTTACTGCTTTCCACAGTGGTTGTACTATTTTACAGTCCCACCAATAGTGTATGAGAGTCCCAATCTCTCCACATCCTCGTCAGCATTTGTTATTTTCTGTCTTGTTGAACTTTGTTGTAAGTGCTGGAGCAAGATGGTATCTCATTGTTGTTTTGATTTGCATCTCTCTAATGGCTAGTGATCGTGAGCATTTCTTAATATGTTGGTTGGCCTCCTGAATATCCTCCTTGGTGAAGTGTCTATTCATGTCTTCTGTCCATTTTTAATTGGATTATTTGTCTTTTTGTT
>NW_006921604.1:2355543-2379456 GCF_000298275.1 Orycteropus afer afer | reverse complement strand
CTGCAAGTGGATCTCCAGTTTTGCCAGGACCATTTATTAAACAAACATTCTCTTCCCCATTTAATGGATTTCAGCCCTTTGTCAAAGATCAGCTGACCATAGTTTGATGGATCTATTTCTGGGTTCTCAGTAATATTCCATTAGTTTATGTGTCTGTCATTGTACCAGTACCAGGCAGTTTTGACTACTATGGCTGTACAGTAGATTTTGAGATCTGGCAGTATGAGACCTCCTACTTTGTTCTTCTTCAATAGTGCTTTGCTTATCTGGGGTTTCTTTCCTTTCCATATAAAGTTAGTGATTGGTTTTTCCATATCCTTAAAAAATGTTGATGGGATTTAGATTGGAATTGCATTGAATGCATAAATTGCTTTGGGTAGAACTGACATTTTCAGAATGTTCAGTCTTCCTATCCACAAGCATGGAATGTTCTTCCATTTGTGTAGATCTCTTACGGTTTCTTGAAGTAGTTTTTTATAGTTTTCTTTGTACAGGTCTTTTGTGTCCCTGGTAAGATTTATTCCCAGGTATTTTATTTTTTTTGTTAGCTATTGTAAATGCTATTGATTTCCTTATTTCTTTTTCAGCAATCTCTTTGCTGGTGTAGCGGAATCCAGCTCATTTTTGGATGTTCATCTTGTATCCTGCCACGATGCTCAATCTCTCAATTAGTTCCAATAGTATTTTGACAGAGTCTCTTGGGTTTTCTAGGTATAGGATCATATCATCAGCAAATAGGGATAGTTTGACTTTTTCCTTACCAATTTGGATGCCTTTAATTTCCTTTTCTTGCCTTGTGGCCCTGGCTAGGACTTCCAGTACAGTGTTGAATAGAAGTGGTGATAGAGGGCATCCTTGTCTGGTTCCTGTTCACAAGAGGAATGGTTTCAGTCTCTCTCCATTAAGAATAATGTTAGCTGTTGGTTTTGCATAGATGCCCGTTATAATGTTGAGGAATGTCCCTTCTATTTCTGTTTTGCTGAGACTTTTGATCAAGACTGGGTGTTGGATTTTATCAAATGCCTTTTCTGCAATAATGAATAAATTTTAAATGAATGAATGATGAAGGAATCCTGTAGAAAAGAGGACTCTGGGGGACATTGTGCTTTTCAAATAGTTACAGGACAGTAAGAGGCATACTTTGTTTTATCTGGCCTCAAGGGGAAGAACAAGAATGGAGGGAAGCTCATGGAGACAGATTTCAGGTGCATTATATAAAGCTGTGCCCAGTAGAGTTGCTGATAGTGTGGAGTGAGCTCTTTAAGGAGGTAGTGAATGCCACTCTTCAGTGGGATTTTCAAACATTGCTTGCATCAGATGACTTTCTAATCAAATATGGCTTCTTACTCTGAAAGCAGAATGTAGTTATGAATAATACATGTTTAGAATCAAGGTGGCATGTTTCCAGATGCATACAAAATAAATTATTTTTTTTTCCTCCTTAGCCCAAGGTTTATTAATATTTGCAGAGTTGATATCTGCAGTTAAGAGGACGTTGGCTCGTCTCCTGGTCATCGTTGTGAGCTTGGGTTATGGCATTGTGAAGTAAGTATCAGTGTTTTGAAAAGGCATCGAGTCTCCAGTCTTTTTACTCAGTCCATCTACGTTATGGCCTCGAATCAGAAACTTCTCAATATCGTAAAACAAATTCTGTAGATAATACAAATCTACAAGAACATGTTTTTAAAGTATTTTGATACTGTGGCTATTTTGTAACATCCTGAAATAAAGATCCTGCGTTTGAATTCCATTAACTTTTATAGTTAGGTGAATTAATTCATTGGTAAGAAAAATGGGAAATCTAAAATGATTCTTGAAACTCAAATGATTTTCTCTTTCCTAGGTAGTACAGGTATGTTTTTATATTTGCATTTGAGTGTTGTAAAAGATACTATTGTTAGGTGCTGTCAAGTTGGTTCCAAGTCATAGCAGCCCTGTGTACAACATAGTGAAACACTACCTAATCCTATAGCCATCCTCACAATCCTTGCTATGTTGGATTGAGCCCATTATTGCAGCCACTGTGTCAGTCCACCTCATTTAGGGTCTTCCTCTTTTTCGCTGACCCTCCACTTTACTGAACATGATGTGCTCCAGGGACTAGTCCCTGAAAACGTGTCCAAAGTACTCAAGAGGAAGTCTCACCATCCTTGCTTCCAAGAAGCATTCTGGCTGTACTTCTTCCAAGACAGATTTGTTCATTTTGCTGGCAGTCCATGGTATATTTAATACTCTTCACCAACACCATCATTCAAAGGCATCAATAATTTTTCGATATTCCTTATTCACTGTCCAGCTTTCATGTACGAGATGTTGAAAATGCCATGGCATAGATCAGGCACACCTTAGTCTTCCAAGTGACATCTTTGCTTTTTTTAACACTTGTTTAAGAGGTCTTTTGCAGCAGATTTGCCTAATATAGTACGTTGTTTGATTTCTTGACTGCTGCTTCCATGGGCATTGATTGTGGACCCACGTAAAACGATATCCTTGACAACTTCAATATTTTCTCCATTTCTCATGATGTTGCTTATTGATCCATTTGTGAGTATTTTTGTTTTCTTAACGTTGTAAGAGATAGTAAGGTTAAATATAGTCAGAAAAATCTGACTCAAACCCTGCTGTCCCCTAAGGACCCTATTTCTATTGACCTTCTTAGAGAAATCTATCAGAAATCTATGAGCCACTGGGCTTGAATATGGGAGGACTTGTCCTCTTATATTCTCTTTGGTTTTTACAGACCATTGTTCTTCCTTCTTCCCTAAAACATTCTCATTGCCAGAAGCTCAAGCTGTCGGACAGGATCACCTACTATATCTTAGTGCAAGTCAACTTCTGGATTTCTTTCCTCCTCCCTTTACTCTCTTAGCACTTACTTCACTGTCTTTCTCTCCAACATTTGGTCTGTCAGAATTCTCAGAGATTTCAGTGTCCATATGGGTGATCCTTTCAAAGTTGATCACTTTCTTACACCTACTGATCTTGCCCTTCACCTGATCTCAGCTACTGATTTCCCTGGTCATTTTCCACCATAGTCTGAATTTTAAGCAATTCACTTTTTATCTATCACCACCTAGCTTTTCCATTTACTTTCTCTAATACTTCAGTTCAGTTGTTCTTTGACTTCTTGTCTTTGATTCTAACACTGTCCCTCCACTTCTCATGTCCTTACTACATTCTTCCTTTGGGTTAGATTCCATGGTCCAGCAGGATGCTGACACCTTTGCATACACTCTGAGCCCCTTGCCTTTCTTTTTGTCACTCTCCCTTGACAAAAACCCAGCTTTGATAAATCCAGCTTTCCATCTACTTCGTGCTTACACATGAATAGTGGAATCTGCCCATGAACAACATCCACCTACACTGAGTGGACTCACTTTAAATTCAAGACCGAAAGTTTCAAGTGTCCTCTCAGAGCTAATGGCAGTTCTAAGTTTATTTTCTTACCTTCTTACTCTGCAGAGGACCATTTTACCCCTTCTTTTCTCTCCCCAAATATCCAATACCCTTCTCCCATCCCTCAGCTGACCTTGGTTCTTTGCTGTGAAAATAGAAGCTATCAGAAAAGAATTTTTGGTGCAATTTCAATGCCTCCAGCACTGAAGTGTCCCAGGCTCAGCTCTCAGATCTCTGCTCTAGGGACTTGCACTCGCTGAATACTCTCATCCAGCTCCTTGGCTCTAACTTCAAAATACATCCAGAATGAATAGTTCTCATCCCTTTTGTAGCTACTACCATGGTCCAAGCTACAGTTTCCTACTGCCTGGACTTCTTCAGAGGAGCTCTGGTGGTGTGGTGCCTAAGGCATTTCACTGCCAACCAGAGGGCTGGCAGTTCAAACCCACCAGCCACTCCTTGGAAGGAAGATTAGGCGATCTACTTCTGTAGTGATATCATCTCAGAAACCCAAGGAGGGGTCACTATGAGTCAAATCTGACTCGATGGTAGTGAGTTTGGATCATGGTTTACTCCCTCACTTCTTTCAGGTCTCTCCCTGCTTGTCACCTTCTGGGGGAATACCCCAGTAACGATCTCTGACTCTTGGCCCCTCATCCTTACTGTAATACCACTTGATATACATGTCGGTCAGTATTTGTTCTGTTCTTTCCTTACACTGGAATGTGAGTTCCGTGTAGTGAATCTTTGCTTGTATTGTGCTCTGAACCCAAGAGCAGTATCCAACATATACTAAACATTCAATAAGTGTACATTGAATGTATGCATATATGCTTTTATGCTCAGGATTGGTGTAGTTAACAAGGTTGAGTGCCCCCAACCCCCACCACACATACTCTTGCTGTTGGACTTTTATTGTGATTCCTTATCAGGTGCCTTTTTTGGCCTTAGCATAGCACGCAGCACACAAAGACTTCATGTTGTGGAATCTTGCAGTACCTAATAGTTCTGGTTATGAACTCCTGTTGGAGAATGTAGTTGCCATAAAAGGAATAGGGGATTGAACTAAATGTATAAGGGCATGAGCCCTTTTTAAATGAACTTCGTCACTGTCAACTACTTGTATTAAATTCTTATAAGGTGAGAGCAGTAAAAATTCTGGTGACTTGGAAGTTCCAGTTCACTAGTTATAATAAATCATAATTTGAGTGACTCAAATTAGATAAATAGTCTTAAATATGAGTTATGTACGTTAGTTTTTGCTTAAATTTTATTTTTAAATGTTTAAATATTTTTGGAAAGCAATTTTTCTTCTAATTACCCTAGAAATGAATTTTTTGAGTATCTTAATATATATCTGTAAGACATTATGATTTGTAAATATCATGAAATTATAAAATTGACCATTTTTGTTATTTTCCCAATTCATTCATATTTTTCAAGAATAAGGAACGTTACTCAGTTCTCTTCAATTTAAAGAATGAAAACGGAAGTCTGTTAACACTTCTGTTTTGGTTATTGAGAGGCAGTGATCAGAAAGGAGTAATAGAATGAACACTTCTGATATTCTGCTCTTTCTCTGCCCAGGTTATAAGCTCAGTGGATTATCTCTTATCAAAACAAATCTCAGAACTATTTTTAATTATTGATGGTGAAAGAATTAAAGTATAATATCTGCCAGTGACTGTTAAAAACTAATTGTCATTGAGTCCATATTCGATAGGACAGAGTAGAAGTACCCCACAGGGTTTCTAAGGCTGTAAGTCTTTATCAAAGCGGGATGCCACATCTGTCTCCCAAGGAGTGGCTGGTGGGTTCAAACCACTGACCTTTCAGTTAGCAGCCGAGCACTTAACCACTGCATTCCATCCAGTGACTATTCAAAGGTGGCATTTACCATTTCCTACGTTTCATTAATCTGTTCTTCCAGTCATAGAAGTACAAACCAATAAATAAATAAATCAATAAAAAGCCCAAACCCACTGCCATCAAGTCGATTCCAACTCATAGTGACCTTCATTGGGTTTCCAAGGCAGTAAATCTTTATGGAAGTTGATTGCCCAGTCTTCCTTCTGCGGAGTGACTGGTGGGTTTGAACTGCCAACCTTCTGGTTAGCAGTCAGATTCCTTAGGCACTGCACCACCAGAGCTCCTTTCCATAGAAATAGTACCTTATGTATATCAATTAAAATCCCTGAATGGTGCTAATGACTGATCAGTCAGCTGCTAATAAGAGGTTGAAGGTGTTCCGTCCACTCAGAGGCTACTTGAAAGAAAGATCTGATGGTCTACTCCTGAAAAATCAGCCACTGAAAACCCTATGGAACATAGTTTTATTCTGCATGCCCTGAGTCAGAATTGTTTCAACAGCAGCTAGTAAGTTAGTTATGTTACATACAGTTCAGCAGCCAAATCCTCTGGCACTTGTGTAGCCTCAGAATGTTGCTTCAGGGAAATCCCCACAGCTTCAGGTCCTACATGAGGAGCGCCTGTCTGCTTTCTTTCCAGGAAATGTGTGGTTTTCCTAAAGCCTCTTAAGGGCTGATTTGATTAGAATAGGGACTTCTCTGGTATTGGAAATGGGAGCTGGTTATTATATTCAGATATATACTCATGCCTTTTTTTTTTTGTCTTTGTTTCCTCTTCAGGCCTCGATTAGGAACAGTAATGCACCGTGTGATTGGCCTAGGGATTCTTTATTTTATTTTCGCAGCTATTGAAGGCGTGATGAGAGTCATTGGGGTAAAAACAACATAATTCCTCTACCACCTTCTCTTACTGTTGCTGTGAAGTGTGATTTTACTTTACATATCCCGAGATGAAGTTTTAAAGGTAGAAAATTTATGGAAAAGGCCCAGTTTGAACTTCATCCTATGGATTATTTCCCTTTTAAAAATACTTCCTTAAAAGAAAAGACTACATAGAGCATTTCTTAAAAAGATACCATTATAAAGACACAAGATGTCGTCTCAGGAATAGCTCTATCCCAGAAATCTTCATGGTGGTTCTTTAGAAAGAATGTTTCATCTGTCACTGTGCGGTTTATACACATTAATATCTTCCTTCACCCTTGTTATAAAAATGTACAAAGTGAATGGGAAGTTAATTATGCCCTTCAAGCATACAAACATTACATTTCATCGCTCTTAAGTTTCATTTGGTTGTAAGTTTTGTCTGTCTCTTGGGGATTCATTGATTTGAGGATTTAGTATACCTACTGTAGGAAGAATGAGAAAGAAGTTTTCAGGGAGAAAAATGGTCATATGGCAGTAATTCTCTACTCTGTAGTGAGTGTTAGAATACTTATATCTGGGGAAGACACCTGGCTTTCTAGCTTTCTTAATAAATTGTTGAATATTAAGTGATGAAGAAACTTACTATATTTTACCTCGTTCAAAGAACCTTGTAATTTTTACCCAAAATGTCTGTCTTTTAGATTTAGATGTATATATCAGACCACTGTGCAGTTAGTGGCTCATCTGCATATTGCCACATAAGTTTACATCATATCTTTCAATCTGTCCCTTAAAGCTGGACATTTGGTCAGTGATGTTAAAAAGCCTCGTTCTTCTTCCTGTTTATTATCTTTGATTCATCTGTGTTCTGTGTTAAATATACCTGCTCTTTTAATCTTTAAGTATATTTATTTTCATTTTTACATAATGAAATATATTATTCATAGGAAATTAATCTTTGCTTGAAAGGAAATAGAAAAAGTAAATAAAATTGTCAACTCTTGATTACTCCCAGAATGTCTAATCTATGTTTTTGTTTCCATATAGTTCCCTTATTTGACTTTTTTATCCAGGTTCTTTTGTACACAGTAGGAAAGAGCAAGAGTCCATTTGATTACCTATTAGTAGCTCTGGGTATATGTTTTGTGTGGAATGGGGAGAGAGTGAAATGGTTGACTTACATGAGGTTGGGAACATGATGCTTTTTATTAGCCTGTCCATAATATAACCTTATTTTACTGTCATCAAATAAGTTGATGACAAGTTAACACTTGATGCTGCCAAAACAGTTAATTCTTAGGAAATAGAAATCTTTTATGTAGCTTTTATAAAATTTGATAAGTAAGTTGTTTTTCCTTATCAGATGATAATTGGTATAATACAGTTTCTGCATTCAGTTTTTGTTTTGTTTGTTTTTCTTTTTCTGTTTCAGGGTTCTAACCATTTAGGTGTTGTTTTGAGTGACATTATTTTAGCAGTTATTGACTCCATTTTTGTATGGTTCATATCCTTTACTACGTCTTTCTGAAAAGTTTGTTGTTTCATAAAAAACTTATTGTTTTTAATTTGTAAAAACAATAGAATATTGTTACATCATTATCATTATCATTGCTTTAATATAGGAATTTAGTTCAAGGAGAAAAAGTAGCAACTCTTAAAACCTCGAACATGGAGTATTTTTATTTTTTCTATTTAGTTCTGCAAACACTTAAGCCTTAGTGTGTATTCTGTGCTGAGGAGATGTGGATGAAAAAGATATTGTCCCTGCATTTAAGGAACTAACAATCTGATAGAGGGAACAGATGCATAACTAGAAGTAATACAGCAATAGTAATTGCCATTTTAGAGGGATACTACATTAGCAGAGGGAAGAGAGAAATTAATTCTGACCTAAAAAATCAGGAAAGACTTCACAGAGATGATGACATTTAAATTGAGACTGAGAAGACAAATCGGAGTGTACTTGGCAGAGAACTGGGGAAAGGCCATTCTGGTAAGAAATGAGAAGAACAGCTGAAAGCATGAGGATGTAGGGACAAAGGCAGACTGCCCCAGGATAGCTGGTCTGTGGGAGAATCATGGAAAGTAGTGCCAGAAGAGAAAGACAAAATGCCACCTTCCTTCTGAAGGCAAGAAGTAGAAAAGAATTGATACTGAGCCAATGAGCAGCGTGATGAAAGCTGTCTTAGAAAGAATGCAGGGATGACAGAATGATGTGTAAAGAGAAGCTAGAGGCAAGGAGTCTAGTAAGGAGTCATTTGCAGTGGTCCAAAGGAGAGATGCTGAAAAATCAGAAGTAAAGTAGGGGAAATGTGAAAGACTCCAAATGATAGACTTGATAGAACTGGGTGACTAAAGAAGGAACAAAAGGCTCTAGAGAGGTCTTTGCATGTCTCATTTGGGTGACTGGGGGGCAGTCTTGCCTTCCTTAAATTGGGAAGTGTAGGAGGGGCCATGAAGGATGAGGTTTGAACTGCCTAGGGCATGAGTATGAAGAAGAGAGTTGGAAATTCAAGCCTGGGTTTGGGAGAGGTATCAGAAGTGACAATGGAAGTCCATTTTGTGTGGGAGAAGGTTATGGCTATGGATGGTGTTGCAAGGAGAACATGTAGATCATCAGGAAAGAAGAGCCAGGATGGTGGGTAGGAGGAGGGAAAGGTACATGGAAGGAGAGCTAGGGGATTGTCACAAGGTAGAGACTGAGGGAGAGCTTTGGTAAGGAGGGATGGTCATGGTGACCAGTGCTGCACACCCAACTGTGGTCATTCTAGGGTCGGAACGGGACAGCAGTAGTAGAACAACTTCAGTGAAAGGGGTTGGGGGGAAGCCACATTATGTAAGAGGAAACAGTAAGTAGTAGAAGTTTTAGTCAATGTTAACTGGATCTTCACTGATTCAGTGCCTCAAGTTGAGGCTAGAGAATTCCCATTGTATTTTCCTCTGCCACCAGCTCTCTGATTTGTACTGGAGGAAATCTAGAGAAAATGCTCATGATCTGGTCAGAGCAGAATGCAAGCTTATGCACATCCCCAGAACAAATTGTTTTTATCTGTTTCTTCTATATTTATGTGCTTCTCCTTGAAATTCTTCCCTATAGATTTCCTTTTTATCAAGTTGTTTTCTGTTTTCACTGTCTTTGGTATTTATGTCTTTTAGCTTTTATTATTTTCCTTGTAATTCTTTCCATTTTCTCATCTATGTGTCTCACAGGAAAGGCCAAACCAAGAAAAAGTCAAACCCAGTGCCGTTGAGTCAATTCCAACTTATACCAACCCCTATAGGACAGAATAGAACTGCCCCATAGGCTTTCAAGGCTGCAGTAATCTTTACTGAATGAGATTGCCTCATCTTTCTTCTGAGGAGTAGCTGGAGGGTTCAGTTTGCAGCTGAGCACTTAACCACAGCATCACCAGGACTCCACATTCTGAGCCCCTTAAGTGTTTTTTCCCCCCAAGCCCAGTCTTATCTAGTCTTTACATTCCATATTTTTGAATTCTCAGTATATTTTTGGAGTTGTTATTCATACTATCTAAAGCAGTAATTCTTAACTTTTTTGGGGTACAGGATCAGTAATGCCTTTGAAAATCTAATGAGAGCTTTGGAGGTACTCTCCGTGAAACACAAGCACATGTACCCACACAGGGATTTTGCATATAACAGGGCATTTATATGCAAAATCCTAAATTATATCCAAGGATATCTTAAGCGTCTATGGATCCTAGTTAGGAAATACCACCTGATTAGGAAAGTTTCTTATTTGTTTAAAAATCACCATCTACTTCTGTTCATTTTAGAGTCCAAGTTCATTGAATAAAAGTTTATTCAATAAAATTACAGTTAAATCTGATCATACAGTGATATAAATATCTTGCTGTAGTGTAGTTTTTCATATTTTCTATATTTAAAGGAATTTTGTTTCTAAAAGTTAACTTCTATTTCTTAGTCTGCATATGAATAGCATTCTAGCTATGTTCTTGTTATGTGCCATCAAGTTGGACCCAACTCATAGTGACCCCTCCTTGGGTTTCTGAGGCAGTATCACTATGGAAGTAGATTGTCCAACCTTCCTTCTGAGGAGTGGCTGGTGGATTTGAACCGCCAGCCTTCTGGTTAGCAGTTAAGTGCCTTAGGCACTATGCCACCAGAGTGCCATTCTAGCTATAACAGGACTCATCCCCAAAGGTCGTACAGCCTGCTGTGCTGTAGCAGCATGGCCAATCAGGTAAGCAGTGCTAACCTGCTTTGGAAATGGGAAAGAAGGTTAAATATAGTAGACTTGTCAAAGGCAAATTGCAGTGGGGACGAGCTTAGCTATTGGTCTCAGCATTACTATCACTGGGCCTTAATATACATTGTCTTATTTCTAAAATTGTTTATGCTTTGGGCTTCTAGCAAGTTAAGAAGTCTGTTCTTCAGTTAATTGAGCAGTGGACTCTAAATTTTTTGCAAATTTGTCTTTTCTGATAATTTACAGTTCTGTATTTCCAAGATTTAAGGTAGTTCTCTGGAAAAAACAGCCAGTAACTTATAAGAAAATTCCAAAGAAAAGTGACTCTACTGACTATAATTCCATCTGGATTGGAATGAGGATAACTTCCACTTTTGTGGACAGCATTGACTTTGATCCATTTTAATACATAATGTACCAGATTGGGAAAGCAGTCATAAGGAAATCCAGATATTAAAATTATCTTGGTTAGTGATTAATGGCAAGAGACAGGAAATCTCGTAGCTATTTCTGCCTAAACCTGAATTTTTAAAGTTTGCTTTCAGATTGCAGTTTGGTAATTTTCAATACTGAGGTGACACATTTGCTTTCCTTGTACAAAAAGATAGTGGATTTCCTAAGTGTTTGTAAATAACAAGCAAAAGAAACAGAACTTCTAGATACATACAGAATTGAGTGGTTTGGAATATAACCCTGCTTTTGTTGACATTGATGAACATTACAAGTGATTTTAAAGTAATAGAAAGGAATTAGCCTAAACAGTTCAAGAGCTGTAGCCTTTTTCATATAGGCCCCTCCTATTTTTGCTTCTTTATCTTTTGTTATTTTGCTGCAGGCGAAAGATTCTGATCTTGTTCTTCTAGCCAGCCTCCCTCTCTCTCTTCTTGACTCTGGCTTATGCTGGTGGATATCCTTTTCCTGTCAAAGCTGCAAATTCAAGTTGATTTTTCACTTGAGGATTTTGAGGTCTATTTGCCTATATTGTTTCTTTTCTTTGATGGAAGAAATAATTCAAAATTTACCTTAATTTAATAGTGGCTTGTTAAATGGAGGCCTAGTCAGATCTGAATTTTATTTTTTTATCTTTTTATTCCTTGACTTTTAAAAAAATCTTTTTTAATTATTAAATAAGATCAGGTTTTAACCTAGATAGTAGGTTTTAGTCAAGAATTTTAATAAAGTATTGGTCTTGATGTGTTTTAGAAATAACAAAAGTATATTTGCCTTTTTGTACATTCTTAAGAATAGTCTTAATTGCTTGGATTCTTTTACAATTTACTGGTCATTTAGAAAGATTTAAAAAGCAGTCTTTGTAAAGTAATTTTAGCACTAAAATGAAGTTTTTGATAAATGACTTATTTAGGATTTAAAATAATAGGCACAAATACAAAGTTTGCTACTTCACTTCTTTTGCTCAGCTCTGCTTTTTTGGAACATTTATCAGAAAAGAAGTAGATTCATGTGGCCAGTGTTTATTTCGTAAGTAAAGTGTGTTGGTGTGTTCCGAGAGGAAGAACAGATCTGACGAATCCATCATCATTGCTGTGGTGTCTGTGAAAGAGTCTCTTTTTCCTTCTTCATACTCAGCAGTGTTGATCTTTACCTGAGTCCTGCATTTCTGGGAACAGTGACGATCAAGAAATACTCCACCACACACCTTTTTATGTCCTGGCAAAGGTTTACTGCAAAGAACCACCCTTCCCTGTATGAGTTAGATATGACTTACAAATAACTCCTTGTTACTGTGACAAGGCCAGAAACCAGCCCTCCAAATTCCCATTCTTCGCTTCATAAATGATTAGCTAAACTGTTTTATACCTTGATTGGTCTAGACAAAACACGTGGCTGGACCAGAGTTTCCTAAAGCACTCTCCTTCCTGTAGGTCCCTGCATTTTGATTCAGCCTCAGCCTCAGCCAACCACCCTTCAACCTTTCCTTTATGCCCCCTCCTGAACACTGGCTGACTCAAGGGAAGATAGTCCTTGATCAGCTGTCCAGTCAAACCATCCACTCCCCCACATCTTAGTTCTTTCCTTGTTAACTCCTCCTTATAAAGGAAAAGCCCTTTTCTGTCTGACCTTTGAGAGCTTGCAGATCTTATGGTTGGAGCATTCTCCCTATTGCAGTAGTCCGTTTGAATAAAGTCTCTCCTTATCTAGGTCCAGATTTGTTGTGACATATTTCAGTGTTTTAATTTAGAAATTGGTAGCTGACCTAATTTATTGATTTTGATCATTAGGAGGATAAAACAGTGATAGATTAGAATGAAGAAACAGAGAGAAAAGCACAAGCCAAATGGCATGTTACAGTGTGATCTGGAAAGTGTGTCTGATCCAAGGGGACTCAACTTTTAGCAGGTGCATTGCTCTTTCTGTGCTACAGGTGTGTGGCCTTGAAGGAGCACAGCACAAGTCTTCTTGCTTGCATTTCTTTCCCTAATGTTTGTTGACTTAGTTCATATGATAGTAAGTTGTAAAGCAGAATCTATAATAAAGTCAGTGTTGTGGTTTACAGTGTTAGCTAAGATAACATAATTCTGTGTTTTTATTAGCTTCAAATTTTCAGAACTATCTAGTAGTACTAACTTTGGAAATACTATAGAAAATTCTTTTTTTTTTTTTTAATCTTAACTGTTTATTACTATTTAAAATGTTTTTCCTTAACTTTTATCACATTTTCATAAGTTTGGCACAAACTGTGAAGACTTTAAGGTTAAGAAAGAACACAGTGAAATTTTCTTTATACAGGCACTTTACAAATACTCTCATCTTTGCTGTACTGGGTAAGCTATTTAATTTTTCATATCAAAATAAATTATTTTAATGTTTCATGTTCTTTCAAAGGTGATTTTTGTGTTTCAGCTTCTGTAGTGTTTATGATATGGACAACTAAGACATTTAGAATTGCAAAATGCCAGTCAGTAAGTATAACCTTTCTACTTAAACAGTTTTCGTTTTTAAATGTACAATTTTTATTTTGTGTAATTTTGAGAAATTTACTTTGTATTTGTAAATAGACATAATTCTACTGGAAATTTTCTGTTTACTTTGAACTGTTTTGTATAGAATTATGAAATCTTCTGCCTCTTCTAAATGAATCTGAAAAGTTTCTCCTAAATATTCTTTTCCTGTTATGCCTTTTTCTTAACTTCTCTTTATATGCTTGAAAGAGAATTCTCTCCTTGCATAATTTAAGGGTAACAGGAAATCTTTTTCTTATTTTTCTTTCCGCATACCATGAAATCAGGTCATTTTCTAACTGCCCCTGGTCAATGAGACAGTAAATGTAAGTTTGACATGTTTCTGGGAAGGTATACTCATTATGGACATTCAGGCTCTATATTTGATGGGTTTTCTAGTCAGATGAAGATGCATTCCTTAGACTTGGAATATAAAAGTCCCCTTCTGAGTTTTTTGGAAATTTAAAGCTAGTCCCTAATTCCGTATAAACAATTCCAAAGAGTCCTTTGAAAATCCTGGGCTTCTTTCTACTGCCTTATTTACAGTTTAAAGGTAGAAAAGGTGGAACCTTCCAGAATTTTTTTTTCTCCTCTCCCCAACTTAGTATTTTTCACTTAAAGTTCTAAATTTTGTTTTGTTTTCAGTATCTTTAACTCAACCCTAAAATTTTATGAAGGCAATGTATATAATGTAAACAGTGCTTTAGAAACATTTTCAAAACATATATAATACAGTTTCCTATCCTAAAAACAAAATAATCTATTGGAAAAATATTAGCATTGCTTTTTACGTAAGAATCTAATGTCAGTGAGTGATCAATGTCAAAATACTCACTGTCAGCTTGGTTCTAATTCTCCTATTAACCTACCTCATGACTTTGAGCAAATTCATTAATCTTTTAAGCCTTACTTTCTCGCCTGGAACATGGAGATTAAAGTACTTGCAAAGCCCATTTAAACTTTAATTCTCTAATTCTTTGTATGATAATACATAGTTTTATGTTAGGATATTATTCACCTGATTTATTATGAGACTGAAGGAGGCATGACTTTTGGTTTTATAGAGATACAATATATTTTGAGTGAATTATTTGAAATGTCTTAGTTTTCATATTAAAAAAATATGTGGTTGGTTATTCAGGAGACTTGCCAGTAGGAAAGATTTTATTAATACTTATTGTATACTATTTGAGGAGGAAATATGTATTTAGCAGAAAATTAATGTTTTATTTTTAAATTGTCCTTTTTATAGGATTGGATGGAACGCTGGGTTGATGATGCATTTTGGAGCTTCCTTTTTTCACTTATCCTCATTGTAATAATGTTTTTGTGGAGACCATCAGCAAATAATCAGAGGTACTTAATGTAGGAAAATTCCATTTGGCAAGAATTTGTTGATCACCTGCTACTGTGTCAAAGACACATTTGAGAAACTATTGAGAAGTAGTCTTTGCTTTTAAGGAATGTATAGTCAAATAAGGAGACAAAAATAACAAATGCAAGCTAGTGAAATAGATTTTTAAACTAACTCTAGCAGGAAGATAGATGAGGAATGAAAGAAGGACTGTTTCTGTCAGAGGTTGAGGAGGAAGGTAGGACAGTGAAAAATTGAGATGGAAAAGAATGTGCATTTTCTGGGGTAGCAGGTAAAGACATGATATGCTTTGGAGCTCAGCAAGACATGCAGTTTGGTTAAAACTAATACTGGAAGGAGATGAAGCTGGAAAGGAAGGGTGGGTCCAAGATGGTAAAACACTTGAATGCTGAGTTCAGAAAGTGGTACTTTAGACTGCATGTAATGGGGTGCTCCGTCTTCTCTTGCCACATCCTTCTTCCCAAGGGAATGTGCTGTTACATTTATTATAATACCTCTGGGAAGAAATGAAAAAGTATATATACTTTTCCTTTTAAAAATTATACATTAATAATAATACATATATACATACTGTTCTGTTTAAAATGTATCTTTGAATATCATCATGTTCAGATCTACCATATTACTTTTAATGGCTATATGGTATGCCATCATATGAATGTACAGTCAGTTCTCATTATTTGCGACAGTCATATTCTATAAAGTCATTGCAAATGCTGAATTAGCAAATACTGAACTATTGTTCTTAGGGAATATTCAGGGTTAGTTTCCTTTGAGATTGTTCACAACAGTTCATCAGCTGATCAATATATAACTTTGTTTTATGTGTGCTTCTGTTAAAGACGCCTTATTTGATATATATTGTTAAGTCACTAGCACTGAACTCATGGCCAAAAATGCTATACCTGAACAAAGCTTAATGTATTTTTTTCTCCATAAGACACATCACAGCCCTCTTGCACTTAGAAACACTAGACAGCACTCCAACACTATACTTGGGGACGATTTTAAACAGTGAAATCACTAACAAAAACACAAAATAGTGGCACTGACTAGACTATGTGGAACTAAATAGACCACGATAAGGATACTTCTTTACAGTATGAGGTGTGAAACAAAAAGAGCATTACCTTGTTCAACTTGTTGGCTGGGATATTGTGCACATTGGGTGACTCAAATTTTTTGCCATTCTACATAAGTCACTCAAGTTCCATGAGTATGGATTTGGAGGATAAAAATAAATTTTAGGAAGTAGACAAATTCCTAAATAAGGAATCTGTCAATAATGAGGATCGGCTGTAGCATAATTTATATAACCAGTTTCTAATTATTAGACAAGTGGCACAACCATCCCGTTATATACTCAGCTGCTAGCTGAAAGGGTGGTGGGTCGAACTCATCCAGAGGTGCCTTGGGAGACAGGCTTGGCTGTCTGCATCCAGAAGGTCATAGCCTTAAAAACTCTATGGAGCAGATCTACTTTGCACATGTGGGATCGCCATGAATCAAAATCAATTTGACAGCAACTAACGACAATTATTAGACATTTGTTTCTAGATTTTTGCTATTATTAACAGTGCTTTTTGAATGCTGTTAGTGTAATGTAAGGTAAATACATCTTTACTAAATAGCGTCAAAAGTCCTTTCAGAAAGGTGGTGTCTGTTTATACTCGATCAACAGTATATCTGAGAAGAAGCTATGTTACTTTATTACCTAGTGAATACAGGTCAATCAGTGTGCCATCCCCCCATATTAGCAACTTCTTCGTAATTAGAGGGTGAGGTATAAAGTGATGGGCAGGGAGATAAACCTGATATGGCGAAAAATTGCAGCAGAAAGTCCCTTTCTGCCAACATTACGTATTTCAAAATTCCTTTCCAGAAAGGCTTTTTCCATTTACACTTCTACCAACAGAGTATGAGAGCTCCAGTTTCACAATTTCCTTATAATTTGCTAATTTGAGAGTGAAAAATTTGAATTTTCATTTTTTAATTCATAAAAATCTTTTAAAATACAGATTTCCTTTACATAATGATTGTTTTAGATGTATTTCATCTGAAAATTGAACCAATTTAGACATGCTAATAAAATTGCTCCTTGTTTTTTACATAGATATGCATTTATGCCTTTAATAGATGATTCTGATGATGAAGTTGAGGAATTCATGGTAACATCTGAAAATTTAAGTGAGTGATACATTTTGTTTTTAGTGACCATTTTACATATAGTAACAGAGAAATATTGTTCCTTTGTTTATGATACAAGGTCACATGTACCGTTTGTTTTCTCCCTACAAAATAGTCTGAAACCTCTAGTATGATATAGAATCACAAACAAAAAGCCAGTGATGACATTTTCAAGATTGTTAATATAGTTTAAGCAGTTGTTACTTGTTTACTCTTAAAGTTTAAGTGTGAAAAGTCCATAGTCTATCCAGTCAACAAAAATTACAACATAAGCACTATATCTTCAGTGACTGTCCCTCTTTATTTTTAGCTCCTCTCATCTTACCTCTCACCTTGTATGCTGTCCTGACTCTACTGTTAAGAAAGGATATGAAAAAAACTTAGAACTAAGCTATTAAAATTCAGTATGGTGGGGTTCTGACTTCCAGTAATGATTGAGTCAGTTGTATTGAATTGACCTTCCTGCTGATAATATTATAAACTTTGGGAAAAATACATATTTTTTTAAAAAAAGCAAACATACAACCATTTGAAGACTTTGGGAAGCAACAAAAAGTAGGCAGAAACTGGAGGATATTGATTTGGATGTATTTAATTATTGATTATTGATTATTGAAAAAAGGAACCAGACTCTTATTAATAAGTTGCACATTTACAAGTCTTTTTCTTGAGAGTACTCCCAGTCAATGTGATGGTACAAAGGCTAGAATGCAAGTATATAGATCCAGCCTTACTGATGTGTGAGGAGCTAGAAGATAGAGTTTGGGGCTACATGAATGCCTGGAAAATGAGGGGAGGAATTACAGAAAGAAGAAGCCACAAAGGGGAAATGCCAAAGTCTATAAAGTTTCTCAAATTAGCTGATCCCTGAACTGGACATGTGCAAAGTTAGACTTCAGGAGGCCAGGAGGAAAACAACAGCTGTTAGGCTAAAAAGCTGAACAGAGGTTTTAGCATCTGTAAGGGTGATAGTTTGAAATTTGAGTCTTAGCAAATATAAAAGGTTTGGATAAAAGTTTAAAAGGCTTTCCATTGAAACCCCAGAATGCTCACTTCTTAGATGTAGGACCACAGTCCAGGATCTACCCTGGGACTAAAGCTAAAATGATGTAGATCCACTCTAGTAACACCTAAAACCAAGCCCCCAAAAGGTGAAGGTGATCTGGAAGTAACTTAAATCCCTACTAGAATAAAAGTCAACACTCTTCTGATGAAGATAAGAGAATCCAAAGTATCAATGTTCAGTATATGATAATAACTTACTGGACATGGGAGGAAAGGAAACTGAACCATTGTTATTGGAAAAACCAATCAATAGAAACAGGCCTAGAGGTTACCAAAATGTTACAGTTAGCAAGAGTATTTTTAAAATAATTGTTATAAGTATATTGAAGAATCTATAAGAAAATGCAAGCAGAGAGATGGGGAATGTCAGAGGAGAGATGGAAATGGTTAAAAAAAGAAGAAGAAGAAGAAGAAGAAGAAGAAGAAGAAGAACCAAATAGATTAAAACTGAAAAAATAGAATATCAGAAATAATTCACTGGATTAACAGATTGGTAGACTGGATACAACAGAATAAAAGTAAGTGAACTTTTGAAGACAGATTAAAAGAAATTCTGCAAACTGAAATGTAGAGACAAAAGATTGGGAACAAAGTGATCATAACTTCAGTGACCTGTGTGACACTGTTAAATAGTCTAAAATATGTATAATTGAACTCCAGAAGGAGATGAGAGAAAGAACAGGCATAAAAATATTTGAAAAAATACTGGCCAAAGATTTTCCAAAATTGATCAATCGGAATCCAATGGATCAAGGAAGTTTAGTGAACCCCAAACAAGATAAATAGAAAGAAAAAGCATACTTGGGCATCATAGGTAGATAAAGATAAAGGAAAACTGTAAAACCAAAGATGAAGGAAAATTGTAAAAGCTGCCAGAGAAAGGTAACATTATTTTCAGAAGCCCAAAATAGAAATGACAAACAACTTTTCAGGAGTAGAGTCCAAAAGTTCTAAATTAGAAATAACCCAGATGTCCATGAACAGGTGAATTAATAGATTATGAAATATCCACATGAAGGATCACTACTCAATAATAAAAAGTGACAACTCTCCAACACTAATAAATCTCAAAAACTTTTGCGTGAAGGCAGCCAAATCTGAAAGAATGTAGAGTTCATAAACATTCCGTTGATGGCAACTAACAACCAAACAGGCAAAAACTTAAGTATAATGATTATATAAATCAGAACAGTGGTTCCTTTTGGTTGGTTGGGGATTGCCTGGAAAGGAAGTTCAGCAACCTTCTGTGGTAATGGAAATGTTAAAATATCTTGATTGAGGTGGTACTTACACAAGTGTGTATGTTTGTCAAATCTCTTTGGACTACACTCTTAAAATTTGAGTGATACCTCAACTTTTAAAAATCTATGAGATAGACACTATTATAATCCTCAATATTTAGTTTGAGACACTTAGTCATAGAAAGTTAAATGATTTGCCCAAGGTCATGTAGTAGAGCCAGAATTCCAAGTAAGGTAGTCCAGCTCCCTGCTTTATTTAAACTGCCAAGATAAAGGAGAGTGTTGGTCAAATATGAAGAAAATCTTTTTCCCCCATCTTATAAATACACCCAGTCTTCCTTCTGAGAAAGATTGGGCAATCTACTTCTGTAGAGACACTGCCTTGGAAACCCAAGGAGAGGTCGCTGTGAGCTGGATCAACTCAAGAGCAATGAGTTTAAGAGTTACTGTGTAAATAAGATCCAGTTATTTATTCATCAGGGAAGGTAAGGCATAGCCTAAGATATGTTTTATTCTTGAATATGATATTTTGAATTCCATGGATTTTTTTTAACCCATAAACATGAAAAATTATTGAAATTTATCTGAGGAAATATATGAGCACATGTTTGTATATATGTATATTTGTTGGTTTAAACTCTTCTAAAATTAGATTTCAAATTAGCAACTTGGGTATTGTGAAAATCTGTTAACTTTTTCCATACCTCTTTCCTGCATTTCCAAATGCTGTAGTGAAACCAGCACTCTGCCCCAATTTCCCCCCATTAACTCCCCTTTAAAAAAGAATATATTTCCTAATTGGATTATTGAAGGTAAGGTTATACAGAAAAACACTGTATAATTTTATACCTGTAATGTTTCTTACTACAGCTGAAGGCATAAAATTAAGAGCCTCTAAAACGGTTTCCAATGGAACAGCAAAACCTGCCACTTCTGATAACTTTGTGAGTATAGCTTATATGAGTGTAATATTCATTGGCTATCAGAATATTTTTCACTAAGGCTTGTTTCTTTTTTGGCATGAAAATGTGTTTCCAAGTGGCAATATTAGTTACATACCAGACCTGAAATATCTTTGTTCTAGATCCGCACTTCTCAAGTACTGCTCTTGAAGCAGAGCTTGAGAATCACCTGGCAACTTGTTAGAAATGCAGAACCTCAGGTCTGCCCCTGGTCTCCTGAACCTGCATGTGCTTTCTAACAAGATTCCGTGGGCAGCTCCTATGTACATTAAAGATCGAGAAACTTGGTGACAGCGAAAGCTTGTGCTAACTTTTAAAAATCTTAACACTGATTTTAGAAGTCATTTTATACAACATCTGTTCATTGTTAGGAAAAGGACTTTATGTGTTACTTGCGCAATTACCAAAATTAGCCTAGGTACTTTTTTTTTAATGATGGAAAGCTTAAATAAAATGGTAAAATAGAGAATACAGATGAATTTTTAAATGTTTCATACATTAAATGTGATCATTATGAAGAGAATGAAACAAAACTGAAATGTCTATTATATAGTTTTATATTTTGCTTCCTTACAATTATCTATGCTATGATTATCAATATGTAAAAATTTATGTATGCACATTTCTGATAGGACAGATGATATATTGAAGAGTTTTGTCTGTTGGATTTGGTAAATTCTCTAATTTTGATTTTTGGTAATGTAATCTTTAAAATGTGTTTTTTATTAGTTTTATGGTAATTCAACTGATTTTTTTAATATTACAATGTTTTAATTATCTGGTGTTAAAAGTTACTAGACTTTAAATTTGTTAAGGTATTTCCCTTTTATTTTAGGGATTAGTTTAAAGCTTATTATTTGCAAACACATCAAGAGAATACTTAATTTCTCTAAGTGCAATCAATTCTTGATCAGAAATTGGGGACCTGAGATCTACTCAGAGAATCAGGGCTCCTATTAATATTTGCTCAGTCACTTTCTCTCTCACTCATGTAAGCAAAATATAATTAATATTAGAACCACATAGGGCATTTCATGTAGTTAAGTAGACCACAAAGAAAAGTTTTGACTTATTTTGCATGTAAATGAAAATATTTGGTATAACTTTTCTTCCCCCTTGTCCAGGTGAGATCACTATAAGCAAGTTTCTATTAAAAAAGAAATAAAACACAGCTGGCTTGCTCTCCTTTTCTTTTCTCCTTCAGATAGAAGAGCATAATTGCAAGTGATACAAATTCATAGGCTTTTCCAATGTTAGAATTTTTTATGCCATTATCCTGAGATTGCATCCCTGTTGAAAAATTACAGACTCGTGATATAAAAACTTGTTGTTAGTTACCTTTGAGTTGGCTCCTATTCATAAGGATCCTATGTACGCAAGAATGAAACTAGAAGGCATAGTGCTTAGTGCAAATCAGTAGTCTTACTAATTCCTATCTTATAATCAACCGTATGTATTTTTACTGTGATTCCTTAGGACAAAAACAAAGCAAAACACCTATGCCTCTAACTGAAAACCAAAGAGAAGAGCAGAAATCTGAAATTTAAATATTGGCATAATTTTTTTGTAAATGCCAACTTTTTAGGACATAAGTAGATACTAGAAAGAATGGTACACACTTGAATTTAAGTATTTCAGTTCTACTTAACGTTTTATTTAAAATACTCTGCTTTCAGGTGTTATTAAGCAAATGCTAATATATAAATATTTCTGCAGGATGAAGATTTGAAGTGGGTGGAAGAAAATATCCCCTCGTCCTTCACAGATGTGTAAATATCCTCTATTAAGTTGGAGTCTAATTTAGGCTATAGTTTAAAGAGAAAATTCTCATACTTTGTCATGTGCTTCTCAAACCTCGTATCTCCATATGTTTTTGTAGGCCTCTGTTACAGGAGCTCTGGTGGTTAAAGAATTTTACTGCTAACCAGATGGTCATGATTTGAACCCACCAGCTGCTCCGTGGGAGAAGAAAGATGAGGCAATCTACTTCTGTTAAGATTTACAACCTTGGAAACCCTATGGGGCAGTTTTACTCTGTCCTGTCGTATCACTATGAGTCAGAATCGACTTGATGGCGGTGGATTTGGGTTTTGTTTTTTGTTATTACCAGTGAATGTCTAATTTACTTCTTAGGGAACTGCAAAGGAAACAAAGCCCTGGCTTAGTCTCGCTTTCATCTTTCTTTTTCACTGAATAACAACTATTTTAATACTGGTGACCTATGACCAACTCAAGGGGCCCTGGTGATGCAGTGGTTAGAGTGCTTCTCTGATAACTGAAAGGTCAGAGGTTTGAATCCATTAGTGGCTCCTTGAGAGAAAAGACCTGGCTATCTGCTCTCGTAAAGATTGCAGCCTAGGAAACCCTATAGGGCAGTTCTACTCTGTCTTACAGGGTCTCTGAGTCAGAGTTGACAGCACATAGCGACTGACCAACTCTAGTTTTTTCTGATCTGAGTTATCAGGATCATCTTATTTTGTGTTAACTATTATAGAAAAGCTCAAACATATGTAAAACTTTTTTTAAAAAACTCATAACCAAAATACCATGTGTGGTAGAGAGATTTTGAAGGAAAAACGTGCATAGGAAGCCCCTCTGCAAACTTGGCTATTACGGTTCTTCACTTTGTTCTATATACACAAGAATTCCATGGGTGTTTCCACAGTAGATAACAGAAGAGCCAAGTATGGTAACATTTTATATCTAGTTCCCTTTCCTTACCCCTACCTAATTCTTATTTAGACCATTTCTAGTATGACAGATATCCCTTTTGCATGAAGAATTTCCTTTACATTTCTTACAGTGCAGCCATGTTGGTAACGAATTTCTGATTTTGACTGAAAAAGTATTTCACCTTTTTTTATTTTAAGGTATTTTTGCTAGGTATGGAGTTCTTGGTTGACAGTTTTTTTTTCAATACTTCAAAAAATTGTTACTCCACTGTCTTTTAGCTTGCATAGTTTCTGAAAAAAGTCTACTTTAATTCTTATTTTTGTTCCTTCGTATGTTATATGAGGGTTCCCCCCCCCCCCGGCAACCTGACTTCACTATGGTTATGATGATTCTAGCTGCAAGTGTGAGGAAGAGGGGAGGTTGATATCCATCCTACTTGGGATTTTCTGAGCTGCTCAGATTTATGGTTTGATATTTTTCATTATTTTTTAAAAATTCTTGACCATTGCTTCAGATATTTTTTCTGCCTTATTTTCTCTATTCTCTGGGACACCATTGTGACATGTGTTATGCTTTTGATATTTTTCCATAACTTTGGATGCTTTGTCCTCGTTTTGCTCCCCTAAACTCTCCCACAAAAGACCTAGAGATCTGCTTCCATAAAGATTTGCAGCCTGAAAGACTGTATGGGACAGTGCCACTCTCTCCTATAGTGTTGCTGAGTCGGAATTGATTCAGCAGCACATGACAACAATGGCAAACCCTCTTACATACTTTTCTTCTGTTTATGTTTTGTTTGAGTAATTTCCATTGACCTGTCTTTAGGTTCACTAGTTCTTTTCTTGACTGCATATATGCATATATGCTAATGAGCTCACCAAAAATATTCTTTTTTCATTTCTGGCATTTCCATTTGAGTCTTATAATTTCCATCTCTCTGCTGAAATTTCCTATGTATTCATGTGTTTTGTCCACTTTTTTTATTAGAGCCTTTAATGTATTAAGCATAGTTATTTTAAATTCTCTTATAGTTCAAGCTTTGGATCATATCTGAGATGGTTTGTTAATTGCTTTTTCTCTTTTTTTTTTTT
>NW_006921604.1:2351444-2354820 GCF_000298275.1 Orycteropus afer afer | reverse complement strand
TCAACTACTCGGTCCCTCTGGGTAGCTGGCTGTGACCAGTTAATTGCTTTTTCTCTTAACTGTGGCTTTTTTTTCTGGCTTTCTAAATGTGTCTTACAATTTTTCGTTGAAAGATAGACATTGTGAAAAGAATAATAGAAACTGATGTAGATGGCATTTATGCTGGAAATGGGTATATCTCATCTTTTAGGCCTTTAATATGAGGGATTGAGTTAATGTAGTTAGGAATTGAGCTGGATTTAGGTTTATTTGTTGTGGTTATCTTCAGTGTATCACTGGCCTCAAATTCCTCTCATATTTTTTGTGAATGTATACTCAGGACATGACTGGTTTGCCAGAAGTTTATCTCAATGTCTAATCCATCTTTAGCTTTAGACCTTGCCTTTGCACTTGCACCTCACCTTGTCTTTCTCCATGCCCCTGCCCTTCTCCAGTGGTGATTGATGTTGTTTGACACCTGTTTATTGCTGCTCTGTTGATGGAGACTAAAGGGATTTCTCTGCTGTCCTGGCCCAGCCTCAGTCTTAGGCAGATTCTGTGCCCGTTAGGTTGTGGGGCTTTCTCAGTGATCCTGCCTGTCACCTTACAGTAGGCAGTCTCTAATAATTTGGGTCCAAGGTGGTTTCTCGTCCCTTTCCTATGCAGAGTGATTTTTATTTTTTTCCATTTATCCATCTATAATGGGTCTTTACCTTTTCCCTAGGGGTGACAGGGTTTGCTGCCATTCCCTCAATAACTTAAAAGCTTTTGTTTTACAAGGGAGAAGATGGGGATGCCCTCCTTCGATCTTGCACCATCAAGGGGTGCTTCCTTCAGTTTCCCATCCTGTTCCCAGTCTTTCTCTTGACCACCCAGTGAGGGTCCATGAAGAAGAGCCTCCAAGTGGGCATGAGCGCCTCTCGTCTGCGCCTTTTGTGCTTTCCCTCTAGGACATGTGTTTTTGTTTCCTTGATGTTGTCCCACAGATCTCTGAAGCATCTGTTTTGTTTTTTTTTTAATCTCTTTTCTCTGTGTTCTTCAGATGAAAAAATTAAAGAATTTCCATTTGTATACCTTTAAGTTCACTGATTTTTTTTTTAACTTTCTTAAACGTATCATTGATGTCATCTAATGAATTTTTCATTTTCATTCTCTTAGTTATGTTCCTGCTGCATATTAAATTTTCATTTAAATTTATTCTCCTGTGGGTTCCTGTGTAGTTTTTTTTCTTCATTACTGAAATAATTTTATTTGTTTCTTTAATTACTTTTCTGATTTTGATCAGCTGTAAACATCTTTCTATTTTGTTTTCATCCTTTCCTGCTCTTTGTTTTTAAATTTCTTATTTTGTTGTTCTTGTTGTTAGGTGCCATCAAGTCAGTTCTGATTCATAGCAACTCTATGTATAACAGAATGAAATACTGCCCAGTCCTGCACCATCCTCATAATCCTTGTTATATTTGAGCCCTTTATTGCAAGCAGTGTGTCTATACATCTCATTGAAGGTCTTCCCCTTTTTCACGAACCCTCTACTTTACCAAGCATGATACCCTTCTCCAGGGAATGGAGCCTTCTGAAAACATGACGAAAGTAGGTGAGACGAAGTCTGGCCATTCTCATTTCCAAACAGCATTCTGGCTGCACTTCTTCCAGGACAGATTTGTTTGTTCTTCTGGCAGTCCATGGTATTTTCAGTATTCTTTGCTGAACACTTTAAAGAGGTCTTTTGTAGCACATTTGCTCAGTGCAGTATGACATCTGATTTCCTGCTGCTACTTCCATGGCTGCAGACTGTGGATTCAAGTAAAATGAAATCTACAACTTCAGTCTTTTCTCCATTTATCATGATGTTATTTATTGGTCCAGTTGTAAGGATTTTTGTTTTCTTTATGTTGAGGTGTAATCCATACTGATGATTGTAGTCTCTGATCTTCATCAGTAAGTGTGTCAAGTCATCTTCACTTTCAGCAGTCAAGGTTGTGTCATCTGCATATCACAGGCTGTTTAATGGTTCTTCCTCCAATTTGTCTTCATGTAGTCCAGCTTCTCAGATTATTTGCTCAGCACACAGATTGAATAAGTATGGTAAAAGGATACATCCCTGGTATGCATCTTTTCCGATTTTAAACCATATGGTATCCCCTTGTTCTGTTCAAATGATAGCTTCCTGGTCTATGTACAGGTTCCTCATGAGCACAATTAAGTGTTCTGGAATTCCCATTATTTGCAATGTCATCCATAATTTGTTATGATCCACACAGTCGAATACCTTTGCGTGGTCAATAAAACACACGCAGGCATCATTCTGATATTCTTTGTTTTCAGCTAGGATCCATCTGACATCAGCAATGGTATCCCTCATTCCATGTTCTCTTCTGAATCCGGCTTCAGTTTCCAGAAGTTTCATATCAGTGTACTGCTACAGCCGTTTTTGAGTTACCTTCAGCAGGATTTTTACTTGTGTGTGATATCAATGATATTGTTTGATAATTTCCATATTCTGTCAGATCACTTTTCTTTGGAATGGGCACAAATTTGAATCTCTTCCAGTCATTTGGCCAGGTACCTATCTTCCAGATTTCTTGGCATAAACGAGTAAGTGCCTCTAGAGCTGCATCCATTTGTTGAAACATCTCAGTGGGTATCCTGTCATTTCCCAGAGCCTTGTTTTTTGCCAGTTCCTTCAGTGCTGCTTAGACTTCTTCCTTCAATACCATTGGTTCTTGATCATATGCTACCTCCTGAAATAGTTGGACCTGGACCAGTTGTTTGATACAGTGACTCTCTGTATTCCTTCTACTTTTCTTTTGATGCCTCCTGCATTGCTCAGCATTTTGCACATAGAATCCTTCAATATTGCATCTTGAGGCTTGAATTTTTTCTTCAGTTCTCTCAGCTTGAGAAATGCCAAGTGTGTTCTTCCCTTCTGGTTTTCTAGGTCTTTGCACATTTCATTATAATACTTCACTTTGTCTTCTCAAGCCGCCCTTTGAAATCTTCTGTTCAGCTCTTTTATTTCAGCATTTCTTCCATTCGCTTTAGCTACTCAGAATTCAAGAGCTTGTTTCAGAGTCTCCTCTGATATCCATTTTGGTCTTTTTTCCCCCTTTCCTGTCTTTTTAATGTATTAAAAATTCTTTCTTCATATATGACATTCTTGATGTCATCCCACAGCTTGTCTGGTCTTTGGTCATTGGTGTTCAGTGTGTTAAATCTATTCTTGAGATGCATGATCTCTAAATTTAGGTGACATAATCAAGGTTGTATTTTGACTCTTGTGGACTTTTTTTTTTTTAATTATTAGGATTTGGGTGAAGATTTACAGAGTAAATTCACTTTTCATACAGCAGTTCACATATACTTTGTCTCATGACATTGACCAAAATTTACAATGCAG
>NW_006921604.1:2334925-2348400 GCF_000298275.1 Orycteropus afer afer | reverse complement strand
TTAAATTTCTTTAGCTTCATCTTGAACTTGCATATGAGCGATTGATGGTCTGTTCCACTGATGGCTTTGTTTTGACTTGATGTTGCGCTTCTCTTTCACCTCTTTCCACAGATGTAGTTCATCTGATTCTTGTGTATTCCATCTGGTGAAGTGCATGTGTATAGCTGCCATTTATGTTGTTGAAGAATGGTATTTGCAATGAATAAGTCATTGGTCTTGGAAGATTCTGTTGCTCGACCTCTGGTGTCATTTCTGCCACCAAGGCCATATTTTTCAACTACCAGTGATTCCTCTTTATTTCTAACTTTACATTCCATTAACCAGCAATTATTGATATATCTTGATTGCATGTTCAATCAATTTCAAACTGCAGAAGTTGGTAAAAATCTTTAAGTTTCTTCATCATTAGCTTTAGTAGTTGGTGCATAAATTTGAATAATTAGTAGTATTAATTGGTCTTCCTTGTAGGTGTTTGGATATTACCCTATCACTGACAGCATTGTACTTCAGGCTAGATCTTGAGATGTTCTTTTTGACAATGAATGCGGCATAATTCTTCAATTTGTCATTCCTGGCATAGTAGATCATATGATGCTCTTAGCTTTTAAATTTCTTATTTTAGTTGTTTTTGTTATCACCAAATATTCTTTTATGTTATTTCATTCAATTTGGAGTATTGTTATAGCTTTCTTGTAAAATGTCTTGATTTGCGGTTTATTTTCCTGTTTGTTTTTAATGCTGTATTATATAGAATTGATGTTTTGGGTTTTTTCCCCTACTCATTGGCATTTGGTGGGAAGGATTTATAATTTGAGTGTCTCTTCCATCAGTGTGAATGAAGGATAGTTTCTTTTATGATTGATGTTGATGAATAGGGAGTGTAGAGAGAAGTTGGTGTATCTTATTTTTCTCTTATTTTCACAAGATCCTTAAAATTTCCTTTTTTCTTTTTTAACCTTTATTTCACATTAATATCTCCAAAAGATATACTCCTTTATGTACCTGAAACTGAAAATAATGATTCTTCAAGGCTGCTAGTTTTGGTCCTGCTCATTTAAGCCTCTTTCCTGTAGGAGGTGCTATGAACTACCACATCACTGACCTATGCTCAGTATTTTGGTACTTAAGTGTTGGACTTTTTTTAAGGGGCATGATTTTATCTGTACCTTGTCCAAGTCTTTCTGCCCCATACTTTTTTTTCATACAGTCTCAAGCCTCTCTTTCCCTACTACTCTGTTCACTCATGAACTTGCAGTGGCAGCAGGAAATCTGGAATTTGATATTTTTTTTCTCTACTTACAGGTAATTTCAAGTTTGTAGTGTTTCCTGGTAATGCTTAACACCTGAATCATGTGTAGTTTCATTTGCACTTTTTATTGATTTTAGGGTTTTTTGCACGAAGATGTGTGTTGAGATTTCAGCTTAAGGGACCACCATTTTATTTAGATTTGAAAACTCACAACTAAGTACTTTGGAAGGAAATCATCTAATCAGAGTCATCCTGTACAGTGCTTCTTCATAAAAAGCAGTAAGGCTCCTGAGTAGTTCACTGTATGTCTGAGAAATCATCATGCCCTGCTCTTTTGTTCTGAAATAGAAATACCTACTGATCGTAAAAATTCCTTTGGAATATAAAGATTAGAGTGTCTTATTTACTATTCTCTGAATTATGTGCAGTGAGTGAATCCATATACACCAAGACAGTTGACACAATTTTAGGTTCTTGGAAACGCTTGCTTAGCACAATGCTATCCATACGTAATGTACAATTTACATCACAAATGTAGTATTTAGACTTACACAGAGAAAACCTTTTACATACATCCATGGAAATGGAACAAAAATTTTGCAAGCATAGAAACGTTTAAACAGATCATGGTGTATGTATTATGAGATGTTAGTATTGTGAATTTTCCTTATTTCTGATAAGCCATAAAGGTCAGATTAACATGACTTGCCTTTAAGCACTGAAGACAGCTTAGTAAGTTTCAAGCAGTCATTCAGCTCACAGAGAGAACACAGTTTGAGATTGCTAGTGTTTATCTCTCAACAAAGGCCCTGAAAGTTTTGGTTCTTCTTTCCCCTAAAGCAGTCTCCCTCCTCTGGATTTTATTGTGTGTCTTGATAGTGTCATTCCACACCATCTGACTTGACTCCTTTCTCATATCTAGTTAATCTCTCCAAGTTCTCTGTCTTGCCATCAACATGGACTGCACTGTAAATAGCATCCTTAGGAGTTGTACATTGATGTGACTTTCATGTTGTGACATTGGCTCACCCCCTCAAAGCTCTACCACATGTTGAAGCTAGATTAAGCTTACTGAGCATTTTTATACATTTGTCTTTTGTTTTTAATCCACATTATCTTTATAGAGCAAAGTTTATGTTACATACTTTTTTCTCTCTCTAGTAGTACCTTCATTGGTAGGTCTCCAGTTAGTGTTAATAATGACATGGGAGTTAAAACAAATGCTTGATTCCATAAATACCGTTTTTCATAATGTTTTCATCCCTCTTAAATTCTTCAAGAAGCACATGACATTTATGTTTTCAAATCAGATGTTAGATCACCATTTAGATGCTTGTCTGACTATTCACAGTGAAAAAAAATCAGGAGATTAAAGAATAAATATGCTGTTGATGTCACTTGTGTTTAGAAATACTGATTTGTATGTTTTATCCATTGATCTTCCTCCTGCATACTAGGCTTTAGGATTGTTGATGTGCCTTTTTTTTTTCTTGAAGTTACTATTTTTATGTTTTGTTAATTTTTAACTGAGTGGTATGTAGCACACATTCTAGAAAGTACCTAAATCCTTGGTAAGTGTATAGCTCAGTGAATTTCTAAAATGGACACACTGTATAACCAAAACACAGATGAAAAGATAAAATATCACTAGTGTCTTAAAACCTTCGCAGATCATATCTTCCTGTTTTGGTTACCTCATGCTGCTCTGACAGGAATATAGCACAAATGAGATGGCTTGAACAAATAGGAGTTTATTCTTTTACAGTTTGGGAGGCTAGAAGTCCAAGTTTAAAGTGCCAGGCTCTAGGGAATGGGTGAAAGCCCATCAGCCTTGGGCTTCAGCTCTGCCTCTTGCTCCCAGCCCACTGAAACTAGAGGCAACTACTGGCTGCTGAGGCTAACAAGTCCAAGGTCAACAAATAAAATGGCACAGTCCTGATGTTACCAAACCACACAGCAGGCTATTGATTCAAGTCTGTTGAAAGCCCCAGGATTGGCAGAGCATGGCAGGCTGCTGAACAACGAAAGACATGGCTACATGCAGAGTTCAAGGGTGCCCTAAGTTGGAGATTGTTCCCAAGGCTTCTGCCTATATATGGGAAGCAGTCCACAACCCTAAAGTAGCTACTCAGTTGCTTGTGGTAGATCCCAGCATGGAGCTGATTACCAGTTTCATCATGGGGAATAATTACCATCAGCTGCCCAACCATTCAACCAGGTCCACCAAGTTGACATACAACTAACTACCACACTTCCCCTTCCCAAAGGTGATGCCATCCCTGACTTGTGTAACTGTAGATGAATTGTGCTAATTTTAAAACTATTGTTCCTCAGTAGTTCATTCATTTCATTTTCATTGCTGTTTAGTATTCTATTGCATAAATATATCAGTTTACCCATTGGGGTTATTTTTACTTTTGAGCTAGTAAAAATGGTGCTGCTGTGAAAATTTTTCTCTATCTTTTGACAGACCTAGGTATTCACTTCTGTTGGTTGTGTATCTCCAGGAGTGAGAACTGATGGGCCATAGAGCATGCCTGTGTTCTGCTTCAGTAGATAAGCTGGGCTTAATAGCATTGTAACCTGCGTTTTCTCCCCACTTTTGTTTCAGAGCTCTTCCAGTGTTAGTAGATTCAGATGAGGTAAAATATTTTTGCTTATTTCCTTGGAGTTATCATTTTCACAAGTAGAAATGTATTTCAGAAGAAATTCTGAAAGTTACTTTTCAAAATGATTACAAGTTGAGCAGACTGAAAAGCACTGTGGATTGTTTTGTGGATAAAGTTTAGAGAAATTGGGTCCTCATTTAAAAAAGGAATACGATGAATGCTTGTTGGTGTAAAAGAAGGGAAGAATTATTTCATGATATTTTGATTTTAAGATTTTCTAAGATCTTATAAATATATAGGTCAGAATTTAGAACATTTTAAGATGACGGTTTTTGTTAATTAATCTCATAATTGTGGATATTTTGCTGGGGTATTAAATAGTCTCCATTTGATTTTTCATTCACTAAGCAGGAAAATTTGAGTAGAGGATGTGGATTTAGAAAAGTTTTTATAAGAAAATAAAAGTAGTATGGATCATGTGAACATTAAAAGGTGACCCAAGACAGGAAGAAGTTAGAAGGGTAAGAATTCAAGCATTAGGAAGCATTCGCTTCTGCATAGGCAGAGTAAAGGGAAAATTGTGCCACTGAAGGGTAGTTTATATGGTGGCTATAGAATATGGGTAGGAGCTACAGCTCTGTTCTTTGAAAGGGCAGGGAAATAATTTTGGTATCCATCTGGTGGTTGGACTCTAATGGTATGGAAAGATTTGAGAAGGCTATAGTATACATGTACTTTGCTATAAAATAGTTTAGGATTTATAACTACAGAAAGATATACCAAAGAATTATTACTTTTTTAAGGGCATTTAAAGTATTTACTTGATAAATAATTGATTCCCAGTTTTAAAAATACATGAATAAAGTAAGGCAAATCCCTAGATGTGTTATGCCTAAGAAATCCATTTTAGCTCTCTCTCTGCCGTTCACTGGGGATTCTGAATTTGACATATTTTCTAGCAGGAATTTGAAGTTTTCCAAACTTCTCAGCTAGATAATTGATAATATATCATTAGAGAGTTTGAGTTATGGTTTTTATTTTCTGTATCTGATGCTTCAGAGTATGTTGTGGAATAATTGCATTGCCTCTACAAAATTGTGACCATTAAAAGATGAGAGAATTTTGTGAGGGTTCTGGAAGCAGCATCCACCTTTTGATATATGTCGTCTTTTCTGTTTTTAGGAAATCATGACCCGATCTGAAATGGCAGAAAAAATGTTCTCTTCAGAAAAGATCATGTGATTGGAACCCATATAAATGAAACCTGCTTACTGTTGAAGGACTGTCTTTCCTCAAGACTCTTGAGAGCTTTGTTTTCAAAAAGTTAACAAGGTTTTATTGTATTATCTTGGAAATTCACGTATTAAAATGAGTTCAGGTGGTAGGATGATTCTGCCAACTCTAACTGGACTCGTGAATGTCAGTTTAATGTCCATTAAATTGCCTGGATTTGGAAATAATCTGAGAAATGTATCATGATAAAAACATATACCTACTCTTCACTTACTGACTTTCTTGTTATTCATCATTTCACATTTATGGCAGTAGTAGAAAATCTATCCAACTATTTTGCACATCAATAGCGTAAGTCTAACGTAATGAATGCCAAGGTACGAAGTGAGAGTAACATGATGATTAAGGTTATGTGTCAACGTGGCTGGGCTGTGATGCTCATGATGCTCATTAGGTTGCCAGTTATGTAATGATGTAGTCATCCTCCATTTTGTGATTTCATGCAGTCATCCTCCATTTTTGCATAATGCCAATTTTCACATAACAACCTGACCTTTGAATTCTCACAATGTCAATAAGTAAGGAGTAGGTGTGTGCATAAATACACTTAGCAGATGAGTAACAGGAATATGGTTTTGGATTTTCTCTCTTTTCTCTGGAAAATAGGACAATTCCAGGGTTTTCTTTCTTTCTTTCCTTTATTTGGGTAATAAACATTCCTACTGTTCTTCTTCTAATCTTTGAGGTAATGTGATTCTTCTGAAGTGTGGTAAAACAGTGTCTCCATCTCCTGCAATCACAGTGCTGGATGCAGTAACAATTTTCTTTGACTTTTATACTGATTTGATATTAAGTAAAAGTTAACATCTGAATATAAGAATGTTTATCTGTTCAGTTTTGATTTCTGCATAAAGCCCTTGTTTGTAAATAATGCTATGTGCAGCAAATCATGGAGTTAGGTTTTCTCTGAGTTCAAGGAAACACAGGGGTACCATTTTCTCAGCATGGAGAGAGAAGTCTTGAGGGTCATCTCCAGAGATCTCTGTCATTGCCCCCCTGTTCAGTCTGTGTGTTTATGTGCTGCTGCTCAGTCTGCCTGGGGTACTTACAGGATGCTTCCAGAGCACTTCCTCCCTAGTGAGGTATGAGACTCTTTACCAGGGAACCTTGAGGAAATGAGAATTGTATCTTTTACATAATCTTTATATATATATATACACGTATGTATATATATATGTGTGTGTGTATGTGTGTGTGTGTGTGTGTTTATATATATATTTAAATGTATGGTATATCACTATTAATCTTGTAATTAATTTAACTTTCAACCATGTGTTACACTTTATTTTGTTAATACATATGATATGTAATTAGAAAGTTTTGTTTTAATAACTTTTTTAAAAATATAGAGTGTCCTAAACTTGAAAGGGATTTGATTATAGTATGATTGTGAATGTTTTGCTGCTTTCATGACCAAAGATATAAGTGGATGTTTAGAATAGGAGTTAAATTTAGTATCTTACATAGCTTTGTTTAAAGGAGTTTTATGCTGGTGAATTGAGAAGTAACTTCAGGGAATTTTGATTGAGAAAGCATTAAAATCTTAACTAGCACAAACACTTAAATACAACTTTTAATTTTTTTTTTCACTATGAAGCCACAAAATACCTGCTTTTTCTTTCAGAAACCTGCTTTTGAATTTATTTCTCGTTCACTCATTTGACAGGGGTTAGTAAAGAATATTTCTAGTAGCAGTGTCTCTTGGAAGATACATTCAATAGTGAATGTTTGGAAAATGAACAGTGTTGGTAGACATTACTGTAAAAGACATGATTTTCAAGGTCAGTGCTTTGGGACATCTTTCCTTGGAAAAGAATGGCTAACGGTTGTGGGTTCCATTCCTTATTTCAGTTTCTGCCATAATAACGCGTTCCCACCCAGCTAGCGTTCCATTCTGGTTGTGGTGTATTCCACTTTGGCGCAGTTCTTTTAGAGCTAGAGATGACCTCTGCCTTCCCATTCCTACCATTTTAATATAATACCCACCAAGGTTTGTGGAAGAATTGACTGTCCAGTTCATCACATGACTCTACTTGAATTCTGTGATGCAGGGTCCTGGTCTTCCTGTCAGTGTTGCTCTTGTGTGCTGTTGAGTCAATTCTAGCTCACAGTGACCCTGTATGACAGGGTAGAGCTGTCCCATAGGGTTTCCTAAGTTGTAATCTTTATGGGAGCAGATTTTTGGGTCTTCTCTCCTACAGAGCTCCTAGTGGGTTTGTATTACACACCTTTTAGTTAGCAGCCAACCACCTAACCATTGTGCCACCAGGGCTCCAGCCAGTGGGAACTACCAATTTAGGGAAGTAAGGGTGGAGAGGTGATGATGGTTAAATGTAATAATAAGGGAAAATTGTCTCATAAAACACTTCCTTCTGTAGCCAGAAAGATAAATGATACTATCTGTGTCATTCAGCTACAGGCTGAAATATAAAATTTTCTCTTCAGAGAAAGCAGGATTTCTTTCTGATAGCCACATCAGGAATTTTTTAATATTCTAAAGGCATGTACTGTGTCTGTCACTTTTATTATGTTTTCTGTTGATGTCTGGTGAGTATTCCTACAGAGGGCCTTGTTACTGGCCTTCCAGTAGATTCTGATTCATGGACACCCCATGTGTGCAGAGTAGAACCCCCATGGGCTCTCTAAGGTAACCTTTCAGAAGCAGATCACGAGATCTGTCTGCCAAGCCACCCCTAGGTGAGTTCAGTCTGCCAGCTCTCCATCTAGTAGTCGAGCACTTACCATTTTTGTCACCGAGGGACCCCACAGCTGTTTCATAGGAAGGAGACGGGGGTTGTTACAGCCAGGGTCTCTAGCTCATCATCCATGCTCAGCAGGGCCCATGGAGCCCCAGATCGATTTATTCTTGGGATGCCAGCAGGATAGAGCTTCCTAGTAATGAAGGGATCTGAGGCAGAGGGTCCAGTTGTATATGTTTGTAGGTAAAGTGCTTATGTGTTATTATGCAACTCGTGTTAGATTTATTTGATGTGTGAAATTGCTTAAAAGGGAATTTTTCATGATTTGAGGTAGATTGGTATTTAAATACCTGCTTTAAAGGACAGTTTATTTTGTTTATTTTAAAAAAAATAAGGAATGTGAATTTTTTAAGCCTGAGAAATAATAGGATGTTCCTATACTTTCCCTGTAAAGAAAATAATTTTTAAATCTTTCATATCCTCTAGAAAACACTGACTTTTCCCTGTGATACAGTACATATGTTTGTACTACTATAATGTCAAAACTGAAAGTGTATAAAAATGTGTATATAAAGTTAATTTTTACATTCTTTTTCCTAAAGGATTTGAGTCTTACAGTATATGCCTAGGATATATATATATATTTCATAGTTGAGAGATGTTACGTTAGGTTTTCAAGTTACTAGTTCTGGTACTTGTGTCTTTGTATGATCAACAGCATGCAATAAGCAATAAAAAACACCAAGCCTTATACTTATGCAAAAGAAGTTTAACATATAGGTTAAAGTTCTATAAATATATCAAATGTATTTAAATGATAGGACTAAATTTCTAAGGAACTGTACATTATAATACAGGAGCTTGATATTGTATTAGAAGCTTATCTAGAACTAGAAAAATGTTCATTAATTTGCAGAGAAAGTTTAGGGGTTTAAAGGTTGTATTTTTTTTCTATTTTAGAAGGTTAAATTATTGTATAATTTGGAAGAGTTTGGTTTAAATGTAGTATATAACTATGTGAAGAATTTCTGTTTGAAAAATAGATGTATTTTTATGCCTTAATATTTGTTCTTTTAATAAAATACTTTCTGCAATTTTGAATAATTGATTCTTGAGAATATTAATTCACATTAGATGATGTGCATCTATGGGAGATGTAGACTCCAGTAGATAGTAGAAGGTTGTAAACAAAATTATTTTTTTGTTGTTTTTTTAAATTTTTATTGTGATTTGGGTGAAGGTTTACAGAGAAAATTTATTTTTCATACAGCAGTTCATACACATTTTGTCTCATAACATTGACTGCAATTACCCACAGTGTAACAGCTCTTTTCCTACTTTCTCCTTGTAGTTATCTCTTTCTTGTTTCTTTTTCTATAAATCCTTGCCCCTTAAGCTGTCTTCCTGTGCAAATACTGTCCTTCTGTTCTCCCATGATAGATCATTTTAAGGAGTGTATGTACCTGATGTCAATGTTCACCCTATATGCCTATCTGTTCTTTGGCTAGAAGCCACAGGAGTGAGTTCAATTCCAAGCCTGAATGGTAACTAGGGGCCATAGACATGGGGGTTTCACCAGGCGCTATCAGAGCAGTAAACCTGGTCTTTTTTATGATTCTGAGTTTTGTTCCACATTGTTCTCCCACTCTATCCAGGATTTTCTGTACTGATCCCTTTCCAAGTGGTTGACAGTGGTAGCCGTCACCATCTAGTTCTGGTCTCATGGTCGTATAGGCTGAAGTTTGTATGGTCCACTAGTCCCCTGGACTAATTGTTTCCATCTTTGATTTTCTTCATTCTGCTTTGCTCTGGATGAGGAGAGACCAATTGTTAAATCTAGATGGCCGCTTGAAAGCTTTTAAGACCTCAGTCCCTACTCACCAAAGTAAGACGTAGTGTTTCATGCTTTTGTGTAGTATTTTATGCCAGTTGAACATGATGTCCCCACAACCATGGTCTTGAGCCCATAGGTCCAGCAACTCAATCTATCAGGATGGTTGACTGTGCCTAAGAAGTTATCATAACTTTGCCCCCGTTAAACTAAAACTCACTGCAATTGAGTCAGATCCAACTCATAGTAACCCCTCCTTGGGTTTCCAAGGCGATATCACTATGGAAGTAGATTACCCAACCTTCCAAGCAGTGGCTGGTGGGTTTGAACCACCGGCCTTCTGGTTAGCAGTCAAATGCCTTAAGCACTGGGCCACCAGAGCTCTCTTGCCCCTGTTAGCTCTATTTATATGGACATTTTTATAGCACATACAAATACATATGTAGAAGTATCGTCTGCCAGTCATACATGGTCATGAGTGTATTTCCTTTTGCCTAGACATAATTGATCATTCAGTTTACCCATTTATTTACCCATAGATTAATGTTTGTAATCACTGATAAAGCAGTATTGTATATGCAGAAGGGTTTATCTTTGTTGTCTGTACCTTTAGTGCACCTCTCTGTGTCTTCCTTTTCCTTAGTGTTACTATGTTGGTCACTCGATATTGCCTTTCCCTTCACCCAAAAACAAAATTCTTAGGAAGTACAGCTAATAATAAACATGGAAAATTGTTCAACCTTAAAAGTTACCACGAAAATGCAAAATAACATGACAAATCTTTAAAAATGAAATTAATGTAGATTGAGCTATTCTGTTACATATTCATAAAATGCCTTTGCTTTCAAACTGATAAAATGAACACACACAAATCATTGATGATAGTGGTGATAATGTAATATATAAATCTTTGTGGCAAGAACTTAAGCAGTATGTTTATAACTTTTGAACAGTGTCAATTCTGGTGATGTTTTTTAAAATGATCCAAAATATAGCATAAGCCTTCTGCACAAAAGGAATATTACAGCATCATTTGAAGTAGAGGCAAAATTAGAAATAAACTAAATGTCAACAATAGAACAGTTGAATGAATTATGGTTTAACCAGCTCTACTTTGTGGAATATTGTGCAGCCATTAAGAACCAGAAGGCTGGCGGTTCAAACCCACCAGCCACTCCTCGGAAGACTGGGCAAGCTACTTCTGTAGAGATACTGCCTCGGAACCCAAGGAGGGGTCAACTCGACAGCAGTGAGTTAATGGCACAGTGGTTAAGCATTCAGCTGCTAACTTAAAAGTTGGCAGTTTGAATCCACCAGCTGCTCTGCAGGAGAAAGATGTGGTAGTCTACTTCTATAAAGATTACAGCCTTGGAAACCCTATGGTACAGTTCTGCTTGTCTTGTAGGGTCACTATGAGTTGAAAAATACTCAACAGCAACAGGTTTGGGGTTTTCTGGTGCAGCCATTAAATTATGAATAATTTATAATAATAGAAAAATACTTGCTATCAGAAAAATGATACATTGTCACGTATGTGAGCTTTTACCTATGTAAAAACAAATAATTGACTGGAAAGGCACTAAAATGGCACGGTTAGTGGTGTTTGGGTTGGCTGTGGTCACATTGATTCCAAAATTTCAGTGGGTCAAGACAAAAATAGTTTATTTCTTGATCATGTAACAGTTCTGAGGTAGTTGTTAAGGTGGCCAGGACTACCTTCCATACAACCCTTCCTGGATCCAAGGAAATTTATCATCTTGTGAGCCTACCATCCCCAAGGACCTTGCCCTCTGTACCCAACCAGTAGAAGAGGGGAAAGGCAGTCTGGGAGGTTTGGGAGAGCTAGATTGGGGAGTGTAGTGCACGTTGTTTCTGCACATACCATTGGCGAGGACTCTTGGTCACGCGGCAGTACTTACCTGCCAGTTAGTAGCCATGTACCTGCCTATATTCTAGTTATATGTAAGGAGAGGGCAGATTTGGCTAGATAGCTAGTGACCTCTGCCACAGCTTATTTTTGGGTAGCAGACCTAGGAAGACATAAAAACCTCTACTGCCTTTCTAGGTTTTTCCAATTTTCTATGATAAACCTTGAAAAATAAATAGGTAAAAAATTACAATGCCATAACTAGGCTATATGACATCAGAAAAATCTGGAAATTAGTGTCTCAGGTCACAGCTGAGACTCTGAGACAGTTATTAACTATTAACCTGTTAATAAATAACAGTTATCCTGCTCTAAGTAGATAGAATATGGAGGATTTTCTTCATGGAAATTTCCCAGCCTTGAGAGGTCAGATGGGGTAGTCCCAGAGGAAAAGCAAGGGCTGTTATAATAACAGTGATGAAAGTTAGGGAGTATTGCAAGTACTTGAAGAATACCAGGCTTTGTTAACCTTTTTATTTTTACAATAGCCAAAGAGATAGCAGTTGCCTTTGAGTCAGTTCCAACACATGGCAAACCTGGTGAGTTAGACCAGAACGATGTTCTGTAGGGTTTTCAATGGCTGATTTTATGGAAGTAGATTGCCAGAGCTTTCTTCCATGATGTCTCTGGCTGGACTCAAACCTCTAACCCTTTGGTTAGCACCTTAACACATTAACCTTTGGACCACCCAGGGACTCTAGCCAACAAGATGTATCCCCCAGTTTGTAAATGAGAAAAATGAGGTTCAATGGTTAAACGGTTTGCCAAAGGTCACTGGCAAGAAGTAAAACTGATAAAATACTGGTAGGAAGCATCTTTGAAGAGTTGTCCTTGAAGTCCTGGAAAAAGGTCAGCTTTCATTTAACAAATAAGCATTTGCTTACTGCTGTCGAGTCAGATCTGACTCATAGCAACCTTTGCTTCCTTGGGTTTCCCCGGCAGTATCACTACAGAAGTAGATTGCCCATCCTTCTGTCCGAGGAGTAGCTGGTGGGTTTAAACTGCCAGCCTTCTGGTTAGCAGTCAAATGCCTTAGGTACTATACCACCAGAGCTCCCCTTTGGTTACTAGAAGGTAAAAATAATATATCAAAGCACGTTGTGCTCAGATCTTTACAAAGCAGCTAATGTTATGAAAAGTGCAACAGTGACAGTCAAAGCTGAAGCAGACTTCTCCATATGAAATTCAAATATGCTGAGATTTATTTATTCATGTTAAAATGAAGTTACCTAGGGCAAGTTCTGTGCCTCATAAGTATGGTGGATTTATAGCTAAATTCCCATTAACAAAGGCTTATGTGGTACTGAGTTCAATATGTAAATAGTTTTGACAGTATTTCCTTTAAATCATTTTGGGAAGATAATAAGCTGCCATGAAAGTTTGTGTACAGGAAAACTTTAAAGCTATACAGCAGATGGTGCCAAAGTAATAGCTCTGAAGAGTCCTAATCACAAATTCTCAGTCTCTAATACTGCCTTTAAAAAACTTTATACAAATAGTGTTGCTTGCTAAATGTCATTAAACAAATTTGGCAATGAAAAAAAATTTAAAAAAATTTAGACAGATATTCTGGCAAAACAAAATAATTTTGCTATCCATACAGTCTCCCTCTGAATTAGTTTTAAAGCTGAAAGGGACCTCTGAGATCACTTTACAGATGAGAAGGTGGGACACCAGGAAAGCTTCACAGACCTGTAACAAGTGGAGAGATTGAAAAATGAAGAAACAGGGCAAAGCCCAGGGCCAGATGGTTTTATTGCTGAATTCTTCACAATAAAGAAAGTAGAAGAGGAAGGAATATTCTTCAGCTTATTTTATGAGATCTTGAACCGAAACCAAACAGTAAATACGACAGAGATGAAAACTA
>NW_006921604.1:2331224-2333998 GCF_000298275.1 Orycteropus afer afer | reverse complement strand
AAAAAAAAAAAAAAAAAGAATGTGGATGCAAAATCCTGAACCATGTAAAAATTATATACTATTGGTGGTATAATGCCTAAGGCATTTGACTGCAAACCAGAAGGCTGGTGGTTCAAACCCACCAGCCACTCCTCGGAAGGAAGATTTGGCAGTCTACTTCTGTAGAGACACCACCTGGGAAACCCAAGGAAAGGTGGCTATGAGTCAGATCTGACTAGACAGCAGTGAGTTTGGTTTGGTTTTTTTTAGACTGGGCAATCTACTTCCGTAGTGATACTGCCTCAGAAATCCAAGGAGGGGTCACTATGAGTCAGATCCCACTTGACAGCAGTGAGTTTGGTTAGTTTTGATTATAGGGATTTATCAGAAAAATACAAGGATGGTTTAACATCTGAAAAAACAATTTATATGACAGTAGAACAAAAAAATCATTTCATCCCCCAAGACTTAAGACACTGTTCATGCATGGAACTGAATTCACCCTTGTGGTTCAACTTTCAGCCAAAAGATAGGTGTATAAGGTGAACAATAACACCAAGGCAGTACATACTCTTTAGAACAATCAACCATACAAGATTGAAAGAGCAGCATTTGCCCAGGGATAAAGCTCAGAAGTCAGGCAGAGATAGGAAAAAAGATTGAATGGAAATTATAAACATTGTGGAGGGTGTGGAGGAAGTGGGAATAGTGCTGTTACCTTGTGGAGATTACAATCTGTCACAAAACAAAATTTGTATGAATTGTTGAGTGTAAAACCAGTTTGTTCTGTAAACATTCACCGAAATCACAATTAAAAGTTAAATAACAAAAATTTTCCACAAAAGAAAATCAATTAGCAAGTACTAAAATCTCAAGTGATTAAAAATTTCTGAATTTTACTTGTAGGAATTGTTGACATAAAAATATTTTTTTAATGTATATTTTTATGTATATTTGCATCACAATAAAATTTTAAAAGTATATTTTAATGTATATTTGCATCACAATAAAATTTTTAAAAATCTCTTGATCATCTCAGTAGACACAACATCTGACTAAATCCATCAGTCTTTCGTGATAAAAACACTCAAACTAGGAATAGAAGGAAACTTCAAGACTGGATGTATTCCCCCTAAGATTGGAAACAAGACAAGGATGTCCACTCATACCACTTCTGTGAGCACAGAAGTTTAGCCAGGGCAATAAGGCGAAAAAATGAAAAGACATCGAGATTGGAAAGGAAGAAGTAAAGCTGTCTCTATTCAGATACATGATCTTACATATAGAAACCAAACTCACTGCTGTCAAGTTGATCTTACATATAGGAAATGCTAGTTATGCATTTAAAAACTATTAGAATAATGAGTTCAGCAAGGCTACAGGATACAACATCAATATACACAAATCATGTTCCTATACGCTTGCAATTAGGAAAACAATTCCATTTACAGAAGCATCAAAGTAAATAGTTAATTTAATGAAAATGCAAAGCATATGCTCTGGAAACTAAAGATCTAAGTAAATGCAAACAAACAAACAAACACATGCTTATGTATCAGAAAATGAACACTGTTAAGATGGACCTACTCTCCAATGTGATCTACAAATTCAGTATACTTCCTATCAGAATCCCAGCTGACTTCATTGTAGAAATTGGCAAGCTGATTCTAAAAATCATATGGAATTCCAAAGAACCCAGAATAACCTAAAATAATCTTGAAAAAGAACAAAATAGGATTCATACTTCCTGATTTCAAAGCCTACAACAAATGAGTGTTACTCAATACAATATGGTAATAAGGACAGGCATATAGGTCAGTGGAATATAATTGAGAGTCTACAAATAAACCATACATATATGGTCAACTAATTTCAACAAGGGCGCCAAGACTATTCACTGATAAAAGGGTGATGGGACAATTGAATAGCTACATGCAAAAGAATGAAGTTGGACCCTATCTCATACCACATACAAAAACTAAATGGATCAAAAAACTAAATGTAAGAGCTAAAACTATAAAATTCTTAGAGGAAAGCACAGGTATAAATCTTCATGGCTTTGCCTAACAAATTAAAACATTCGGCCATACAAAAATTTGTACATGAGTATTTATAGTGACATAATTTATAATAGGCAAAAAGTGGGAACAACTCACATGTCTTATCAACTGAAGACTGGATGACCAAAATGTAGTACATCTATACAATGCAATATTATTCAATCATAATAAGGAATTAAATACTGGTACATACTACAACATGGATGAATCTTAAAAACATTATGCTATGTAAAAATATAGTCACAGAAATCCCATACTGTATGATTCCATTTTTATGAATTATCCAAAATAAGCTAATCCACCAAGACAGAAAGTAGGTTAGAGGTTGCCAAATGCTAGGGGCAGGACGGAATGAGGAATGAATGTTAATAGATTTTGGAGATGATGAAAATGTCCTGGACTTAGATGGTTATAGGTATACAACTTTATACTAAATTACACTCTATTGTGCACTTTAATTTGGGGAATTGTATAGGAATTATATCTCAATAAAATAAAGGATATGTAAAGTAATATAACAAAATAAGGAGTATCTAGTGTTAGGATTTGGACTAGGGTTATTATCATTTATAATCTCTGGGTGAAATCCAAAATAACTAGGTATACCAGTAAATCAGTCAAAGTGATCCACACTCAAAAGACAATCAATAGTGACTGACCCTGAGTGGATCCCAGATGGAGGAATTAAAACACCTGGGATTTTAAAATAGTAATTTATAACTATGTCAAGGATCT
>NW_006921604.1:2328588-2330849 GCF_000298275.1 Orycteropus afer afer | reverse complement strand
CCCAACCTTCCTTCCGAGGAGTGGCTGGTGGGTTTGAACTGCCAGCCTTCTGGTTAGCAGTCAAGTGCCTTAGCCACTATGCTACCAGAGCTTCCAATGTCAACTATAGACTATAGACTTCAGTTAATAACAATGTATTAGTATAGATTCATTTATTCATTTATTGGTTCATTGGTTGTATTGACTATGCAAAGGCATTCTCTGTGGATCAAAACAGATTATGGATTCCATTATGAAGAATAAGAACTCCAGAACACTTCACTGTGCTCGTGCAGAAACTATGCATAGAGAAGGAGCAATCATCCACACAGAACAAGGGAATGTGGTTTAAAATCAGAAAAAGTCTGCATTAGAGTAGTATCTCTTACCATACTAAATCTGTATGCTGAACAAATAATCTGAGAAGTTGGGCTATATAAAGAAGAACATGGAATCAGAATTAGAGGAAGACTCATTAACAACCTGTGGTATGCATATAACCCAACCTTGCTCGCTGAAAGTGAAGACTTGAAGCACTTACTGTTGAAGATCAAAGACTACAGCCTTCAGTATGGATTACACCTCAACCTAAGGAAAATAAAATCTTCACAATTGGACCAATAAGCAAAATCACGATAAATGGAGAAAATATTGAAGTTGTTAAGGATTTCATTTTTATTGAATCCACAATCGGTTCCTTTGGAAGTCGCAATCAAGAAATCAAATGACATTGCATTGGCCAAATCTGCTACAAAAGACCTCTTTGAAGTGTTAAAAAGTAAAGATGTCACTTCGGTGACTAAAGTGTGCCTGACCACTCCATGGTATTTTCAATCCCTTCACATACGGGGAAAAGCTAGACAATGAAAAAGGAAGATGAAAGAAAACTGATGCTTTTGAACCATGGTATTGGCAAAGAATACTGACAATACCATGGACTGCCAAAAGAATGAACAAATCTGTCTTGGAAGAAATACAGCCAGAATTCTCCATACACATGAGGATAGCGAGAATTTGTCTGGCTTACGTTGGACTTTTTATCAAGAGGCACCCTGGAAAAGAATATCATACATAGTCAAGTAGAGTCAGTGTACAAGGGAAAGATCCTCAATGAGATGGATTGACACAGTGGCTGCAAAAATGGGTTCAAAGAAAGCTAAAATTGTGAGAATGGCACAGGACCAAACAACGATTTGTTTTATTATACATGGGGTCATTATGAGTCAGAACTGACTTGACAGCACCTAACAACAACAGCAACATTAGTGCATTAACTATAACAAATGTACCACAGTAAGGCAAAAATATCAACAATAAGAAAGGGGTGTATAGGAACTAAGTCCTTTCTGCTCAGTTTTTCTGTAAAACTGAAAACGCTCTGAAAAAATAAACTGACAAAAACTACACCAAAGACTCACTGCCATCGAGTCGGTTCGACTCATTCCGAGGTGGTGTCACTAAGGAAGTAGATTGCCCAACCTTCCTTCTGAGGAGTGGCTGGTGGGTTTGAACCTCTAGCCTTCTGGTGAGCAGTCAAATTTTAAAATCTTGAACATCAGTAGAAAGGGAACCAACAATTCAAACAACTGGATTTCTCATCAGAAACTGTAAAGCACCAAAAAAATCTTTCAAAAATGAAGAATTGAGAATAAAACAATATGTTTAATCAATGAAAATTAAGAGAATTCATTAGTAGCAGACCTGCTCTAAATAAAATCCTAAATGAAATTCTTCAGGCTGAAGGGAGATTGTGCCAGAGAGGAAATGGGAAACTCAGGAATGACAGAAAAGCAACATAAATGATAAATGCCTGAATAAATATAAAAATTAGTTTCTTTTACCAATAAGAAAACCCACTGCCATCAAGTAAATTCCAACTCATAGCAACCCTATAGGACAGAGTAGAAATGCCCATAGAATTTCCAAGCCTGTAAATCTTTATGGAAGCAGAGTGCCTCATCTTTCTCTCGTGAGTTTGAACCACCAACCTTTTGGTTAGCAGCCGAATGCTTTAAGCACTGCACCACCAGAGCTCCTTTTCCTTCTTTTACCTTCTTTAAAATATACATGACTAATGAAATAATTTAAAAAAAAATTACACCATTGACTTTGGGATTTTTAATATATGTGTATGTAAAAGATGACAACCATATAACATAAAGGGGATAAAGACACCTATATAGTCATAAGGGAGCTCTGGTAGCATAGTGGCTAAGACACTTGCCTGCTAACCAGACGGCTGGCGGTTCAAACCCACCAGCCACTCCTCGGAAGGAAGGTTG
>NW_006921604.1:2320348-2327678 GCF_000298275.1 Orycteropus afer afer | reverse complement strand
AAAAAAAAAAAAAAGCCAACACATGAATTAAAATTGAATATAAAAATCATTCAAATAATTGAACAGAAGGCAGAAAAGGAACTATAGAGGAACAAAAAAAGACAAAATGGGAGACAGTATCCAATCATACCAATAATTATATTAAATATAGATGTTATAAACACACCAATTAAAAGATAAAGATTGTGAAAACTGAGGAAAATAGCAATACAGAAGAATATATGATAGATATACAAGATACCTAGTTTATAAAGACATAAAAAACAAACTGAAGGATGAGGAAAAGGGATGCCATGAAAACATGAGTTAATAGGAAGATGGAATGGTTTATTAATATCAGGGAAAGTAGACTTCAGAATAAGAAATATTACCAGGGATGAAGAGGGACAATATATAATGATGAAAGAACCAGTCTCCAAGAAGACAAAATACTAAATATGTATGCTCATAATAACAGAGCTTCAAAATACACAGAACAATAACTGAAATTTAACTGGCACTATCAAAAAAACTAGCCCTAGTTGACATTTATAGAACACTCACCCCCAAACAGCAGAATATATTTTCTCAATCTTGCATGGAACAGTGATCAAGGAAGACAATATCCTGAGCCATAAAACAAGACTTAATGATTTTAAAATATAGTACAAAGTGTATTCTTGATCATAATGAAATTGAAGTAAAAACAAGAAACAGAATGTTATAGAAAAAAATCTTCAAACATTTAGGGGACAAAATCCATACTTCAGAGGGGAAGTCTCTAGGGAATCTGGGAATCTTTTTGAATTGAATGAAAATTGAAATACAACATCGGCATTTTTGTGGGATGCAGCTAAAGGAGTGATTAGGAGGGAATTTCTAACATTGTGTTTATATTACAAAAAATATGTAAAATCAATTATCTAAATTTCCTAATTTCAGAAATTAGAAAACCTAGTGCAGATTAAATTCAAAGCAAGGATATTGAAAGAAGTAATAAAGATAAATGCAGAATTCAATGATACTGAAAACAAAATCAATTGAGAAAATATCAATAAAGTTGAGAAATCTCTGGTCAGATTGAAGAAGGAAAAAGGGAAAAGTCTTAAGTTAGAAATACATGAAAGAAAAGGACACCATCACTTCAGAACCTAGAGTCAGTGAAATAATAAGGAATTATATTAACAACTTTACATCCTAAATTTGATAAGGTAGATGAAATGGACCAAGTCCTTTAAAGACAAAAATTCAAAAGCTTATTTAAAATGAAATAAAAATCCTGATCAAAAAGGCATAAACGCAGAACAAAATTTAAAAGTCCCATGGAATCCAGACATCCTGGAGCCATGGAAGCTGAATGAATGCCTGAAACTACTACCCTAAGACCATCTTTAAACCTCAGACCAAAAATATCCTGCGAAGTCTTTTTAAAACCAAACAATAGTTAGCTTAACTAGTGCAAAAGGTCTGCCTTGAGCATTATGCTCTTTTAAGAACTATTTATGTGGGATCAAATTGACAACAGCAACTCAAAAGACTAGATAGGAACCTTAGGGAAAGAGAGTTTATGTTAATGCAGGAGAAACACCTCAAAAAAGGAGGGTGAGAATGGTTGCAAAACTCGAAGAATATCATCAGTGTCACTAAATTGTACGTGGAGAAATGGTTGAATTGGTGTGTGTTTAAATAAATTGTAAAATAAATTCAATGGAACAGATACATTGAATACTTTTTTTTCCCACTGTCATGGAGTCAATTCCAACTAGTACTGACAGAGTAGAGCTGCCCCATAGGGTTTGCAAGGCTGTAAATCTTCACAGTGGAACAGCTGATGGGTTTGAACTACCACCCTTTCTGTTAGCAGCCAAATGCTTTTAACCAGAGCTCCCCCTGAATACTACTTTTAAGACATTGAATTTATGGTTAAAAATTTTCCATAAAGAAAATTGCAGATCCAGTTAACTTCATTGGCAAATTCTACATAATATGTAAGGAATAAGCAAGGTCAATTCTGCACAATCTTTTCAAGAAAGTAGAAGAGGAGTGGCACTTCCCAGCTCATTATATGAGACCAGTATTACCCTGATGCACCACCCATCTGTCAGTTTGTTGTACTTACTCTATACAGTAGCTTGCACGCTGCTACGGTGCTGGAAGCTATGCTATCGGTATTTCAAATACCAACCGGGTCACTCATGGCAGATAGGTGTAAGTGAAGCTTCCGGACTAAGACAACGAAGAAGAAAGGCCTGGTGATCTGTGTAGAAAATTAGCCAATTAGTTCACAATTAGAGTTGTGAAGTCTATGGATCACAACAGAATATTGTTCAGTACAGTGCTGGAAATGAGCTCCTAGGCTAGAAGACCCTCAAAATACTAGTGGCTGTAACAGTGATCATCTAGAGGACTGGGTGACATTTCATTCTGTTGCACATGGGGTAACCATGGGATGGAGTTGACTTGATGGCAACTAACACATTCTCTGATAAGCAAAACCAGACAAAGGTATTATAAAAAAGGAAAACTTCAAACCAACAAGGCTAATGAACATAGATGTAAAATCTCCACAAATCAAGTAATTTATAAAAACAATATCCATCACAACCAAGTAAGATTTTTCCTCGATATTCTAAACTGGTTAGAAAAATTAGAAAATCAACCAATGGAATTCACCATATGAACAAACTAGACAAGGAAAACCATACAGTCATACAAACAAATGACAAATTCAACATCCATGTAAGATTTAAAAAATAATAATAATGAAAGCTTTCAGGATCCTAGGAATAGAAGGCGGCTTCCTTAAAAGGAATCTACATGACAACCTATAGCTAGCATCTCACTTAATGTTGAAAGGCTGAATGCCGCTTTCTTCCTAAGTTCTAAAACAAAGCTGGGATATCCTCTCACCACTTCCATCAACATCATACTGGAAATTCTAACTAGAGAAGTTAGACAAGGAAAAGAAAGGAAAGATAGACAGATTGAAAAGGAAGAAATAAAAGTCTTTATTTGCCCATAACATCACTTTCTTTGTTGAAAATCCCAAGAAATCTACAAAAGAGCTCCTTCTTCTTGTGAGGTGCCGTGGAGTTGGTTGTGAATCAGCAACCCTGAGTACAACAGAATGAAACACTGCCCAGTCCTGCACCATCTTCACAGTCATTGTCACGTTTGAGCTCATTGTTGCAGCCACTGTGTCCATCCATCTCATTGAAGGTCTTCCTCTTTTTTGCTGACCCTCTCCTTTACCAAACATGATGTTCTCCAGGAACTGGTCCCTCCTGATAACATGACCAGAGTGCAATAGATGAAGTCTCACTGCTCTGCTTCTAAGAAGCATTCTGGCTGTACTTCTTCCAAGACAGATTTGTTACTCGGGCATTTTATGGTTTATTCAATAGTCTTTGCCAACACCATAATTGAAATGCATAAATTCTTTTTCAGTCCGTCTTATTAATCATCCAGTTTTTGCATACATGTGAGGTGATTGAAAATACTATGGCTTGGGCCAGGCACACCTTAGTCCTCAAAGTGACATCTTTGCTCTTTAATACATTAAAGAGATCTTTTGCAGAAGATTTGCCTAATGTGATACGTCCCTTAATTTCTTGACTGCTGCTTCCATGGGCATTGATTGTGGATCCAACTAAAATGAAATCCTTAACAACTTCAAACTTTTCTCCATTTATTATAATGCTGCTTATTGGTCCAGTTGTGAGGATTTTTCTTTTCTTTATGTTGAAGTGAAATCCATACTGAAGTCTATCATCTTTGATCTTTATCAGTAAGTGCTTCAAGTCCTCTTCACTTTCAGCAAGCAAGGTGTGTCATCTGCATATTGCAGGTTATTAATGAGTCTTTCTCCAATACTGATGCCACATTCTTCATACAGTCCAGCATCTCAGATTATTTGCTCAGCGTACAGATTGAATACCAAACCAAAACACAAACTCACTGCTGTTAAGTTAGATTTGACTCATAGCAACCTCTCCTTGGGTTTCTGAGGTGGTATCACTATGGAAGTGGATTGCTCAGTCTTCCTTCCGAGGAGTGGCTGGTGGGTTTGAACTGCCAGCCTTCTGGTTAGTAGTCAAATGCCTTAGGCACTATGCTACCAGAGCTCCCACAGATTGAGTAAGTATGGTGAAAGGATACAACCCTGATAGACACCCTTCCTGATTTAAACCTACACCTGATTTAAAACTTCCCTTGTTCTGTTCAAATGCCTGCCTTGTGTTATATGTACAAGCTCTTCATGAGCTCATTTAAATGATGAAATTCCCATTCTTCACAATCTTATCCATAATATGTTTTGATCCACACAATTGTGTGCCTTTTTATAGTCAATAAAACACAGGTAAACATCTTTCTGATATTGTCTTATTTCAGCCACGATCTGTCTGACTTCAGCAATGATATCGCTTATTCCATATCCTCTTCTGAATCCAGCTGGAATTTCTGGCAGTTTATGTACTGTTGCAACAATTTTTCAATAATTTTCAGCAAAATTTTACTTGAATGCGATATTAATGATATTGTTCAAAAATTTCTACATTCTATTGGATCACCTTTCTTTGGAATGAGCATAAATATGGATTTCTTCCAGTCAGTTAGCCAGGTATCTCTTCCAAATTTCTTGGCATAGATAAGTGAGTACTTCCAGCACTGCATCCATTAGTTGAAACATCTCAATTAGTACTCCGTCAATTCCTGGGACTTGTTTTTTACCAGTGCCTTCAATGGAGCTTGGACTTCTTCCTTCAATACCATCAGTTCATGACACCTCCTGAAATGGTTGAATGTCAACCAACTCTTCTTGGTACAGTTACTCTGTATATTCCTTTCATCTTCTTTTGATGCTTCCTGCCTCGTTCAATATTTTGCCCACAGAATCTTTCAATATTGGAACTTGAGGCTTGAGTTTTTTTCATCAGTTCTTTCAGCTTGAGAAATGCCAAGTGTATTCTTCCCTTTTGGTTTTCTAGCTCCAGGTCTTTGCACGTTTCATTATATTTCACTATGTCTTTTCGACATAGACTTTGAAGTCTTCTCTTCAGCTCTTTTACTTCACTATTTCTTTCATTCACTTTACCTACTCTACATTCAAGAGGAAGTTTCAGAGTTTTCTGACATCCATATTTTATTCTTTTCTTTTCTGTCTTTTTAATGACCTTTTGCTTTCTTCATATATGATATGTTTGATGCCATCCCACAACTCACCTGGTTTTTAGTCATTAGTGTTCATTGAGTCAAATCTATTCTTGAGGTGGTCTCTAAATTCATGTGGGATACTGGTACATCATGCAATCCTCAGCCTATATGACTATGAGACCAGAATCAGATGGTGCCCGGCTACTACTGTCAACCACTCAGAGGAGGATCTATGTAGGAGATCTTGGATAGAGTGGCAGAACAATGTGGAACAAAACTCAAAATCATAAAAAAAAGAAAAGAAAAAGAAAAAGGTGTGTTGTGGGGGGGAAGGCCAGGTTTGCTGGTCTGATAGAGCATGGTGAAACCTCTGAGACTATGGCCCCTAGCTGCCTTTTAGGTCTAAAATTGAAACCATTCCCATGGCTTCCAGACAAACAAAAGACAGGCATTTACATTAGGTGGGTAGACTCCTTGGAGAGATTGATCATGGGAGAATAGAAGGGCTGTGTATGCACAGGGAGACAGCTCAGGGGGCAGGAGTGCATGGGAGGGAAGGACACAGGGAAGAGGTAACTATGGGGAGGAGGTGAAGAGAGTTGTTGCATTGTGGGAAATTGCAGTCAATGTCAAGACAAAGTATATGTGAACTGCTGTATGGAAAATGAATTTGCTCTGTAAACTTTCACATAAATCATTAAAAAAAAAATTAAATGTGGGATATACTCAAGGTCATATTTTGGCTCTCATGGACTTGTTTTAATTTTCTTCAGCTTCAACTGGAACTTGCACGTGAGCAATAGATGATCTGTTCAACTGTTAGCTACTGGTGTTGCTCTGTCTGCTGATATTGAGCTTCTCCATCATCTCTTTCCACAGTGTAGTTGATTTGGTTCCTGTGTATTCTATTTGGTGAAGTCCACATGTGTAGTCACTATTTATGTTGTTGAGAAAAGGTATTTGCAATGAATAAGTCATTGGTCTTGCAAAATTCTGTCATGTGATCTCCAGCTTTGTTTCTACCACCGAGACTGTAACTAACGATGTTTCTTCATTTCCAACATTCACATTTCAATCACCAGTAATTATCAATGCATGTTGATTGCATGTTTGATCAATTTCAGACTGCTGAATTTGGTAAATATCTTCAAATTCTTCATCTTTGGCTTTAGAGGTTGGTACATAAATTTGAATAATAGTTGTATTAATTAGTCTGCCTTATATTCATATGGGTAGTATCCTATTATTAACAGCATAGATCTTGAAATGTTAGTTTTGACAATGAATACAACACCATTCCTCTTCAATTTGTCATTCTGACATAGTAAATCATATGATTGTCTGATTCAAAATGGCTAATACCAGCCCATTTCAGCTCACTGCTGGTGCTTCAAACCCACCAGTCACTCCTCAGAGATTGGGCAATCTACTCTGGTAAACACAGTGCCTAAGGCACTTGACTGCTAACCAGAAGGCTGGCAGTTCAAACCCACCAGGCACTCCTCAGAAGGAAGATGGGGCAATCTACTTCCGTAGTGATACTGCCTCGGCAACCCAAGGAGGGCTGCTATTAGTCAGATCCGACTCAACAGCACATAACAACAACAACAACAACTCCCATAGAGATACTGCTTCAGAAACCCAAGGAGGAGGTCACTATGAGTTGGAAACGACTCAACGGCAGTGATTTTTTTTGGAATGCCTTGGATATCCATCTTTATGCATTCCATTTCATTTTGGACAACTTCCAGCTTTCCTAGATTCATATTCCATGTTCTTATAATTAATGGATATTTGCAGCTGTTTTTTCTCATTTTGAGTGTTGCCACATCAGCAAATGAAGGTTCTGAAAGCTTTACTCCATCTATGCCATTAAGGTCCTCTCTACTTTGAAGAGGCAGCTCTTTCCCAGTTGTATTTTGAGTGCCTTCCAACCTAAGCAGTTCATCTTCCAGCGTTATATCAGTGTTTCACTGCTCTTAATAAGGTTTTCAGTGGCCAATTTTTTTTCAGAAGTGGATTGGCCCCATCCTTCTTCACAGTCTGTCTTAGTCTGGAAGCTCCACTGAAACCTGTCTACCATGGGTGACCATGCTGGCATTTGAAATACTAGTGGCATAGCTTCCAGCATCACAGAAATATGCAAGACATCTCAGTACAACAAACTGATAGATGAGTGGTGGAAAGAGCTGCTAGA
>NW_006921604.1:2270685-2319943 GCF_000298275.1 Orycteropus afer afer | reverse complement strand
AAGAATCAACAGACTTCGTCTCACCTATTTTTGTCATGTTGTAAGAAGGGACCATTCCCTGGAGAAGGATGTCATGCTTGGTAGGGTGGAGGGTCAATGAAAGAGGGGGAGGCCTTCAACGAGTTGGATTGACACGGTGGCTGCGATGATGGGCTCAAGTATAGCAGGGATTGTGGGGCTGGCGCGGGTTCGGGAGTGTTTTGTTCTGCTGTGCATGGGGTCACTATGAGTCGGAAACTACTCGACGGCACTTAACAACAACTTTATGTGCCAGGCACTGTACTGTGCACTATATTATACACACAACCTCTAAAAGAGCACACTCCAAAAGTCTAGGGGTGGGTCTCCAACAAGAATGACAATCCCAACCCTTTATATTGGAAGCCTCCTACAGGCAGGGCTGTGTTGTGTGGACTGGAGTATTTCCCAGTGCCCAGCCATGGCTGACCTATGGAAAGTAAGTATTGGCTAGCTGAATGATACATGAAAAACCAATTCTGCCCCACAAAAGAGGGAGGAAGGTGTTGCCCTAATAATGGTATGGTTTTGCCCAGGTGAAGGAAGCCCCACACATCAAATGCATTCCCAGTTGACTACATATCATGAGGCATGTGGTCACTTTCACTCCAAGTATAAGTAAAAATACCTTTTGCTGGGGCACTTAAGCACATGCGTCACTTAGATTTGGATTTCGCTGCATGGAACAGAAATCCAACCACCAGTGGCTTAACTAAGCAGGAGTTTATTTTCCTTAGCAAACAAGAAATCTTGAAGTAAGAGGCCCAGGACTGAGACAGCTGGTAAAGGAAATCATCAAGTAAGTGAGGCCTCTCTGTGCTCTTCCTAAATTTACATATCATTTACATAAATTTACATACCATTCTAGGTTTGCTGGTCTGATAGAGCCTGATGGATCCACTGAGACTATGGCCCCTAGCTGCCCTTCAGGTCTAGAATTGAACCCACTCCTGTGGCTTGCAGCCAAACAAAAGACAGGCATATAAGCTGAACATTTACATTAGGTAGATACACTCCTTGGAACAATCATGGGAGAATAGAAGGGCTGTGTATGCACAGGGAGACAGCTCAGGGGACAATGATATGGTCTACTATGCTGGGAATGATGAACTGAAGAGGAATGGCGTTGCATTCATCATCACAAAGAATGTTTCAAGATCTATTCTGAAGTATAATGCTGTCAATGATAGGATAATATCCATACACTTACAAGGAAGACCAGTTAATACTATTATTATTCAAATTTACACACCCACCACTAAAGCCAAAGATGAAGAAATTGAAGATTTTTACCAACATCTGCAGTATGAAATTGACCAAACATGCAATGAACATTTATTGATTATTACTGGTGATTGAAATGCAAAAGTTAGAAAAAAGAAGCAGCATCGATTGTTGGAAAATATGGCCTTGGTGATAGAAATGACACTGGGGATCTCATGATAGAGTTTTGCAAGACCAACAACTTGCCCATTGCAAATATCTTTTATCAACAACATGAATGGTGGCTACACATGTGGACCTCACCAGATGGAATACACGGGAATCAGATTGACTTCATCTGTGGAAAGAGGTGATGGAGAAGTGCAATATCATCAGTCAAAACAAGGCCAGATGCCAACTATGGGACAGACCATCAATTGCTCACATGCAAGTTCAAGCTGAAGCTGAAGAAAATTAAAATAAGTCCATGAGAGCCAAAATATGACCTTGATTATATTCCACCTGAATTTAGAGACCATCTGAAGACTAGATTTGATGCATTGAACATCAGTGACTAAAGATGAGAAGAGTTGTGGGATGACATCGAGAGCATCATACATGAAGAAAGCAAATAGTCATTAAAAAGACAGGAAAGAAGAAAGAAAAGACCAAAACAGATGTCTGAAGAGACTCTGAAACTTGCTCCTAAATGGAGAGTAGCTAAAGCAAATGGAAGAAATGATGAGCTGAATAGATTTCAAAGGGCAGCTCAAGAAGACAAAGTAAAGTATTATGATGAAATGTGCAAAGACCTGGGGTTAGAAAACCAAAAGGGGAATACACTTGGCATTTCTCAAGCTGAAAAAAACAAGAAAAAAATTCAAGCCTCCAGTTGCAGTATTGAAGGATTCTATGGGCAAAACACTGAATGATGTAGGAAGCATCAATAAAACATGGGAAGAATACACAGAGTTACTGTACCAAAAAGAATTGGTTGGTATTCAGCTATTTCAGGAGGTGGTATATGATCAAGAACTGATGGTACTGAAGGAAGAAGTCCAAGTGGCAATGAAGGAATTGGTGAAAAACAAGGCCCAGGAATTGACGGAATACCCATTGAGATGTTTCAACAAATGGATGCAGTGCTGGAGGCACTTACTTATTTATGCCAAGAAGTTTGGAAGACAGCTACCTGGTCAACTGACTGGAAGAGATTGATATCTGTGCCCATTCCAAAGAAAGGTGATCCATCAGAATGTGGAAAGTATACAGCAATATCACTAATATCACACACAAGTAAAATTTTGCTGAAGATAATTCAAAAACAGTTGCAGCAGTATATTGACAGGAACTTCCAGAAATGCAAGCTGGACTCAGATGGGGACATGGAACAGGCAATATCATAAATGATGTTAGATGGATCTTGGCTGAAAGCAAAGAATGCCAAAAAGATGTTTACCTGTGTTTTATTGACTATGCAAAAGTGTTTAACTATGTGGATCATAACAAATCATGGCTAACATTGAGAAGAATGGAAATTCCAGAACAGTTAATTATGCTCATAAAGAACCTGTATGTAGACCAGGAGGCAGTTGTTCAAACAGAACAAGGGAATATTGTGTGGTTTAAAATCAGGAAGGGTGTGCATCGTCAGGGTTGTATTCTTTCTCCACACTTATTCAATCTATATGCTGAGCAAATAATCTGAGAACCTGGACTATATGAAGAAGAACACAGCATCAGGATTGGAGGAAGACTCATTAACAACCTGCAATATGTAGATGACACGACCTTGCTTGCTGAAAGTGAAGAGGACTTGAAGCACTTACTGATGAAGATCAAAGACTAAGACTTCAATATGGATTACACATAAAGAAAACAAAAATCCTCACAACTGGGCCAATAAACAACATCACAATAAATGGAAAATTGATGTTGTCAGGGATTTCATTTTGCTTGGATCCACAATCAATACACATAGAAGTAGCAGTCGAGAAATCAAATGTCATATTTCACTGGAAAATCTGCTGCAAAAGACCTCTTTTAAGTGTTAAGAAGCAAAAAATGTCATTTTGAAGACTAAGGTACGCCTAACCCAAGGCATGTTATTTTCAGTTACCTCAGATGCATGTAAAATCTGGACAATTAATAAGGAAGACTGAAGAAGAATTGATGACTTTGAATTGTGGTGCTGGCAAAGAATGCTGAAAGTATCATGGACTGCTGAAAAAACTAACAAATCTGTCCTGGAGGAAGTGCAGCCTGAATGCTCCTTGGAAGCAAGAATGGTCAGACTTCGTCTCACCTACTTTGGTCATGTTGTCAGAAGGGACCATTCCCTGGAGAAGGATGTCATGCTTAGTAAAGTGAAGGTCAGTGAAAAAGGGAAAGACTCTCAACAAGATGGATTGACACAGTGGCTGCAAAGATTGGCTCAAGTATAGGATGGTGCAAGACCAGGCACTGTATGGTTCTGTTGTACATAGAATTGTATTAAGTTGGAGCTGACTCATCAGCACTTAATAGCAACAAACTCTAGGTTCTTGTCCTGATAGTCCTGGGATGGCTGCTATACCTCCCAGCATTGGGTCCAAACTCCCACACGGAGGACGAGGAAGGACACATACTGGCTGAGTCTGTCTTTTTATTAAGAAAACAGTGGCTTTGCTAGAAGTCCTACCCAAAAGAGTTCACTTACATCTCTTTAGTCAGAAGGAAGTCACACAGCTACCTCTAACTTCAAGGGAGTCTGAGAAGGTAGAATGGGAGTTATTTTTAATTAGGAACAGTACAACTCTGAGCAGAAATGGGGTTGTGATGGTAAGAGAGAAGAGAAGAACAGGATGTTACGTAGTCTGTCTCCTCTCAGTCCCCCTACAGAGAGTGTGTGTGCAGATGCTCATTCTACATGTGTGTGTCACATCTTCTCCTCTTACAATCACAATCCTAAGCAGTAAACATTTTCAACTGATTGCCCATGGTCACTCTATCAGTCAAAGCCAAAAGACAGCTTTACTCAAGTAAGGATAATTTGAGGAAGACTTATTTACAAAGATGTGGGCAGTATGTAGGAGCATTACCAGGGAGAGTGCTCTTTCCTAGGGCTAGTAATGTAGGAGTAGCTGCTGGAATCCTGAAAGAGAGAGGGTCATGGTGAACAGATCACCTTGAAACAAATAGTAACCTTCTATTAAGGGACATAGCCAGCTTGACTCGATCTCATGAACTCATCCTCTTCTGTCTGATCTCCCACTGGGGCTCCCCACCAGCTAAATCCACATAGAGGACAGAAACCATGGGAGCCTGTTGATGCAATCGCTGCAGGTTAGCCCTTGGGACAGAGAGCAGGGAAGAAAATGGTGCAGCATCCATCTGGAGGGGCAAAGAGAGTCACCTGGCAAAGCCACCTTATTTTGAACAACACTAAAGATGAAGTTCTAAATCTAGTAATTAATTTTGACAATTCCTTGGAGATTATTATAATTGGGCTTGAATTATATAGATGTAGTCTCAGGTTACAGTAAAAATGTATCCCGAAAAAATTACTCCTGAAGCTTATTTTGATATATCTGCCTTAGAAAATATCAGCCAATAGCCAAGGAGAATAATGAGCACATTCTTGTGTTCTTTTTCTGTTGCAGTGTAGTGCAGCATGCTCCTTGGGATCAGACACACCCAAGTGCGAATCCTGTCTCTCCCAATTACTACTAGATGTTTGATCTTGGCCAACCGATGGAAGCATTCTCACCCTCAGTTCCTCAATCTATAAAATGGGAATAATAATGGAACCCCATTTTGCTGGGTTATTGTGAGGACTAAATGAAAGCACTAGTATAGCAAAGAGCCTGGCTTATGGTGGATGCTCGAGAAGTATTAGTTTGTTTTTTATGTTTTCCCTGTGTGAAGAACCATCAAATTCAGCTTAAGTAAGGATTTTTTTAATTGAGCACCTACTTTATGCTAGGCACTATGTTAAGCTTGTTGCCACCGCATCATAGCAACCCTATAGGATAGACCAGAACTGCCTCAAAGGGTTTTGAAGACTGTAATCTTTAAAGGAGCAGGCTGCCATATCTTTCTCCCAAGGAGCAGCTTGTGTGTTTGAACCATTGACCTTTTTGGTTAGCAGCCTAGCACTTAACCACTGCACCACCAGGGCTTCTGTATTAGGCATTTTATTATCTTGAAAGCTCTTATTGACCTTTTAGGTGAACATTTTATTCCTATTATACAAATGAGGAAATTAAGGCCTGCAAAGATTGAGAGAATTGCAAGACCACACTAGCACTGTGTCTGTGTGTGTGTGTGTGTGTGTAGGGGGTAAGTCTGACTTGAAGCGCTGATTATTCTCAACTACATCCACCACTCTGCCCCTTCCAGAGGCATTTGTGAATGTGGAATGCCATTCATGGATTTGCAATTTTTTCCTCCTTTTTGCCAATGTTAACTGATCTTTGGTCTTTAATCATAATGCAATTCAATCTGTTTTTCTACAGGTTTTCATTTGATAAAGTTGAAAATAACATTCTGGAGAAAAAGACTTTTTTTCTCATTGTTGTGACATCATTTATAAGCAGACTGTCTCTTCAAAGTTCAGCACAGGACCGCATGGTTTTGTAGGTGCTTCCTGGGGGCTGATGGCATGTAGAACCACAGGTGAATGTGGGGTAATGGGTAGCGTATCAGCTGCAAATGAGCTAGCAGGCCAGAACCAGCCACAGATGAATCAATGAGAAGTCCATGAAACTCAAAAGGGCAAGCAAGGTGGTGTGGGGCACGAGGAGGAACTCAGAGATGCCTATAGGACAGCTCTAGAATAACTGTTTCAGACGGGAGGCTGCATCTGGTGGGTCTTAAATGCAAATCTCAGCAACAAATCTTTCTATCTCCCTTTGCTCTGGTAGCGTAGTGTCTAAAGCATATGACTGCTAACCAGAAGGCTGGCGGTTCAAACCCACCAGCCACTCCTTGGAAGGAAGGTTGGGCAATCTACTTCCATAGTGATACTGCCTTGGAAACCCAAGGAGGAGTCACTATGAGTCAGATACGACTCGACAGCAGTGGGTTTGCATTCCCACATTACACAGGAAACATGGGTATATTAGAGCACCAATCCCAGGAGATGGCAAGTAACCCTGCACACACACATTTAAAAAAAGAAAGAAAAAAAAAAAAAACTTTTAAAATATATTTAGATTTATGGAGCTGTGCCAAATCCCTGACACTCCAGAATATTCTTTTGAAAACTAAAAATACAGGAAACAGAAGAACTTATATAGCCCACGGGCCCATTATATTAAGTCAATAGTTTTTGAAGTCTTGAATGTAGAACATGTCCCAGCTTATTTTCATCATTAGTCTGCTTTTAGACAGTCCTGACAGGTTCCGCTCTGCAGAAGATCTGCCTCGATTACTGCGAATCAAGGGAGTCAAGGACTGAGAGAAAAATTGCAGTCAGGCCTCAGAAGGTGAATTCAGACCAGACGTGAGAGCGCTAAACCATAGGGTCAAGATAACAAGTAGAAAATAGTAAATAGGAAAAAAAATCCTGTTGAACTTTAGAAACACTGTTCCTCTAAATAAGTTTCCTGAAATCCTATGACTTTTTATTTATATACATACGTAACATAATATTCCTAAAAGTGAAAGACTGGATAAGGTTAAAGGTAGTCTGTGCTAGAAACAGCACTGCTCCCAGGGGGAGGGATGACTGGAGACCTGAGTTTGCATAACTTGAGCAAATCACTCAACCACACTTTTCTTCAGTTTTTTCATCAGTGAAATTAAGAATCTCTTCCAGCTGTATGACTCCATAGAGTGGGCACAAGAAAAGAAAAGAATACTTGCTACATATGCTGAATGTCTGGTTCCCAGAGCACACCCAGAAAGGGACTGAGTGCACTTAGCCTTCTAGGGGAGGCGGCCATGTAAACACAAAACCAGTTGCTGTCATGGCAACCCTGACTCATGGAGACCTCATGTGTATCAGAGTAGAACTGTGCTCCATAGGGTTTTCAGTGGTTGATTTTTGGAAGTAGATCACTAGGCCTTTCTCCCAAGGCACCTCTGGGACTCGCACTTCCAACCTTTCAGTTAGCAGCTAAGCACATTAACCCTTTGCACCACCCAGGGATTCTGATGTAAACACAACATGGGATAAGACAAAGTAACACTGATGACCATATACTTAAATCTTCTATTAATAGGGTGGAAGGGGAATTGGGAAGGAAGAGGACACTGGGCTTTTTGGCATAGACAGCAAATATGTGAGAGATTGAAGTAGAAAACAATTTCCACAGGCTGCTCTAGATTGGCCATTGCTGTCTCGTTCCCCTCCACCTGGACAGGAAGAAGCCATGTCCTGACCAGATCTCTTCAAGATGTTCATCCAAGAGTGCAAAATAAGATTAGGTTGGCCCTAATCTAATTCCTTGGGAGTTCTGGTAGTGTAGTGCCTAAAGCACTTGACTGCTAACCAGAATGCTGGCAGTTCAAACCCACAAGCCACTCCTCAGAAAGAAGATGGGGCAAATCTACTTCCGTAGTGATACTGCCTCGGAAACCCAAGGAGGGGTCGCTATGAGTAGGGTCTGACTCAACGGCACATAACAACAACAACAATCTAATTCCTCAGGCAGGAAGGTGGAGAGAGAGGCACAATAGGATTTCCTCAATGACGAATGCTCGGGTGTCCAGTCTGCACCATGTCCCAAGCTTTTCAGGGAAATTCAACTTTTCTCTCATGCTTTCAATGGAAAACAGCTCCTGCTCTGAGGCCGCAACTTTTCTGAGATCCATTCCTTGAGCTCTCACTGGGTTCTGCTAAGTAAACTGCAGAAAAGGAAAACTAGATTTGGGGCCTGGCCAGACTTGGTGTGTACCATGATACCGCCAGTGTTGCATTCTGAAAACATTCTTCCAGTAAAAACATAAATAATATTTCCCAGGAGCTTGAGTCTGAGGCCTTCTTATACCTTCTACAGCTCCTGGATGCAGGGAACTTGAGAGCACTAATGTCTGACCTTCCCACCCTATTTCCAACCTATCTTGAGCAACAAACAATCAAATCTGTCCTGGAAGAAGTACAGCTGGAATGCTCTTTGGAAGCAAGAATGGCCAGACTTGGTCTCACCTGCTTTGGTCATGCTGTCAGAAGGATAGCATGCTTGGTAAAGTCGAGGGTCAGTGAAAAATGAGGAAGACCTGATGGATTGACACAAATGGCTGAGAAGATGGGCTTAAGCATAGTAAGGATTGTGAGGATGGGGCCAGATTGGGCAGTGCTTCATTTTGTTGTACACAGGGTCGCTATGAGCCAGAGCCAACTGGAATGCACCTAACAACAATATCTTTGGCAAAGTGTCCAATCTTCCAGTAACCTGTTGTCCATTTTAAACTGAGTTCCTTGTTCTTGAGGACTGAAGGATTGTAGATCATCTGACTGTCAGTATAGTCATCTTGCACGTTTTATTCTTGTACCCATGAATCGTGCTTTGATTCATGGCCATCCGGTGTGTGTCAGAATGGAACTGTGCTCCTTAGGGTTTCCAATGACCATTTTTTCTGAGGAACCTCTGGGTGGACATGAACCTGCCACTCTTCCATAAGCACTGTGGCGCTACCCAGGGACTCCTAGCCTGAAAAGCACTATTTAAAAGGACATTAGTCTACTCCGATGGAAAACTTAGTCTTAACTCACCGTCATGCTTATGAAGCCTGTCTCTTGACCAAACTGGTCCTTTTCTCTGAATGCTGTGGAGGAAGCTGCTCGTAGCCTTTGAAGTAGGACAGATGTGAGTTTGAATCGCGTCTCTGCCACTTGCCACTGTCTGAAGTGACCCGCAGTGCCCCCAGCTGGGAAACGAGGCGGCCAGGACTGGACCGACCAAGAGTGGACGCTCAGCCTCCAGCACGCGTGGAGGTACCTACGCTCTGTCTGGGCCCACCTTCCCTGCGAGACGGCGCTGGGTCCGAAGGATGCCCGCGCTCGGCTCCGGCGCCGGCCCAGCCTCCTCAGGGAGCCGGGCGGGTTGGGCGCGCTCCCAGGCGCATTCCTGGCCGGGCAGCCCCTCCTCTTTCGGCCTTGGCCAAGGGTCTGGCGCCTCCCCTCTTCGCCAGGACTGTCTCGTGCGAGCGGCTGCGGACACTGGTGGCCGCGGGTGCTCCGGGGTCTGGCGCGCTGGTCAACTTGACCCGAGACTGCGTCTCCGCGAGCTAGCGCGGCCGGCCGGGCAGCGCCGATCCCCGACGACCCGGTGCGCTCCCGCCTCCCGCCTTCCTCCCCGACAGAGCCGAGCGGCGCCCCGCACTCTGCGAGGGGTGGCTGCTGCAGCGCCGGAGACAAACTCAGCAGTGAAGGCAGACAAAGTTATTTCCCCTTCACACGCAAAAGGTTCCGATTGGCAAGATGGTGCCCAACTCAGCCTGCGCGCTCTTCCTTCTCCTGCTGCTCCTCGCCTGCCCTGAGTCGCGGGCTTCCCAGGTCAGTGTCCCGCCTCTCCTCTCCCGCTCTCAGGGAGGCTAAGCCAAGGCCACGAGGATCCACTTTCCATTTGGATGCTTGGGTAGAGGGCTTGGAGAGATTCTTGGGCTTCTGTTTAGTTTTCGGAAGGAAGGTGAAATATCCCCCATCTATCACCTCAGATGCATCGTAGCCCAGCTTCTGGGTGGACTCTGTCTGGTATCCCACGGGATGCCCAGACCTGCCCAGCAGTTTGTGCGAAAGCGTTGGTTCACTGAGCTAGAGGGCTCAGCGGAGAACCACAGGTTGGAGGAAGATTTCTCCAGGATTTACAAGATGTGGATCTTTCCTGGGTCTCCAGGAGAGCAGTCACCCACACAATTAAATTAGATATCCCTGCTCTCCAACTTCCAACATCTAAATTTTAACTGAAATATTCTTATCACCATCAACCCTTTAAACATGCGCACAACTTTCTTTAGCAGTTTGGTGCATTTCCAAGGTAGGGCTGGCCAGAAGTTTTCTAAAGCACTCTTATCCTGAGGCTGCGAGGTCTTGGATCTGGGACTGACTACATTTACCTACCAGCCACTCCTCTGAAGCAAGATGGGGCAATCTACTTCCATAGTGATACTGCCTCCGAAACCCAAGGAAGGGTAGCTATGAGTCAGGTCCGACTTGACAGCATATAACAAAAACAACAACATTTTCTCTCAGACATATTATTCCTCTATTAGAGGAAGCTTGCTGTTTTCCTCTTTTTGTATTTTTATTCGTTCAGCAAGTCCCACCGGATTAATTTACTTGGCCAGTTTCACATTTATAGTACCTAAACAAACAAACGGGAGCTCTGGTAGCATAGTGGCTAAGACACTTGCCTGCTAACCAGACGGCTGGCGGTTCAAACCCACCAGCCACTCCTCGGAAGGAAGGTTGGGCAATCCTACTTCCATAGTGATACTGCCTCGGAAACCCAAGGAGGGGTCGCTATGAGTCGGGGCCGACTCGACGGCACATAACAACAACAACAAACAAACAAACAAACAAAACCCAAACACACTGCCATCAAGTCGTATCTGACTCATAGTGACCCCTCCTTGGGTTTCTGAGGTAGTATCACTACAGAAGTAGATTGCCCAACCTTCCTTCCAAGGAGTGGCTGGCTGGTGGGTTTGAACCAACAGTCTTCTAGTTAGCAGTCAAATGCCTTAGGCACTATGCCACCAGAGCTCCATATTGCCTATTAGGAGGTGATTTTTTTCAATTAAGATAAGAATGCAGATAAAAAGGCATCTTCTGAATGTGGAACTGGAATTTCCAAAGTCAGAGCCAGCAGCCACCAGACAAGCTCTGGCAGCCAGAGACCTGTCCCTCTGTGATGGGCCTGGTGGATGGACAGTGATGCAAACAGCAGCTACCCCATGCCTCACAACAATAACATTAGCAATAACGGTAGGTAAGCTGCACTGCTTATTGAGCACCTAATGTGTACTGGGCTCTTTGCTAAGCATCTTCCAGATGTTAATTCTCAGAGCAGCCCTGTGTAGTGGGGACTGTTGTCACCCATAACTTGCAGATGAGAGGACTAAGGCCCAAAGAGGTTGTGACTTATTCAAGGTCTCATACTCAGAAAGTAGCGGAAGAAATTCCATTTCTCTAGCTGGGCTCCAAGCTTTTCCCATTCCTCACAGACACTTGTTCATACTCCCTGCCTTAGACCAAATTCATGGGCATGTTCATGTCCACCTAGATGCTCCTAGGGTACAGGAAGGAATTCTAGCTGGAGAATACTCGGGTCAGACCAAATGTGGTCTATGTTAATGCAGGAGGTGGTGAGTGGGTCCCACAGGAAGCTATCTCCTGAGGTGCCCAAGAAGACAGGTAAGACCATGGCAGTTGTCAGATGTTTACAGCTCACTCGGCTCTGTTCCTGAAAGATCTGGGTCCAATCTGCAAAAGCATTTGCTTCAGTGGGCTTTGTGAGGAGGAAAAGCAAAAAAGATAGTCCATAGATGTTCATTTTAAAAAAATCTAGTGAAACTGTCCTTCACCAAAGATCCTATGTGGTTGAGGGGTTCCTCCTCACCTGCCCTGGTTTGGGCAAGCCTAAAGCGTAAACCACAAGGAAGGTCTCAGGACCTCCTGGCTCCTTCTCATTTTTCAACTCTCTGCTCAAATAAGCTCCCCTTTGCAGAGGTCTTTCAGACCACAACTTTAAACAGGTCCCTTTCATGCCCTTGTATTTTTTATTATGGTCCCCCGAAGGGCTCTGGCATAGGAATCCTTGTTCATGATGGTATATTTTGGATTTATTGTCTATCTTCCTCTGTGTATGGAGGGGCAGGGACCACTTGTGGATATTTTTAACCTAGGATGGTTATTTATTTATGACCACAGTGAGTAGTAGGAGCTGGGAGTCCTTGGGTGAAAACAGTGAATGTGTTTGCCTGCTAACTGAAAGGACAGAGGTTCAAATCCTCTCAGAGGTACCTTGGAAGAAAGTCCTGGTGATCTACTTCTGAAAAAAATCAGCTGTTGAAAACCTTATGGTTATAGTTCTACTCAGACTCACATGGGGTCTCCATGAGTTAGAAACCACTCGAAGGCAACTGATAACTGGTGGTAGAAGCACAGAAGACTCAGTGGAGCATGGGGCATGGTTGGGTAAGTGCTGGTCTGAGCGGAGCCGGAGTGAGGCAGTAGTCTTGACCTTGGCTGCACATCAGATCATTCAGGGAGCTTTAAAAAATCCTGATGTTAGCCTCATCCTAGAGATTCTGATTCATTTGGTCTGGGGTGGGGCTCAGGCATCAGTAATTTTTAAAAAAATAATAATAATTTATCTTCTTTATTTTTGTTGTTGTTAAGAATATACACAATGGAACATATCCCAATTCAACAGTTTCTACCTTACAATTCAGTGGCACTGATTACATCCTTTGGGTGGTGCAACCATTCTCATCCTCCTTTTCTGAGGTGTTCTTGCCCCATTAACATAAACTCACTGCCTGTAGGGTCAGGTCTAATCTTTCAAGTTGCTGTTGCTTGTTTGATCCCACACAGATAGATCATAAAAAAGCATTAAACTACTGTTTGGTTTAAAGATTGTCTCAGGGCAATAGTTTCAGGGACTCATCCAGCCTCCATGGCTCCAGAAAATCTGGATTCCATGGGAATTTTAAATTCTGTTCTGCATTTCCCCCTTTCGATCAGGATTCCTCTGTAGAATCTTTGATCAAAATGTTCAGGAATGGTCTCCGGGCACCATCCAGTGGACACCAGTACTTTTCAAAATCACCTCTAGAGACTCTAATAGAGCAGGTGCCTAAGACCGCAGGAACCCCAGTGTTCAGAGTGAGAAACTGCAGGCCAAGGGGAGGGCCAATGGAAGGGAAATGTATCATGGACACACAAGATCTGAGGCGACTTGGTGTACCTGGAGTTTATCTGATCTGAAAATAGTGTAAGCCTTGGAACTCTTAAACCAGCAGCCAAACTTGTTGACTGGTAAAGTGTTTGGGGGAATGAATTGTTCTCATGGGACCATCCATCACAGAGGAGATGAGAGGGGTCAGGAAAAAGGCACTGGACAAAGGCCCGATGACAAGCAAGCCCAAGGTCCTCCAGGTAGAGCTTTAGGAGGACTTCCTGGAGCAGACCACAGCCCTGACTGGGGTTCCTCTGTTTGATGCTAAAAGTGTTCACTTTGTTGTATTAGGTGACAGCCCACAGGAAGCATGATGGGTATATGTCTGTGTGTGTCCATGTGTGTGCTTAAGTGAATGTGTGTGGGTATGTGAGTGTATGTGCATCACGGTGTGTGTTATTATGTGTGCACATATGCTTCTCTATATGTGACTGTGTGAACATGCCTATGTGTGTGATTTTGTGTGCATGTGTCTGTGTGAGGGTGTGTGCATATCTATGGGGTGTGTGTGTGTGTGTGTGTGTATGTAACAGGGTAGTGGGCAGGCTACTTTCTGTGAAGTTCTGCAACAGCAATCCTGTGGGGATGGACGATCTTGTTTTAATCTCCTACTGTCTTGTATGGCTTGTCACTCTTGTCAGTACATCTGTCCTGAGTCACCTTCCAGATTCTTGTGACTGGCTAATGGGGAGTAGATAGAGGTCAAGCAGTGTGGAGATCCCATGAGTGGGCCCCCTTTCTCTCAACACTACTCCCCATTCTGTGGTCTTCCAAGTGGAAGAAAAACAGCCTTGAAGAGACAAGACAGGGAGAACATTTAACAAGCCCCACTCTGCAGTATTTCCTACGATGGCTCCGGGAAGACAGGGAGTGCAGCCTCTTGGCCTCTTTCTCACCCTGTGGGGTGGAGTTGCTATGGTGTTTCAGAAGGTCTTCCCCTCCTCAAAGCCTCTGCCTTCTATCAGATGTCACAGGTAATGCCATTAAAGGATCATTCTTTTGGTTTCCTCCTCCCATTTACTGCATTGCTTTTTTTCCCCCTCCCCCACTTTTATTGTGATATAAACATACACAATGATGCATTGCTTTTTATAGTTAAATTGAAAAAAAAAATCTTGTAGTGTACATTTCCATGATTTTCTTCATAGAACTATATTTTATATATGGTAACCACCACTATTCAGGATACAGACAGTTCTACCACCACGAAACCTACATCTTACTGTACTTTGTAGTCATACCCTCTTCCACCCCAGCCCCTGGCCACCACTGATCTGTTCTTTGTCGCTATAGTTTTTGCCTTTCCACATTGTCATGTAAATAGAATCAACGAGTCACTCGCCCCCTTAGCCTGGCTTCTTTAACTGAGCATGTGCATCTAGAATCCACCCACACTGTTCTGGTCTCAGTATCAGTGCTGTCCAGGTGATTTCTGCTCAGGGAGACTCCATGTGTCAAAAGTTCCTTGTTATTGCTGAGCAGCAGTCTGTTGTACTGTGTACCACAGTTGTTTATCAATTTACTCTGTCATTTCCAATTTTTGGATTATGAGTAGAGCTGCTCTAAACATTTACTTGAGCTTTTGTGTGAACACACATTTTCATTTTTTTGGGGATACCTGGGAGTGAGATTATGGGCCAGATAGTGATTGTATGTTTTAACTTTATAAGAAACTGCCAAACTGTTCTCAAAAGCATTTTTGAATTTTACATTCCCCTGGCAATGTATGAAAGACCCAGTACCTCTGCATCTTAGCCAACACAGTTTTTCGTTTTGTACTTGTGTGTGTTTTAAAATCATTCCACTAGGTAGTGGTATCTATCTCATTGTGGTTTTCATTTGTGTTTCTCTGATGAGTAATAATATTGAGCATCTTATTTTGACATACAAATAACCTAGTGGTAAAATGTCTGTTAAGTCTCTCCCTTTTCTTTAAAGTGCATAGCTTGTTTCCTTATTGTTGAGTTTTGAGTGTTCTTTGTATATTCTAAACACAAGTCCTTTTTCAGGTATGTAGGTTGCAAATATTTTCTGTTAGTCTGTAACTTGTCTTGACAGTATCTTTCACAGAACAGAAAGTCTTAAATTTTTTGAAGTCCAAGTTATAAATTTTAAAAAAAAATTTATAGATCATACTTTTGACGCCATCCATGTCTAAGAACTCTTTGCCTACCCTGAGGTGATAAAAATTTTCTTCTCAAGTTTTTATAGTTTTGCATTTTACATTAGATCTATGATTCATTTTGAATTAATTTTTGTATTAAGGTGTGAGGTTTATGTTGAAGACCATTTGTTGCATGTGGATTTCTACTTGTTCTGACACATTTGTTGAAAAGGCTATTGAATTGCCTAAGAACTTCATCAAAAATCAGTTCATCATATGTATATATCTCTATTTCTACCAGTGCCATGCTGTCTTGATTATTGTAACTTTACAGTAAGCTTTAAAATCAAGTAGAGTGAGCCCAACAACTATCCTTTGTTTTCAAAATCGTTTAGGCTATCCTAGATTCTTTGCCTTTCATTATAAATGTGTGAATCAGCTTATGTATAGTTGGGAGCTCTGGCAGCGTAGTGCCTAAGGCACTTGACTGCTAACCAGAAGGCTGGAGGTTCAAACCCACCAGCCACTCCTTGGAAGGAAGATGGGACAATCTACTTCCGTAGTGATACTGCCTCGGAAACCCAAGGAGGGGTCGCTGAGTCGGGTCCGACTTGACGGCACATAACAACCACAAACAACAATGTATAGTTAGCAAAAAATCTTACTAGGATTTTTATTGGGACTGCATTAAACCTAAGATCAATTAGGGGAGAGTTGACATCTTAAGGATCTTAAGTCTTCCAATCCATGAACTCAATATGCCTTTCCATTTATATAGATCTTGTTTGATTTTGTTTCACTAGCATGTTTTTGTTTTGAGCATTTCAGATTCTGTACATATTTTGTTAGATTTCATTTTTTGGAGCTTTTAAAATGATATTACTTCAAAATTTTTAATTACCAATTGCTTATTCCTAGAATATAAAAATGCAATTGACTTTTCTGTGTTGACCTTATATCCTGTGACCCTGTGACCTTACTAAACTCACTTATTAGTTTTAGGGTTCTTTTTGTGAATTCTTTCAGGATTTTTTACATAAACTATCATGTCATTTGTGAATAGGAGCAATTTTATTTCTTCCTTTCTAGTCTATGTGTCTGTCTTTGTTTTTTCTTCTGGCCTTATTACATTGACTAGAACTTCCAGTATTATGTTTAATAGAAGAGGTGACCTCTTTGCATTGTTCCAGCATTTAGGAAGAAAGCACTCATTCTTTCACCATTGAATATGGTGCCAGCTGTACTTTTTGTAGATGCCACTTATCAGGTTAAGGTTTCTTTCTAGTCCTCATGTGCTACATACAGTGTTTATCATGAATGGATGTGGAATTTTGTCAAATGCCTTTTCTGCCTAAATTGATGTAATTTTGTGTTTTTTCTCTTCCGTTTGTTAGTAAGGTAAATTACCAGCCTTGCATTCCTGGGATAAACCCTATTGCTAATGTTTCGTGAGACTTTTTGCATCTGTGGTAATAAAGGATATTGGTCTATCCCAGGGGTTAGCGAACTAAGGCCGTGGACCAAATCTAAATACAGCAATTCATTTACCTAACATTTATAGCCACTTCTGCACTACAGTCACAGAGTTGAGGAGTTGTTACTGAGACCATATTGGTCCACAAAGATGAAAATATTTACTCTGGGCCTTTACATATAAAGTTTGCTGCCCCCTGGTCTAGTTTTTGTTTTTTGTAATGTCTTTGTTTTTAATATTAAGATTTAATACTAGCCTTATAAAGTGGATCAGGAAGTGTTTCTTTTATTTTCTAGAAGATATTTTATAGAATTATTGTTATTTCTTCTTGAAATGTTTGGTAAAATTCACTGATGAAGCTACTTGGGCCTGCAACTTTCTTTTTTTGGATGATTTTAAATTATGAATTCAGTTTCTTTTATAGATATAGGACTATTCAGGTTAGCTTTTTTATTCCTTGGGTGAGTTTTAGTAGTTTATGTTGTTCAAGAAATTGGTCCATACTCCTCTGTCTTGAGGCACCTACTTTTAACTTTTTAAATGCCATGGATGTTCTCCCACAGTTCTAGAAATTGATCTCCTTTGATGACAAATGAGTGCTTTGTTCTATTACTCAGTGCAGAGCCAAATAGCCTCCTATGATTAACTTCCTTTCTTGTGTAATTTTTTGGTTTCTTGAAGTTTCCCCTCATTTGTTACTTACATAAGCTCAATTATTTCTAAAAATTCATTCATATAGATAATCTGTCAGGGCTGTTTTCCCTGAAACCTAAACTCCCTAGTTCTCCACTCTCCTGTTCTGGTCTTGCTAACTCAGGGCTTGTGGCCCTGTGGCTAACCAAAGACTTTGGCTTCCTGCTCCCCTATGAGGGAGTCTGTGTTTTCTAGACTGGAGTCTGTCTTCCTCTTTCTCGGTTTACTCCCTCACATTTTTAAATACTCAGGAAAAATATTTTCAGTGCATTTTTGTTTGGTTTTCTCACTCTAGATGTTACCCTTTTTCTAGACTGAGCCTTTAAAGCAGGAAACAGTAGCACCATTAGCCCCATGTTGTTAGACAAAGAATCTTATATACTCAAGAGAGCATCAGCTGAATCCTAATGTTGGGTGCATGGCTGGAGGGAGAAGAGGATGAGAGATGATCCTCCCTATTTTCTCTGCTGACTGAGTGCTGCTTGGCAAACTCTTCACTCCACTGACTTCCCAGAGAAAGCCAATGCCTTTTGTTGGGTGAGACAAGAGGGAGGATTGCACATTTATTTAGTATGGGAACTAATCCACAACACTTAATTATGCTCATAAGGAACCTGTACATAGACCAAAGGGCTGTAGTTTGAACAGAACAAGGGGATATTGCATGGTTTGAAATCAGGAAGGATGTGCGTCAGGGTTGCATCCTTTCACCACACTTATTCAATCTGCATGCTGAGCAAATAATCTGAGAAGCTGGACTATATGAAGAAGAATGTGGCATCAGAATTGGAGGAAGAATCATTAACAACCTGAGATATGTAGACGATACAACCTTGATTACTGAAAGTGAAGCAGACTTGAAGCACGTACTGATGAAGATCAAACACTACAGTCTTCAGTATGGATTACACCTGTGGTGGTTATGTTCTTGGGTCAACTTGGCTAGGCCTGGTTGAGTGGCTGGGCAGCTGGATGATGAGACTGGTAATCAACTCCATGGTGGACTCTACTGTGAGCAGCTGAGTAGCTGCCTTTGGGTATGTGGTCTGCTTCCTGTATATAAGCAGCAGCTTTGGGAATGGTCTCTAGCCTATGACATGCTTGGACCCTGCATGTAGCTGTGTCATTGCTCAGTAGTAGCCTGCTATGCTCTGCTGACCTTGGGACATACAATTGACTTAATTAAGTTAATGGCCTGCCATGGGTTTGGTAACATCGGGATTGTGCCTTTTTACTTGTCAACCTCAAGGCTTCTCAGCCTCAGCAGCCAGCAGCTGTCTCAGTGAAGGAATGCCTCTAGTTCCAGTGGGCCAGGAGCAGGAGGTAGAGCTGGACCCCAAGGTTGAGGGGCTTTCACCCAGGTCTTAGAGCCTGGCACTTTGAACTTGGACTTAAAGTCTCCAAATTGTAAGAATAAACTCCTGTTTGTTAAGGTCATCCCATTCGTGGTATATTCTTGTCAGAGTGGCACTAGGTAACCAGAACAACACCTCAGCATAAAGAAAACAAAAGTCTTCACAACTGAACCAATAAGCAACATCATAATAAATGGAGAAAAGATTGAAATTGTCAGGGATTTCATCTCACTTGGATCCACAATCAGCACCTATGGAAGCAGCAGTCAAGAAATCAGATGTTATATTGCACTGGGCAAATCTGCTGCAAAAGACTTCTCTAAAGTATTGAGAAGCAAAGATGTCACCTAGAAGACTAAGGTGTGCCTAACCTAAGGCATGAGTTGCCTCATATGCATGTGAAAGCTGGACATTGAACAAGGAAGACCGAAGAAGAGTTGATGCCTTTGAATTATGGTGTTGGTGAAGAATACTGAAAATACCGTGGACTGCCAGAAGAATGAACAAATCTGTCCTGGAAGAAGTGCAGCCAGAATGCTCCTTGGAAGTGAGAATGGCCAGACTTGATCATGTTGTCAGAAGGGATCATTCCCTGTAGAAGGATATCATGCTTAGTAAAGCACAGGGTCAGTAGAAAAGGGGAAGACCCTCAGCAAGATAGGTTAACACATATATGGAACAAAGAAATCAGGAACACCATGAAAAAGCATGTAATAAAATGACAGCAACAAATTCATACTTGTCGATGATTACATATCTGACAAGGGACTTACCTCTAAAATTTACAGAAAACTCCAACACCTCAACAACAAAAAGATTAACAATCCAATTTAAAAATGGGCAGCAGACATTAATAGACACTTCACCAAAGAGGATATTCAGGCAGCCAGCAAATGCATGAAGAAATGCTTACGCTCATTACCATCACCATCAGAGAGATGCAAATCAAAACAACAATGAGATACCATGTCACCCCAGTACTAATGGCAAAGTTCAGCAAGACAGAAAATAAATGCTGGCGAGGATGTGGAGAGATTGGGACACTCATACGATGCTGGTGGGATTATAAAACGATACATCCACTGTGGAAAACAGTATGGTGATTTGTTAAAAAGCTGGAATTAGAAATACCATTTGACCCAGCAATCCCATTACTAAGTATATATCCTAAAGAAGTGAGAGCCAGGACAAGAACAGCTATATACACACCATGTTCATTGCAGCACTATTTACAATAGCAAAAAGATGGAAACAACTATGTGCCCATCAACAAAAGAATGGATAACCAAACTATGGTACATACACACAATGGAACACTATTCAACACTAAAGAATAATGGAGAATTTGCAAAACACCACATAACATGAATGAACTTGGAGGACATTATGCTGAGTGAAATAGGTCAATTACAGAAGGATGAATATAGTATTAGTTCATTATTTTGAAAAGTCAAGGAAAGGTTTATACATGGAAGGCAACTTTTTTTGTTGGTTACCAGAGGTAGAAGGGCAGGGGAGGGAACACGCAAAAAAAAAAAAAAAAAAGCATTGACCCATGTCACTTTAGTTTTGTGTATTTCACTGTACATAAATTATATTTCAATAAAATGTATTTAAAAATAAAAAGATGGATTGACACAAAGGCTGTAATGATGGGCTCAAGCATAGCAAGGATTGTGCGGATGACACAGGACTGCTCAGTGTTGTACATAGAGGCGCTTTGAGTTGGAGCCAACTGGATGGCACCTAACAACAACAATGGGAACTAATGAGATAAACCAAACCCATTCCTGTTGAGTCAATTTCAACTCATAGAGACCTTATAGGACAGAGTAGAACTGCCCCATAAGGTTTTCTAGGCTGTAATCTTGACGGAAGCAGATTGCTATATCTTTCTCTGGTGGAGTAGCTGGTGGGTTCGAACATCTGATCTTTTGGTTAGCAGCCATGTGCTTAACCATTGAGCCACCAGGGCTCCTTAATGAGATTTTTAAAAAAAGAAAAAGAAAAAACTCACTGCCTTCGAGTTGATGCCAACACAGAGCAACCTTCATTGGGTTTCTGAGGTGGTAAATCTTTACGGAACTAGATTGCCCCATCTTCCTTCCCTAGAGCAGCTGGTGGGTGATGAACCACTAACCTTCTGTTGGCAGTCAAATGCCTTAGGCATTGTGCCACCAGAGCTCCTTAAGGAGATAAGAAGGGCAGAAAAAAGAAAACCCTGGGTCAACTCAGCTCATCAATGCCAATTGAGCTGACAATTTGGATTGATGGCCTGAGCTGCCAAGGAGTTGAGATGGATTAGTGGCCAGCTCTGGTAGCGTAGTGCCTAAGGCACTTGACTGTTAACCAGAAGGCTGGCGGTTCAAACCCACAGCCACTACTCCGAAGGAAGTTTGGGCAATCTACTTCCGTAGTGATACTGCCTTGGAAACCCAAGGAGGGGCCACTATGAGTCAGGTGCGACTCGACGGTACATGAAAACAACAACAGTGGCCACTTTAGAGCTCATCATGAAAGGATATCATGATTGATTAGGGGTACCAGCCATGCTCATAGCCGAGGGGTATTTGCCAACCTTAGAGTTGTTATTGTGTGCCATCAAGTCAATTCCAACTCATAGCAACTCCATATGACAAAGTAGAACTGCCCCATAGGATTACCTAGGCTATAATTTTTATGGGAACAGATTGCCAAGTCTTTTCTTTCAAGAGCTGCTGGTGGATTCAAACCACAGTCTTTTCAGTTGGCAGCCAATGCTTAACCATTGTGCCACCAGGGGACAAGGATTTATGAATCATCTAGATCTAAGATGAAATATTTCACAAAAGAAATATTTGGTGCCTACAATAGGCCAGGCACTGGGAATAAAGCAGACAAGTATTTTGCTGTTGGCTTTGAACTTGGCAGTTCTGGATCAGGAGTCAAAAGATAAAGATAGCAATTTGAGCTGGGCTCAGCTGGACTTTTCTGCTTATCGGGGCCAGACTCAGCTCATCCGGACTGGGCTCACTTATTCGTCTATAGTCAGCTGCCAGGTTAGCTGGAGCTAGTGGGTGTAGGTTGTTGGCTCATCTAATATGTCTCAGTTCTGTTCCATGTGACCCGTTATCCTCCAGCAAGCTAGTCCAGGCTTATATACGTGGTGACAATGATAGAGAGCCAAGATTGAGCAGAAGTGCATAAGGCTTCTTGAGACCTAACCTTGGAACTGGTGCAATATTGCTTCCACTGCATTCTATTGGGCAAGTCACAAAGCCAGCTCAGATCCAAGAGGTGGGAAACAGATTTCTCTCTTACTGGGGGAGCAGCAAAGTTTCCTTGCAAATGTTGTGGATATGGGAGGGAAGAAGGATTGTAGCTGTTTTTGCAAAATAAAAACAAACACATTGTTAGCTAGTCGATTTCAACTCATAGCAACCTTATAGCACAGAGTAGAATTGCCCATAGGGTTTCCAAGGCCATAATTTGTACGGGAGCAAACGGCCACATCTTTCCCTGGAGTAGCTGCTGGTGGATTTGAACTGCCAACCTTTTGGTTAGCAGCCAAACACTTAGCCATTATGCCACCAGGGCTCCTTTAAAAATAAAATAAAATAAAAAGCAGCCATAATTTGACAGGACCTAAACCCACTCTTTTCAGTAAGTCAAATCTATATCTTAAGCAATTACTCTTTTTTTCCCTTTGTATGAAGGAAAAGGTATGTCCCCTGCAATCTCCACAGGGAAACTACCTAGGTAGGAAGAGGGGCCCAAGGAACTCATCTTGGGGCTGGATTTCCCGGAACTATACCTAAGAGTGATACATGGCAATTGTCCACATGAAGACTGGAGGGGAGGAAAGCTGGGAGTAACTGGGAGAGAACTAAAAATTCCCCCAAGCACCTTAGCCCTTACTTAGCCTTAGTCCCACTGTTGTCATATGATTGGGCACTGACACAGACATTTTCTGTGTGCTCCAGACAGTCAACAGGAACCTCTGGGTGGTACAAATGATTAATTGCTTGGTTGAAAGGTTCGTGGTTCGAACCCACCCAGAGGCACTGCAGAAGAAAGACTTGGTGATCTGCTTCCAAAAGGTCACAGTCATGCAAACCCTGTGGAGCAGCTCTAGTCTGCACACATGGGGTTGCCATGAACTGGAAGTGACTCAACAGCAACTGGTAAGACAGACCCTCAACAGAAGCAGAGAGGATGCATTGCAAGCTTGGGATGAGGCCCTCCCTCTGCTCATTGAGGCTGTGTTTTCCTAGTATCATCTCAGCATCAGGGGCTGGAGTCCAAGAATGAGACCAGCAACTAGGTGCACTGCTGCCCAAGGATCCTTACCTGCTATAAAAATGACATGGTGGAATCATCAGACCTCCTCAAGTAACTTCACAAAGAGGGAGGAGAATCATTATCAGCATCAACAGCCCAAGGCTGATTACTTTGAGGTGGAGGTCAGACATACTTCCACCCTCAAACCTATTTACCAATTCTGACACTAGTCATCCCTCCCATGACACTCTCTACTGCTCCTCTGGGTTCAATAATTTTTTGCAATGGCCATCCACAATTCACAGACCATACTCACAGTTATGGGTTTATTAGGGGAGTGGCAGTTTACAATTCAGAATCAGGAACAACTTAGGTTACAGTTCTTCAGTTAGGACAGCTTTCTCTCAGTCATGCCCATAGGCATGCCTCATTCTGGCCATCAGCTTCTTGGCCCCTTAGTTTAGCCTCTGCCCTCCTCAGGTAAGTGTTACAAAGCTCTCTAGATCTCCCAATAAGTGCCCAGGGGCATCTCACCCCACCAGTAAGCCTTGGCCCAGAGGCACTCAGCTTTCTTGCTCCATGGGTCTACACACTGACTGTAACCACCTTGCTCTGTGGGCCAGGAAGTCCACTGTGCTCTCTTGCAGTTCTGGTTCTGCTGCCAGTTTCTCTGCCTCTGATCCTCACTTTCTTGAACCATCTCTGGTGTTACAACTTTCTTTCTCTGACTCCTGGGTCTAGGAGGTTCTCAGCATAGGGACCCTGGGTCCAAAGGACACGCTCTGCTCCCATCTCTTCTTCTTGGTGGTTGTGAGGTTCCCCCTACCCTTGCTCTGGGATTGACTCTCTTTTTTAAGCCTAGCAGGATGGCAAAACTGACCAACTTCTTTATTAGGGCTCCATACACTTTATTTGCATGACCCCATTCTTACAGGAGTTCCATGTTCTTTATTTGCATTCTTAGCAGGCTGTCCAAGCCCCTTGGTGGGTCACAAACACCATATTTGCATAGTCCCAGTCATTCATTTTGTGGGAATCACAAAGACTATGGCTAGAAGGGCCGTAGTAAGTAACTCACTGCATTGTACCTGCCTACAGGGAGATGAGAGAGTCAGATTCACCAGCTGATTTGAAGAAAGGAAAGGCTCACACAGAGCTCCAATGCAGGGGTGTCTGTAAGAACAAATGCAAAAAAAAAAAAAAAAAGAAGAAGAAAAGAAAAGAAACCTGTTTGCAGAGAAGTGTGCCAGTCATTTATGCTGTGGTGTGAACATCTGTCAGGATCAATTCTTGGACTCCTGCATTTTGGTCTTGTCTCTAATTGTGTAATAGAAGATTTTACCTTTCTAGAAAGAATCTAACTGGTAAAACGATGTACTCATTCAACAAATATGTCCTGATAGCTCATCATGTGGCTGGGCCAAGTGCTGTTCTGGCCCTGAGGAGGCAACAGTTTGCAAGGCAGTGTGTCAAGTGGTTAGACTCATGGTGGTGGCCCAGTCCTGACTCTGACTTTTCTGATGTGTGACTTGGTGCAAGTTACTACCCCTTGTGAATCAATTTCTTTTTCTGAACAAGGGGGACAATATACATATCTATCTTATGGGATTGTAGTGAGGAGAAAATAAATATTCAAAGAATAGAAAGAAAACAGAATGCAGTCCAGTCCATTCTGACCCAACCCTATAGGACAGAGTAGAACTGCCCCATAGAGTTTCTAAGGCTGTAAATCTTATGGAAGCAGACTGCCTCATCTTTCTCCCAAGGAGTGGCTTGTGATCAGCAGCCAAGCACTTTAACCACTGTGCCACCATGCCTCCTTATTGAAAGAACAGGCCCATAAGTGCTCAGGACATGTCAGGAAAGAGAAAGATGAGGCGGACACAGTCCCTGCTGTCAAGTTGCTCACTAAGCAATGAACAAAAGGCAAAATAAACCAAAAAAATATCAGAGGGCAGAAAGCTGAAGTGGGTTGTTGTGTTGGAGGGTGCCTTCTAAGTGAAAGTGAAAAGATAAGGAGCCTGACTTTTGAGTATCAGGGGCAGATTCTTCTGGGCAAGGAAAACAGGCGATGCAAGGGCGCTGAGGTGGGAATGAGCTAGCTGAGGTATGAGGAGGAACAGAGAGAAGGCCTAAGTGCTGGGAGCTCTGTGGATGGGGAGGGTGCCCTGATCACAGGCAAATCACATGTATCTCTGTAGACAAAATAATGGTCCCTTAAAGATATATATCCATGTCCCAGTCCCAAGAACCTGTGAATCTGTCATATTTTACATGGCAAAGGGAAATTAAGGTTGCAGATGGAACTAAGTTGCTAATCCGATGATTTTAAGAAAGTGAAATTCTCCTGGATTATCTGGGTGGGCCCAATGTAATCACAAAACCCATTGCCTTTGAGTCAATTCTGACTCATAGTGACCGTTTTGGCCCCATACCAAAACCAAAACCAAACTCACTGCCATCAAGTCTGTTCCAACTCATAACGACCCCTGCTTGGGTTTCCAAGGCGGTATCTCTAGGAAGTAGATTGCCCAGTCTTCCTTCCAAGGAGTGGTTGATGGGTTTGAACTGCCAGCCTTCTGGTTAGCAGTCAAATGCCTTAGGTACTACACCACCAGAACCCCTAAACAACCCCATAGAGACTGTAAATCTTAACAAAGCAGACTGCTCCATCTTTCTCCTGTAGAGCAGCTGGTGGGTTTGAACCACCCACCTTTTGGTTAGTTTTTGACCACTGCACCACCAGAACTCCCTGAATAATCACAAGCATCATTAAAAGTGGAAGAGGGAGGCAGATGACTCCACCGGCTGTTGCTGGCTTTGCAGATGGAGGAAGGGGCTGCGAGCCAAGGAATGTTGGTGGCCTGTAGAAGCTGGGAAAGGCGAGGAAATGAATTCTCCCATAGAGCTTCCAGAAGGAACACAGCCCTGATGACAGCTGGATTTTAGCCCATTGAGACTAGTGTCAGACTTCTGACCTACAGAACTGTAAGAAATTGTAAAATTTGTGTTCTTTTAAGCTGCCAAATTTATGTTAATTTGTTACTACAGTAACAGAAAACCAGTACACTTGACAAACTCCATGGTGAGGTGGTTGCCTTTATTTTCATGGATGGGGAGCCATTTGGTGGGGTTTAAAAAGGGCAGTGATGCATTCTGCTTTCTGTTTTTGGGAAGCAGAGATTATAGGAGAGCGAGTGAGGAGGCAGGGAGAGTGGGTGGGAGGCCTGGGCCATGGTCCAGAAAGGATAACTTTATTCACACCATGCCTTCCCACCCAGAAACACTTGAGATTTTTCATAAAAGAAAAATCTGAGAGCATACCACACATTTTATTTAGCTTTTACAAACATCTTTGGTAGTTACTCTGAGAATGAGGACTTTAAGGCTGAGAATCCCCACACCGTGCCCAAGCCCACAGCCGTGATGTTATCCCTCTCTCTTTTTTGCCCATGCTGTCCACCAGGCTGAGGCCCTCTTCTTGCCCCCAGCCTTTCTCCTCCACCTTCTCAGAGTCAACCACAGGAGATCCGGCTTTCTGGTGAAATCCAGATGTTGATTTTCACAAGTCACGTAAAGTTTGAACCATGCATGAATGTGCATACACTTGTATGTCACACACTAAGACAACCTTGTGTGAATGTTCCTGGGTGGATCTGTGTTGGAGGGTGCCTTCTAAGTGAAAGTGAAAAGATAAGGAGCCTGACTTTTGAGTATCAGGTGCAGATTCTTCTGGGCAGAGAAAACAGGTGATGCAAGGGTGCTGAGGTGGGAATGTGCTAGCTGAGAGAAGGCCTAAGTGCTGGGAGCTCTGTGGATGGGGAGGGTGTCCTGATCACAGGCACATCACATGTGGCTCTGTGGGCAAAATAATGGTCCCTTAAAGATGTCCATGTCCCAGTCCTAAGAACCTCTGTGTGTGTGTGTGTGTGTGTGTGTGTGTGTGTGTGTGATCAGAGGGCTAGAGTGGCCTCTAGAGCCTGGGGGCCATATCTAAGCCTCTCATCGTGCTTCCCAGGGGCCAAAGAGAGAAGAAAGAAAGGAGAACAATGATTTTAGACTGGATGGACTGGAAGCAGTTGTCCTTGAGCCTCAGTTTCTCTTAGCTGTAAAGTGGACATAATGATGTCTGCCTAGTAGGGCCCATTTCACTGCTTTATCTCACCTACTTTGGTCATGTTGTCAGAAGAGTACAGTCCCTGGAGAAGGATATCATGCTTGGTAAAGCAGGGGGTCAAAGAAAAAGGGGAAGACTCTCAACAAAATGGATTGACACAATGGCTGCAACGATGGGCTCAAGCATACCGAGGATTGTGAGGATGGTGCAGGACCAGGCAGTGTGTCATTCTGTTGTACACAGGGTCACTGGGAGTCAGAGGTGACTCAACTGCTGTTGTTGTTAGGTGCCGTCAAGTCAATTTCAACTCAACAACCTCATGTAACAGAGTAGTGACTGGGATCTTAAAAGCTTGGAAGCAGCCATTTAGATGCAGTGATGGGTCTCTCATCATCCAGAGCAAAGAAGAATGAAGGAAACCAAAGATTCATGGAGACAATTAGTCCTTGCAACTGGTACACCATGCAATCTGCAGCCTATACGACTGAGACCAGAAGAACTAGATGGTGCCCAGCTACTACTGTCAACCACTTGGAGGTGGATCTATGTAGGAGATCCTGGATAAAGAGGGAGAACAATGTGGAACAAAGCTCAAAATCATTCGGGAAAAAAAAGGGGGGGGACCAGGTTTGCTGGTCTGATAGAGCCTGGTGGAACCACTGAGACTATGGTCCTTAGCTGCCCTTCAGGTCTGGAATTGAACCCACACCTGTGGCTTCCAGCCAAACAAAAGACAGGCATAGGACTTGAACATTTACCTGAGGTAGATACAATCCTTGGAGAGAACAATCATGGGAGACAGCTCCAGGGACAAGGGTGCATGGAGGGATGGACACAGGGAAGAGGTAACTATGGGGAGGAAGTGAGAGGGGAGCTGTTGCAGTGGGGTAAATTATAGTCAATGTCATGAGACAACGTGTGTGTGAACTGCTGTGTGGAAAGTGAATTTGCTCTGTAAATTTTCACCCAAGTCACCAAAAAAAAAAAAAAAACAACTTGATTCTGCCTTCAGGAATACAAAGGGGACAGGGAAGAGGTGGGCCCTGAATCTAGTAGGGGAGGCTGTAAAATGAGAGGAGGCTAGAGTTGGACAGAGGCAGAACTCATGCAGGTTCTTGAAGACCCATCTCTAAAGTGGGCTTGACACATCTGGAGAAAGCACAAAACAAAACAAAACCTGTTGCTATCAAATTGATTCTGACTCATAGCAACACTGTAGGTCAAGGTGAAATTGCCCCATAGCGTTTCCAAGGCTGCAATCTTTATGAAGCAGACTGTCATACCTTTCTCCCACAGAGCAGCTGACGGGTTTGAACCACTGACCTCTCAATTAGCAGCTGAGCCTTAACCACTACATGACCAGGGCTCCTGGAGAAGGCACCCACCAAATCCACTGCCATCGAGTCAATTCCAACTCATAGTGACCCTATAGAACAGAGTAGAACTGCCTCATAGAGTTTACAAGGCTGTAAGTCTTCACAGAAGCAGACTTCCAATCTTTCTCCTGTGGAGCAGCTGGTGAATTTGAACCGCTGACCTTTTGGTTAGAAGTTGAATGCTGTAACCACTGTACCTCCAGAGCTCCTTGGAGAAAACACAGCAGGGTTTAAATACATGATATGTCACTGTGGCTAAGTGACTCACTTCCTCAGCATCCTCACCTGCCACATGGGTATAATAATGGTGCCTGCATCTTGGGGTTTTCTGGAATACTTAATGAGTTATTCATGTGAAGTGTGGTCACCATACTGGTTCTTGGCTCCTATTGCTGTTGTAATCATGCCCATAACTGTTTTTTTAAAAAAGAAGCAGACCTGGGTATAAATATAGATGAATTATGGGCAGTCAGCATGATAAAAACCCCAAATACTGAACTCCAATGTGGAAAGGGGCAGAAGGAGTGTTGTCCACTCCCCCAGCTCCTAAACAGCCAGGGCTCAGAGCCCCAGTGGGAAGCTAGAGAGCTGTGAGCAACTGCGCAAGGAAATTCTTTCACTTCCCCATTATAATCCACTTTCTCTCCCCTTATCGGCAGGGTGGAGGTCACTGGAATGAAGAGAGGCCAAGGGAGTTGTAACCTGCCTCTGACTTGACCTAAAATAAAAATAACTTCTGCAGGAAACACTTGCACAAACTCAACATGACTCAAACACTGAGGGCTTCAAGCCTTGGGCAGGAGGTACACATTTGGCAAGTGTGCTTGAACGCTAATCAACTTAAAGGCATAAATGCCTCTCTTTTCCCATTAATAAAGTGCTGATGTGAGTATAACTCTCAATTAGGAGAGACCAGCATGAAAGATGGCCCCTCCAAGGTCTGTGAGATCACTATGGCCACCTGAAGTCTTTGGAGCTCTATTGTCACTGAAATGGCTCTCAGAAATTGTCATGGCAACAGGACTGTCACCATGAAGACCATTGACCCAGGTCACATGAGAAAAAAGCCTCAAGAACCACACTCCATACACATAACGCTTCACTTGTGCCTCTCAGTGCATTGAGAGCAGGCACTGGGTCTTGAACTTTATCTATAGATTGTGCCCAAAGAGCAAGGAGGCCTGGATGGGGCTTTGAGGGTGAGGCCTACCAGGTTCCAGCATGGGGACACATGGGCGGGGTCCACCTGGGGTTAGCAGGTGGGGGTCTAGAAGTATAAAATAGCTCTGAAGACCTACATCTACTGAAGTGATGGTTGTGGCTGTTGTTGTTGTTAGTTACCATCAAGTCGGCTCTGACTCATAGCCACACTTTGTACAACAGAACAAAACACTGCCCGGTCCTGTGTCAGCCCCACACAGCTTGCTATACCAGAGCCCATTGTTGCAGCCACTGTGTCAGGCCATCTCATTGAGGGCCTTCCCTTTCTTCACTGACCCTCCACTTTACCAAGCATTATATCTTTCTCCAGGGAATGGTTCCTTCTGATAACATGACCAAAGTAAGTGAGACGAAGTCTGGCCATTCTTGCTTCCAAGGAGCATTCCAGCTGCATTTCTTCCAGGACAGATTTGTTCATTTTTTTGGAAGTCCATGGTACTTTCAGTATCCTTTGCCAACACAACTCAAAAGCATCAACTCTTCAGTCTTCCTTATTCATTGTCCAGCTCTCACATGCATACAAGGTGATTGAAAATACCGTGGTTTGGGTTATGTGCACCTTAGTATTCCAAGAGACATCTTTGCTCTTCAGCACTTGAAAGAGGTCTTTGGCAGCAGATTTGCCCAGTGCAATACATTGTTTGATGTCTTGACTGCTGCTTCCAGGGGTGTTGATTGTGGAACCGAGGAATATAAAATCTTTGACAACTTCAATCTTTTCTCCATTTATCATGATGCTGCTTATTGGCTGAGTTGTGAGGATTTTCGTTTTCTTTATGTTGAGATCTAATCCATACTGCAGACTGTAGTTTTTAATCTTCATCAGTAAGTGCTTCAAGTCATCCTCATTTTCAGCAAGCAAAGTTGTGTCATCTGCATATTGCAGGTTGTTTATGAGTCTTCCTCCAATCCTGATGCCACGTTCTTCTTCATATAGTCCAGCTTCTCAGATTATTTGCTCAGCATACAAATTGAATAAGAACGGTGAAAGGATGCACTCCTTTCCTCATTTTAAACCAAGCAGTATCCCCTTATTCTGTTTGAATGACAGCTTCTTGGTCTATGTATAGTTTCCTCATGAGCACAATGAAGTGTTCTGAATTCCCATTCTCAATGCTTAGCCATAATTTGTTATGATCCACACAAGCTAATGCTTTTGCATAGTCAATAAAACACAAGTAAACATCTTTCTGGTATTCTTTGCTTTCAGCCAAGATCCATCTGACTCCAGCAATGATATCCTTCATTCCACACCCTCTTCTGAATCCAGCTTGCAATTCTGGAAGTTCTCTGTCAATATACTGCTGCAACCATTTTTGAATTATCTTCAGCAAGATTTTACTTGCATGTGATATTAATGATATTGTTTGATAATTTCCACATTGTTTTGGATTACCTTTCTTTGGAATGGGTATAAATATGGATCTCTTCCAGTCAGTTGGCCAGGTAACTAACTGTCTTCCAAATTTCTTTGCTTAGATGAGTGAGTGCCTCCAGCATGGCATCAGTTTGTTGAAACATCTCAATGGGTATTTCATCAGTTCCTGGAGTTTTGTTCTTAGCCAATTCCTTCAGTGCAACTTTGACTTATTTCCCCAATACTATTGGTTCTTGGTCATATGTCACCTCCTGAAATTGATGAACATCAACCAATTCTTTTTGGTACAGTGATTCTGTGTATTCCTTCCATCTTCTTTTGATGTTTCCTGCATCATTTAATATTTTGCCCATAGAATCATTCAATATTGCAACTTGAGGCTTGAATTTTTGTCTCAGTTCTTTCAGTTTGAGAAATGCTGAGTGTGTTCTTCCCTTTTGGTTTTCTAACCAAGTTAGTTCTCTGAAAAAGAGGAATGTTGTAAGTTCTGTAGGGTCTCCAAACAGAGTAAACATTAGTAAATGAGTTTGGAAGAAAGATCGACAAGATTTTCTCTGAGATTGGAGTTGGTTGGAGTCTAGTTCTGTGGGGTTCATTGTTCCTCAAGAGCCTTAGAACCAGTCTTTATCCTCCCAGCTCTTGGAGCAGCTGGATGGTATGTTCCAGAACCATCTATGCAACCTCCACCTCAACTTGGGAAGAGCGGGGTGGAGAGATGTTTATTATTACTTCGTTAGTTGGCTCACATCTTGTTCTCCACCACTATTGCCATCAGTATCCTATTAGATGACGTGTCCTGCCCCTTTAAAGGGTTTGATAACAGAAACAGTAAATGCTGATCCTTTTTTCTCAAAGATGGAAGAGTTTCACATCATGTTTTTTCTTGGTTTTATTTTAAATAAGTTACTAACTTAAAGACACAGAAACCATTTTTCACTGTTTATTGTGGCATGAGCCAGGTTTTGAAGGAACTGAAATTCTACTGTTTGAAGGAATTTCTTTAAGAAAATAATAAACCTGTGGGCCTGGAAAGGGTCTGGTGACAGTAAAGGCCCTGGCAATAGCTTGCTCAGCTTCTGGTGTCACTACCTCTCCTTGTGCACTTCCCAGGGAGCCAATCCCTGTCTGAGTTTGACCTTCAGCCTATCGTCATCACCTTGGTACATGTTCCTGCCTGAGTGAGACACTAGAAAGAGTGTGGGAGCCTATGGTTGCTCATTACAGTGGGTATTTGGAGGTCCAGAGATGGGAAGGAACTGCCCAGAGCCAGCCCTCACTGGTGGCAGGCCCAGGCCTGAAGTGCAGGTGGGTGATGCCAAGGGTCCCACCTGCTTCCTGTCCTACCACTTCAAGGCTCTGGCAGTCCCCTTGAGCATAGACCTTGGCAAGAACTATGTTTTCAAAGAAGGAAATTATTTGTTCTGATGCCATGATTCTTCTCAATCTAGTGAGTGTAGGTGGGGAAGGGGGCAGACAAATGGAGAGCAGCAAGGATCCCCTTCCCCAGACTGAAAAGAGAACACTGAAGAACAGCAGTGAAATGAGACCCAGGAACCCAACATGGAGCTCTGCTTTGGGATGCGAAAACGATGCCATAACGTAGTGCTGAGAAGAAAGAATTGACATAGCACCTGCATCCTGTGGCCCCATGTATGAAAGGTTATATTTGTGCATGTGCATATAGGGGTCTAATCTGAAAGCAAAAACTCAATGAAAAGTTAAGAATGGTTCTCTCTGGTCACAAGACTTGTCCTTTGTTTTGATGTGCTTTCTACATTTTGAATTATCTCGTAGGGAGTTTGCTTTATTTTTATGATCAATCTTTCTCGGTTTGGAAGGGAAAATGTTTGTGTTCCCAGCCTCTCTCCCATGACCACATTCATCCCCACAGTGCAGACCTCTTGAGCTCTTGACTTGGTCTACAAGGATTCCAGCCTCATCACTCAGCTCTGCAGATGAATGTAGGTATTCCTGTGCAGATGTCTAATGACAGGAGACAGATTCTGAGCATAGCTCTAAGGGCTCCGTTTCTAGCACTTTGGGGTCAAGGATTGACCCTGCGAGTGGCAGCTGCAGCACAGACCCATCAAATCTGCTGCTGCAAGTCTCTCATTTTCTTCATGTCCTTGGCTCCCAGGTCCCAATAATGGCATGCTGGCTTTCCAAGAACACCAAGGGTCTTCCTTGAACCATGATGTGCTTTGTTAGCGCCATCCCATAGAGGTACAGGTGGAAGTGGGCCACAGCATCCCAACCTCGCTCAGCAAGTCATGCCCATAGCCCTTCCATTCCTCCCTGCCTGGGATGTACCCTTAGTTTGCTTGGTCTTGAAGGTTCTCCAGTAACAACTGGTAAGATGAGCACATCTTACCCTAATGAGGGATAAAGCAGCTGCTGCCTGTTCTCCACGGAGCAGGTGCTGTGAAGGCTCTTCTGGAAAGTGCCACAGAAACGGAAGATAGTTGTGCCAGGAGCCTGAGTTAGAGGCTGCCCAGCGGCAACGTGGAAAACAGGCACCTTTCCCTCCACACACTTCTTTCTGTATGTATTGGCACACCCATGGCACTACCCCAGGTTCCCAGCAGTGTACTTGCCCCTTCCCAGCAGAGCCCTTGGCACAGATGTCTTCCTCTCCCCACTTCAAAACTGAGTCCTTCCGCATCCCGCAAGGCAGCTGCAGCCCAGCCATCACTCTTTCAGCTGTCATGGTCCTGGCTGCTTGTAGAAAAGGGAGGCTGTTGCTTGCTTGGCTCAATGTGGGAAAGATGTTTCCTTCACCCTCCCTCCCCACTTCCTACCAACCCCGACTCACCCCCATGCCCAAACTTGCTCAAGGGTTAGAAAGTCTCTCCTGTGGGATACTTTGCTTGGGTTATAGAGCCATCAATCCCTAGTGCAAATTAATCAATGAGATCATTGACCACACAGGGTTGTGTGAAGAACAAGTCAGACAAGGAGTAAGACAGCCCATTGGGCAACAGCCTAGGGTGGATGGAGGCTGGAATGGAAGTCAGCAGGGTTTCCAGCCCAGCTCTACCGCTCATAACGACATGATTTGGGGCAAGTCATTTGACTCAGCCTCCATATCTTCATCTATGAAATGGAGATAATCATTGATAGTGCCTGCCCAACCTTCTTCAATGGATTGCTGCCAGCCAGTGGTTGAAGGTGGTTTGTAAACTGTGGACTATCTCACAATGTAAATTACATGTAAGGCATGAAACCATCTATAAAAGTAGCTCCTTTTTCTTTTCCTTTTTTTTTTTTCTCTCCAAAGGAAGAGGATGTGGATATGGGAAAATTGGCCTGGTGGGATGGCTGGTAGGTGCTGGGCAGGCAGAGATTACAGGAAATGCCTGCCTGGGTGCCCAGAGCCTATGTGAGAAGGACCACAACAGGGGAGGAGGAAGAAAAACGAACTCAACTTTCCTTCCCAAGAATTTTGTTTGGGGCCAGGCCTAGTCAGGGTCTGGGTAGAGTGGAGGCCAAGGAGTCTTCATGAATTAGCGAGTTCCAGGGGCAACTGGGGATTCAACTTTGTCAAAAGCATCCATTGAATCAGGTCAATGAGTCATCTATTTGGTGCAGTCTCCAAAGTGCAAGCAGCCTGGCAGCCTCCCTGAGAGAGAGGCAGAGGCTCCATTTCCACTCAGATGAGCTCCGCTGGCAAGGCTGGGACCCACCCAGACTGCTTAGGCCACCCCACTGCCCCTCTGGCTTTTAGAAATACAGTGAAACCTGTGAGAGCCAGAACTTAATGGAACTGCCTTGTTTTTCCGGGTCTCACAAGCTTTTCACCTTTGACAGGGTGCAGTCACACCACTTTTCTATAAGTCATTTTAATGGAAAATATTTGAGTTTTCTTTCTCTGAAAAGTTTCTGTCTTACACAGATTTTGTCTTTTGCAAGTTTTCTGTATTTTTCATGATAAAAGTCACACATAGTGTTGAAAAAAAATAAGTATAAAAATAAAATTGAAAATGATCTAAGGTTATCCCTGGAGATAACCATCATTACCTCTTTCTTCCTTGTAGATAATTTTAGTCAGGGTAGAAGAGGCTCTGCTGTGGTAACACACAATCCTCTTATGAAAGTGAAAGACATTCTCAGAAGAAGTGAAAGACTTTCTCACTCTCCCAACACCAACATCCTTATCACTTCCCGTTGTATTCTACCTCCTTAAAAGACCAGTTACCAATAAACTCTGACTCATGGCAACCTCCCATGTCAGAGTGCAACTGTGCTTTATAGGGTTTCTAGTAGTTGATGTTTTGGGACTAGATCTCTAGCCCTTTTTTCTGAGGTGTATCTGGATGGACTCAAACCCCCAACTTTTAGGTTAACAACCCAGCATATTAACCATTCATACCACCCAGGGTCTCCACCTCCTCCTTTTTGATTTCCTAATCCCAACGGACAGTTGAAATTGGAAACCTTGAGATTTTCTTTATGAAGTATGATGTTGGGTGTTGCTTCACAGTTAGATAGTCTTTGTCATGAGAAGCATGAGCCCTCTTTTTCATATTCTACTGACTTTTTATAACTAATCAGAACTACGTGTTGAATTTTATTGACTGGCTCTTTAAGTCTATTAAGATAATCTTCCCGCCACCTCCCCACCCCCACTCCATTAGACTTTTTTAAAGTATAGAAACCATTGAGTATTCCTGTTTTGCCAGTTCTGTTTATCATCCATCTGCTTTTAAAAATATCTGAGTGAGAGAGAAAGAAAAAGCTCACCAAGGTTCTAATTTCAGGACATTAGTTTAAAGAATCAGAGAAAGAAACTGGTTGTTTGGATCCAAAGGCACTTTGAGTTGTGCAGCACCTCTATCATGTAATCAGTGATGTCCTCCTCCCTAAAAGTGGGGTTTTTGTTTGTATTGAGGGGCAAGCTGGGGCTATCTGATGTGTGTTTGGGGCTGTGACTTGGTGACCTGCTTCAGCAGATGTCTGCACCCAGCTAGAGCCGAGGGCAGAGAAGGATGCCTTGTGAGGTCACTTTTATGTTGTAATTCAACCCAGTTGCCAATGAGTGGATTGTGACTCATGACGACCCTATGTGTGTTAGAGTAGAACTGCTCTGTAGGGCTTTCAGTGGCTGTGATGTTTGGGAAGTAGATCTCCAGCCTTTTCTTCTGAGGCTCTTCTGTGTGGCTTTGAACTGCCAACCTTTCAGTTAGTAAATGAGTGTTTAACTATGCCATCCAAGGACTCCTCCATTGTATTTGGTGAGCTGAAAAGGCAGATTGGGCCCTGTGGGTGACTCTGGGAGGCCAGAATGAGCCTGTGGGACAGAACCAACCGCAATTGGTAATGGTGGTGATTCTTTCTCCCCCCAGAACTGCCTCAACAAACAACAGCTCCTCACAGCTATCCGCCAGTTGCAGCAGCTGCTGAAAGGCCAGGAGACCCGCTTTGCCGAGGGTATCCGCAACATGAAGAGCCGGCTGGCTGCATTGCAAACTTCTGTGAGCAGAGCCCTCCCAGATGCCCCCCCAGGTGGGTCACCAAGTCAGCAGCTACTGATGCCACAAGACACTCAGGTTCTCCCCCTGTCTCTCCCTGGTCCTGCAAGGCCCCTGAGCACCTCTCTACACACACACTTTCTCTCTCCCCCCGACCTTTTTTTTTTTTTTTATTGTGATTTGGGTGAAAATTTACAGAGCAAATTCATTTTCCATATAGCAGCTCATATACCTTTTGTTTCATGACATTGACTGCAATTCCCCACAATGTTACAGCTCTCTTCCCCCTTCTTCCCTGTGTCCTTCTTTCCTATGCATCCCTGCCCCCCCCCCCCCCCCGCTATCTCTCTGTGCAAATACTGCCCTTCTGTTTTCCCATGATTGATTGTTCTAAGCAGTGTATCTACCTGATGTAAACGTCCATTCTATATTCCTCTCTGTGTTCAGCTGGAAGCCAGTTCAATTACAGGCCTGAAGGGTAACTAGGGCCATAGTCTAGAGGGTGTCACCAGATTCTATCAGACCAGTAAACCTGTTCTCCTTTTTTTTTTTTTTTTTATGATTTTGAGTTTTGTTACACATTATTTCCTACTCTATCCAGGATCGTCTGCACTGATCCCTTTCCAAGGCACCTCACTATTCCTTTTTTTTTTTTTCTTCTTTTATTATGCTTTGGGTGCAAATTTCCAAAGCAGATTTGTTTTACATTCAACAGTTCATACACATTTGATTTCACGGCCCTGTTTACCCTCCCCAACCATAAAAAACTCTCCTCTCCTCTCTCCTCCCTACGGTTACCCACTCCCTGTGCCCTTCATATCTATAAATTCCTGTCTGTCCAGCTTTCCCCCTGTGTGAATGCTGCTCCTCTGACGTCTCATGACTGACTGACCTCAGGGGTGCATCTCGCTATAGTAGGTGGGTGCATTGCCCTGAGGTAAGTGTTCTGCATGTAGGTCCTTCTACTGTTGGGCTGAGAGCCAATCCATGGAAGTAAGTCCATTTCTAGGCCCAAAGGAGAACCCGGGGCCATAGTCTCGGTGGTTCCACCAGTCTCTAGCCGGCCAGTAATTCTGGTCATTTTTGGCACCTCTCTATTCTTGTAATGGATTCTCAGTCCTCTCTCTGCCTCTCCTTGGTCTGTGAGCCATCTTTTAACCCTGGTTGTGGGTAGATGTGAGTGCATTTAAAAAAAGTCTGCCTTCTCTCCTCTCCCTCAGTCATTTCTTTTCATGTCTTTGCATTCGGGGCTTAACAGCTATCATGTGCTCATAACCTTTATAAAGTTGCTGAGAGGCCACTTTTAGAGCATGAGCTGCTTTTCCCTTCCCCATACCTACCCAGGTAGACTCCAGACTCCACTTAGTTCAAGCTTTTCAGACATGAACATAAGCCCTCCATTATTACCAGTGTGGGGAGAGGGGAGAGAGAAGAGGCTGCTGAGGCAAGTTTTGTTTGTCTGGGGAGGTTACAGTAGGCACCCCAGACTCCCACCCCTGAGGGCAGAGCTTCAGCAGACACTGGAGTGCTGTTTCCTGGTTGTCCCAGTAACAGCTTTCCCATTGCCAAGACCCAGAGGTGGGCACCTGCTGTTCCTCTAGTCTTTCCTTAGGGCAATGGCAAGGAGGAGGGCAGTCATCATGTTTGCTCTGGTTAAGTCATGAGCCTATGGACACCATTCATTAAGACACATTTATCAAGGGCCTTCTTTGTTGTATGAAATGATCATGTTAAATGTCCTGACTTTTTAGAGATTATGGTAGCAAGTCCAGAGTCTCAACAGCACCAGCTCAACTCCTGTTTTCTTTGGCTCCACTGGGGCAGAACTGAACCTACCAGCCAAACTTCCTCTACACCTTCCAAGGGGCTATGGCACCCAAGCCCTCAGTGGGACTCATCACACTCAAATCCTGTGAGTCAGGCAGGGCATCCTTCCTTCCTGCTGTAGGTGGGGAAACTGAGGCCAGGAGAAGTGAGCTAGCAGTAGGAGGTCCCTGATTTAGTACTGTTTCTAAGGAGCCTTCTTGTTTTCACAAGATCACAACTGCCTGCAATCCCTGGAGGTTTCAAAGAAGAGCCTGCAGGGAATAATTTATAAAACTGCCCGGCCCATGTGAGGGTCCAAACAAACCAAGCCTGCTGCCGTGGAGTTGATTCCAACTCATTGTGACCGTATAGAACAGAGTAGAACTATGGACACCACAGGGTTTCCAAAGCTGTAGTAGTCACAGGAGCAGCTGAGCACTTAACCACTGTGCCACCAAAGCTCCTCATGTTAGGACAGCTATTGTTAAATCATGAATCCTCTCATTCTCATCCCCAGATTCAAGATCTTTCTTTCCTGAACAGTGCTAGATCTAAAAAACTTGGCAAATTCTCTTTTTAAAAAATTACCACCATATATTGTGTCTCTTGCATGAAGGCACTGGTGATTCAGTGGTAGAATTCTCCATACAGGACACTTGGGCTCAATTCCTGGCCAGTGCACCTCGTGTGCAGCCACTGCCTGTCAGTGAATCCTTATGTGTGGCTGTGATGCTGAACAGGTTTCAGCAGAACTTCCAGACTAGGATGAGGAAGAAAGGCCTAGTGATCTACTTCCAAAAATCAGCCAATGAAAACCCTAGGGATCACAATGGTCCAATCCTCAACTGATCATGGGGAAAGCACAAGACCAGGCATGGGGTCACCATGAGTCGGGAGCCAACTTGATCACAGCTAACAACAATGCGTGTCTCCCATGTGTTGGACACCTCTCTGGGTACTGCTTGTGACACCACTACAACTGGCAGGGCAGCTTTATTAGTTTACTTTTATAATCACAGTCTTCATTTCAGGCCTGAAACTTGCAAAGAGTGGAAAACTGCAAACTGCAAAGAGTGGAAAAATTCTTCTACTTTTTATCTTTTCTCTTAAAGGGCATTTAGGAGCTTTGGTGGCACAGTGGTTATGGCATTTGACTGCAAACTAAAAGGTCGGTGGTTTGAACCCAGCAGCTGCTCCGAGGGAGAAAGATGAGGGAGTCAGCTTTCATAAAGATTTACAGCCTTAGAAACCTGATGGGGCAGTTCTACTCCATCCTATAGGGTCACTATGAGTCAGACTCAACTCTGTGGGAATGAATTTGGTTTTGTTGGGAAAGAGCGTTTGCTAGGAGTCATGAAGGAAAGTTTCTGGGTCTAGAATACGGTTGGTTTTCCTTTTCCTGGCTTCTGTACAAAGCATCTCCCTCTTATTTTTCTGGCCTTTCTTTCCTGGGAGAATCACAACCTATTGGCTTCAGGCCTTATCCATGGAAGCCTCATTCCATTCACATTCCCAAGTTGCCATGCTTACTTAACTGCTCATCTCATCCCTTACACATTAACCTCATTCTGGAAGGTTCAGAAAGCTTTCCTGAGGCTCCCATAGACCCAAAAGGACGTGCCCTTCATGAAATGAATCAGCCAAAGGGGACATCCTTCCACCAGAGCAGAGCCCTTTAGCTCCCATTTGGGATGTAACCACCAATTGGCTTTTAATTTGTTTCCATTCATTAATTCCACTAACGTTTATTGCACCTTCCAGGTGTCAGATACCGTTCAATCTATTAAGTACCATTTTACCTGTAAGCTGCTCCAACAGGTACCCTGTTGTTTTTCTTTTTGAGGTTAAAGATTTCTCATTCTTAAAGAGGCCCTACTCCTTTCCCCAAAAGCATATTAAACACTTTCAACATAATTGAGTATTAAGTTTTTAAAAAGAACTGTGAGATCACGTATTTACAAGGCCTGAGGTAGCAACTGAAGAGCGCCCAAGAGTGGGGAGTTAAGCTCACACTCACTTCCTTCTCACGAGGGCATTATCACTGGGCACCGAGTTGGAGTTTTGCTAAAGGAAAGTGATGCTGCAATGGTCATAAATTACCCAGTGACCAAGGGCCACTGAGAGTACTTTGGGGAGCTAGTTCCTACCCTTCTCCAAGTCCAGAATGCTCTGTGAAGGACCCTGGGTTGGGCCTGGGCAGGGAGACCTGTTGCACATTTCTTAGGGCCTCAGGTCTAGGTGTCCCCTAACAGACATGTTGCCAAATGTTTTCTTCATGGTGAGAGCTGAGTGATTGTCTACCACTCAGCTTTCACCTACAATGCTGAAGCAGTAGCTTCATTTTCATCTGTCTAAAACCCTAAAATTATTTTTTAAAATGAAACTTGGAACTGTAACATGTTTTAGGAGTGCCTCTGAGTTCCCAACTACACTAAATCCAAATCTGGTCTAACCCAACTTTGGGCATTCAGTCATTAAACAAATGTTGACTGAGTGCCAACCATGTGCCCAACACTCTGCTGCAGAGAGAAGAGGAATGACAGAGCTTCTCCTCCTTCTCTCTCTTCTCTGCATTAATCCACCAGGAAATTCAGTTAGTTCTTCCTCCAAACACCTCTATAATTCAAAGCATCTTTCCACTCCCAGTTACCCTCTGATCTGAGCTGCCTTCATCATGCCCCTGGGTTCTGCTTTCTTCCCCTTCACACACCAACACTCTATACTAAAGCCACAGCCAGCGTGATGCTGCTAACATATAAGATGGACCACATTATTGTGCCTTGGCTCAGAACCCACTAATGACTCCCATTTCACACAGAGTACATGTTAAATGGCCCTGTTTCCTTTTCAATGGCCTATGTAACTCTATTCCCTCTTGTTCCCTGTTGCCTCTTTGACTTCATCTCCAACTACTTTCCACCTAATCAACTCTACTTCAGTCACAGTGGCCTCCTTGACATCCCTCAGACTTGCCAGGCACACTCTCACCACAGGGCCTTTGAACTGACCATTCCCTCATCCTCAAGCAGATATCTCAACTCTCCCATGTATCTGCAAGGTTATGCCTTCATCTTCTTCAAGTCTGTTCCAAAAAAGCCTAGTCTGACCAGCATATTCAAAATGGTGCCCCCTCCTCTGGCATCCCTACCCTATTCCCTATTTTCATTTTCTACATAATATTTATCACCTTTTATCACACCCTGCCATTTATTTATTGATCTTATATATTGCTTGTGCTTCCTGAAAGCTTGAAACTTGCCCCAGGTCAAACTGCAAAGCTTTGTCCGTTTTGTTCACTAATGTATCCCAGGCATCTAACTTAGTGTCCAGTCCATACTAAGCACTCAACAAATAATTTTTCAATCATACATTTGTTCAAGAATTATTTATTGAGCACTCATTATGTGCCAGGCACTGGGCTTGTCCTGGGGATGAGCAGCGATGCAAGGACAGGTGTTATCTCTGCCCCCAGACCTGCCTTCTGATGGAGAAAATTGACAGCAGACATAGAGACAAATTAATCAGTAAGTTAATTCCAGTGGTTATGAACGCTAAGAAGAAAACAGTGAGCTCAGAGGATAGTGCCGGGGAGCTCTCAATCAGGCGTGGTGGTTTGGGAATAATCTGGGAGGTGGTGGCATTTGACCAGAGACCTGAAGGACCCCTCCATCAGCAGTTCATAGCAGGCAGGGAAAAGAGCAAAAGCCAAGGCCTGAAGGTAGGGCTGACCCCAGCCTGTTTAGGAAACCTAGTAAAACCCAGTGCCACTGGAGCTCCATGAAACCAGAGCAAGTGGATGGCAGTGATGCAGTGGGTCAGCCATACCTGGAGGTCCCAGCTCTGACCCTCACATGCTGCAAGACCCTGTGCACAGCATTCAGTGACTCTGAGCCTGAGTCTCCTTGTCTTTCACTCAGTGGGAATCTAGTACCCATCCCCAAAAGTGCTTTGAGGGTTTGGTGAGATATAGCATTTCAAACATCCAGCACAGTGTGCAGCCTGGGGTGGGCACTCAACAGAGTGGTACTTACAAATGGGAAGCGTTATGATTGAGTGATGTCTAAGTAGCTGTGGTCTAGGAGGTTGTTGTTGTTGTTGTTAGGTACCAACAAGTTGGTTCCAACTCATAGCAACCAGAACCAAACACTGCCCAGTCCTGTGCCAGCCTCACAGTCCTTGCTATATCTGAGCCCATGGTTGCAGCCACTGTGTCAATTCATCTCATTGAGGGTCTTCCCCTTCTTCACTGACCCTCCACTTTTTTTTTTCTTATTAAATTCCTCTAGCATTTATTTTATTTTTTTTTATCGTGATTTGGGTGAAAATTTACACAGCAAATTCACTTTCCATACAGCAGTTCACATATACTTTGTCTCATGACATTGACCACAATTTACCCCAATGCAACAGCTCCCCTCCCCCTTCCTCCCCATAGTTACCTCTTCCCTGTCTCCATCCCTCCATGCACTCCTGCTCCCTGAGCTGTCTCCCTGTGCAGGAACAGCCCTTCTTTCTCTCAAGATTGTTCTCTCTAAGGAATGTATCTACCTCAGGTAAGTGTTCAACCCATATGCCTGTCTTTTGCTTGGCTGGAAGCCACAGGTGTGGGTTCAATTCCAGACTTGAAGAGCAGCTGGGAGCCATAGTCTCAGTGGTTCCACCAGGCTCTATCAGACCAGCAAATCTGGTCCCCACGCTTTATTTTTTCTGAATGATTTTGAGTTTTGTTCCACCATTCTTCTCCCTCTCTATCCAGGATCTCCGACATAGATCCCCCTCTGAGTGGTTGACGGTGGTAGCCACGCACCATCTAGTCCTTCTGGTCTCATAGTCGTATAGGCTGCAGATTGCATGGTGTACCAGTTGCTAGGACTAATTGTTTCCATGAATCTTTGGTTTTCTTCATTCTTCTTGGCTCTGGACGAGGAGAGACCCATTGTTGCAGCTAGATGGCTGCTTACAAGCTTTTAAGATCCCAGTTGTTATTCACCAAATAGGAGGTGTAACAATGTTTTGTGTAGTATGTTATGCCAATTGAGCTTGATGTCCCTTGTGACTCTGCTCCCGAGCCCACAGGTTCAACTACTCAGTGCCTCTGGGTAGCTGGCTGTGACCAAGAAGTGACTACAACCTTGTCCCTTGTCAACTCTACTATACACCTGGGAATTCAGATCATACAAATATACTTCTAGGGCCATTGTCTGCCAGCCCTATACATTGACCCTCCACTTTACCAAGCATGATATCCTTCTCCAGGGAATGGTCCCATCTGACAACAAGACCAAAGTAGGTGGCCATTCTTGCTTCCAAGGAGCATTCCAACTGCACTTCTTCCAGGACAGATTTGTTCATTCTTTTGGCAGTCTATGGTACTTTCAGTATCCTTTGCCAATGCCACACTCAAACGCATCAACTCTTCTTTGGTCTTCATTGTTCATTGTCCAGCTTTCACATGCATGTGGGGTGATTGAAAATAACATGACGTGGGTTAGGCATATCTTAGTCTTCATGGAGACATCTTTGCTCTTCAGCACTTTAAAGAGGTCTTTGGCAGCAGAGTTTCCCAGTGTAATACATTGTCTGATGTCTTGACTGCTGCTTCCATAGCTCCTAATCCCACTCTTTGTCCTTACAGTTTCCTGCCCTGCTCTGAGCGCCCCTCTGGATGGCAGAAAGTTTGGAAGCAAGTACTTAGTGGATCACGAAGTCCACTTTACCTGCAACCCTGGATTCCGACTGGTCGGGCCCAGCAGTGTCATGTGCCTGCCCAATGGCACCTGGACTGGAGAGCAGCCCCGCTGCAGAGGTACCATCCCTTCCTCTCGTCCCATTAGATCAGACTCATCACATGTCAGCAGTCTGGTGGATAGACAGAGTCATTCTTTGGGACACTTTCTGCCTGATTCCTCAACTGCAGAACAGCAACTGAAGTATCTGTTCACTTACCCCCGTGCCAGGCCTGGCCTGGCCGCTATCTGCAGGAGCTTGCTAAGCCTTCACAACAATTTAGTCTTTTTTTCCTTATGGGGAAACTGAGGCCACACAGCTAGGAGGGGCTGAGCTGGAATTCATTCCTGGACGCTGAGCAGTGAGTCTATGCTATTTGACACCTCATTCTGCTCTGGGTACTTGTGATTGGTTCTTATAAGAATTAGTGTAAGAACTCTGTGGTTGGGGAGAGGGGTCAGAGTGAGGCACTGCAGGGAAATGCTCCTCGTAGCTGCTCTGTTTGGGGGGCTGCATCTCATTTATGAGGCTGTTGGTGACCTTGAGGGTTAAAGAAATTGTTCAGGTGTCCTTTGTGTATCCAGTAAGGCTTGACATAGACAGGCTCCAGGAGAGATCATTGCGGAAGAGGTGAAGGGGAAGCATGAAAAGGTTCCTTTTCTCTATGCTAGGTTTGAAGATAGTATTTATATATACATACATACACACATAAATACATACATATATATATATATATATATATATATATATATATATATATATATATGCATTCATACACACACACACACACATACACACACACACATATATATTAATAGAAATTTATTGTCTCACTGTTCTGGAGATTAGAGGTCTGAAATCTGGGTGTTGTCAGGGTTAGCTCTGAAGGCTCTTAGGGGAGATCCATTCTTGTTTCTCCTGGTTTCTGGTAGCCCCAGGCATTCCTTGGCTTACAGCTACAGCATCACTCCTTCTGTCTGTCTGCCTCTCTCCTCTTTTATAGGTCACCACTCAGATTGGATTAGAACTCACCATATTTTAATAAGGACTCATCTTAACTAACGGATAATGCCTTCACAGACCTATTTCCAAACAAGGTTATACTCATAGGTACTAGAGATTAGGACTTCAGCTGATCTTTGGGATGCACAATTCAATCCCTATCAATACTTGAATTATAGATTGGCATGGTTCCCTTCTCCTCTTATCTAAATCTGCCTTGGCCACACCAGAGACCTGCTTGGAGCAGCTCACTCAGGACTTCCACTAGAGTCACATTTACACTCTAAAACCTGGACAGGGTTAGCCCAGTAAACAAGGAAGCTGCCAGCCCACAATTAGATATTAGATGGATATTTTTCATTTCTTCAGGTATAAACTGGGCATGGAGTTCACAGTGTGGTTGTGATTGAACAAGAAAACTAGTATGTCCCAGCCAAGGTGCTCAACCAGCTGTTGTACATGACCTCTCACCACTTTACTAGACTGTGCCTGGCACTTCTGTTCTCAGCAAGAGTTTATCTGACTAATGGATGCTGTCTCCAGGAAGAGCCTCAAAGTGGTGCCAGCCAAACCTTCCAAGAGGAAGAAATTGGGCTTCAATCTACTTTTTAATGACCAATTATGACAGGATTAGCAGTGTGGGCAGGACATTGGCTGGACTTTTAACAATCCAGTGTTCCCTCCAAGAGTGGTCCCAGAATCTAAGCAGCATCTCTGAGAGCATCCATCTCATCCTCCTATCAGCAATCTCGTCATCACTGTGTGCAGTCACTATGGCAGGGGGAGGGGGATAATCTTCTTAATTACAGGGGATTCATTTCAAGACCCAAAATGTCAGTGCCAGTGAAAACGCTGGCAGCATGTTAGTAGCTGCTCTTCAGCCCATCCCTAGTCAACTGCTCGCAAAAGGGCGATGAACCCAACTTGGCATAGAAGGAAATTACACATAATCACCCCATTAAACAACCCCATGGGCAGAGGTAAGCTCCACCACTCCAGAATGGAAGGCAGCCATTTGGCTTCCTGGAATGTTTTCCTTCTTTCTCTGAGGGGAATGTTTTTAAGATCTGAAGCTTTCTGAATCAGTGAAGCCATGGCCACAGGTCTTGTCACTTTGACAACATGGGTAACCAAAGAAAAACCTTGAGAGAAATACCTTACCACCTTATTGGGTACAAACAAAACAAAAAATTGTTTTCTGTCAGTCATCCCCACCTCTTTTTTTTTTTTTTTTTAACATTTGTTCATTCATTCAGTTAATTTTCTTTGAGCACTATCTATGCACAAAGCATCATGCCAAGTGTTAGGGAGTCGAGGTAAAATCTAACAAACACTACCTCAACCTCATGGGAGGCAAAATAGAACAAGTAACCAAACACAAGTGTAAATTAATCAATGTTTGCAGTACATTCTTGAAGGAACAGAACAAGGAACTGAGGGAGAAAATAACAACAAGACAACAAAGCCAACAATAATGCTTACGGCCTCCCTGAGGAGGTGCCATTGGCATTGAGATGGAAAGAATAAGAAGGAGCCTGTCATGTGAAGGGTAAGTGTAGGGGCATAGGAGAAGACACCATTCCAGGAAGTGGGAGTAACATGTGCAGAGACCCTGAGGAAAAGGAGAATTTGATATGTTTGAGGAACTGAAAAAGTAAAATATAGAACCTCGTAACTAGAGGAGTGTGTGAGCTAAGAGTGAACAGTGTAACGCAGAGAGACACACAGGCCATCTGTGTAGCAGTGGAGGCTGTGCAGGCATGAGATTTGATTCTGAGTACAATATACTGGGTTAAGTGATTGAATTTGTGCTGATTGAATTTGTGCCTTGTGGCTATGTAGAAAATGCTTTGGAGGTGATGAAGATGGAAGTTGGGAAACTGGTTGTTGTTGTTGTTGTTATGTGCTGTCGAGTCGGACCCGACTCATAGTGACTCCTCCTTGGGTTTCCGAGTCAGTATCACTATGGAAGTAGATAGCCCAACCTTCCTTCTGAGGAGTGGCTGGTGGGTTTGAACCGCCAGCCTTCTGGTTAGCAGTCAAGTGCCTCAGACACTAAGGTACCAGAGCTCCAAGGGAAACTGGTTAAGTGGCTGTTGAAGAAGTCTAGGGGAGAGATGATGGCAGTCCTGTCCAGTATATTTCAATTCCAGGTATATTTAGAAGCAGACATTGCGGCTCTCAGTGCCCAATCCCATGTGGGCTGTGAGTGAGCAGGAAAAGCCAAGGCAGACTCTCCGACTTGGGTTGGCACAAGGGGTAAATGGTGTCATGTACAGAGACAATAAAGATTGAGCAACAGATATAGTTTTATTTTTTAGAATTTTGTTTTCTGAGCATGTGAGTGTGTACCTGCATGCCGGTTGGAGAGGTCTGGGCAGGCAGAGAGTGTCAGTGATGAGAATGCTACTTTGTACATGTTAAGTTAAAATGTGCAATATTCTAGTGGAGAATTATTAATTCAGACCATGGAAGTATCAAGTGAACAGTTGGCTATAAAATCGGGAGCTCAAAGGAGAAGAAGGATTGCAGATACACATTTGCGAGTTATTAGCATAGAGGTAGCATTTCAACCCATAGATGGTAAGGAGAAGAGAGGGAAGAGAGAAAAGAGGCAGGTCAGGACCAAAACCTGAGGGTCTTCACATTAAGAGGGCAAATGGAGGGGGAGGAGGGGCAAAAAGACAGAGGAAGAGCCTATGGATGCAAACCACAAAGAAGCTGCGGAAAAGCCCGTAAGTGGCACGGGACTGAGTGTTTGGAAGGTTGTATGGCAGTCAGAATGGAACAGAGCAACATTTTCTCCAGTTCCACATCACTTCACCTTCTGGGTCACAAGGCCTTTCCTCCAAACCCAAAACCCACTGCCATCGAGTCGATTCCGACTCATAGCAGCTCTACTGGACAGAGCAGAACTTTCCCATAGGCTTTCCGAGGCTATAAATCTTTACAAGAGCAGACAGCCTGATCTTCCTCTCACAGAGTGGCTGATGGGTTTGAACTGCTGTCCTTTTGATTAAAAGCCAAATGCTTTAACCAGTGTGCCACCAGAGCTCCTTAGGCCTTTCCTCAGGGGAAAGGACTTGAGTATAAAGAGCTAAGGCCCGATAGTTACAAAGTATCTGACTGACTGTCTGACTTACCAAGTGATTGAATGAATGAATGAGAAAGTATATCTCCTTTAAAAAAAAAAACAAGCCTGTTCCAGTGATTCCAAACTGCTATGAGAGAGTTAAAAGCAAGTTGACAGGTGTAGAAAATGTCTCACAATCTTAAAATTTTTTTTTCTCTGATTTAAAAACTGATATTTGCTTATTATGGAACATCTGGAAAACACAGTTTGCTATAGAGGAAAAAATGCACTCACTGAAATTTTATTATCAGAGATAACACTTTAAAAAACTGTATGGATTTCCTTCCAGTCTTTTCTCTAAGCACATATGTATATGCAAATTTTCCATGTTCATTATCATCTGTGCATATATATTAATATAGGTTTTCACTGTTCTTAGTAAATAATTTTTAATGATAGTGAAACACTTCCTTGTAAGGGCTTTTCTACACATTATTTAACTAGTTCTCTATTGTTTCCAGGTTTTCATAATTGCAAGTAATGCTGAGATATGTAAATGAAAACACCTTTTTAATTATGGAAAATTTCAAACACATGAAAGTAGAGATAATTGTACAATAATCCTACATACTAATAACCCAGGTTTAGTCATTATCAACACACACAAAAAAAAAAACCCAAATTCACTGCCATCAAGTCGATTTGACTCATAGCGACCTCTCCTTGGGTTTCCAAGGCAGTATCTCTATAGGAGTAGATTGCTCAACCTTCCTTCCAAGGGGTGGCTGGTGCGTTTGAACCACCAACTTTCTGGTTAGCAGTCAAATGCCTTAGGCACTATGCCACCAGAGCTCCCATGCCAAATTCCTTAATATCATCAAGTATTTAGTCAGGGTAAAAATGTCCCCAGTTGTCTCATTTTTTTGTTTTTAACAATGTAAGTTCTATACCTTACAATTAGTTGATATGTCTGTTACATATTTTTTAACTAATAGTAGTTTCCTAAGGGGAGCTCTGGTAGCATAGTGGCTAAGACACTTGCCTGCTAACCAGACGGCTGGCGGTTCAAACCCACCAGCCACTCCTCGGAAGGAA
>NW_006921604.1:2268014-2269779 GCF_000298275.1 Orycteropus afer afer | reverse complement strand
TACCTCACACCATACACAAAAACTAACTCCAGATGGATCAAAGACTTAAATGTGAAATCTAAAACTATAGAGTTCCTCAAGGAAAAACTAGGGACAAATTTAGGGGCCCTAATATATGGCATAAATAGACTTTCAACCATAACCCAAAATGCACAAACAGCAGAAGAGAAACCAGATGATTGGCACCTTCTAAAAATTAACTTTTTATGTGCTTCCAGAGACTTCTTCAAAAGAATCAAAAGAGAACCTACAGACTGGGAAAAATATTTATTTGGCAATGACATATCTGACAAGTGACTTATCTCTGGAATTTGTCTCTCTCTTTCTGTGTGTGTGTGTGTGTGTGTGTGTGTGTTCATGTCTTTCCTTTATAGTTTACTTGAAAAAAAATGGTTGTTTGTCCTGTGAACTTTTCCCACAGCCTTGATTTTGCTAATTGCATCACCATGGCATCATTTAACACGATCTTCTGGCTTCTCTATTCCTTATAAACTGGTAATTACCTCCAGATGTTTGATCAGGTTCAGGTTAATTTTGTTTTGTTTTGTTTGGGCAAGACAGCAGTGTTGTCAGGAAGTCCCTTCTACTGCTCACCTCTCTTCTTGAGAGGTTGTGACCTTGGCGAGCATCGCCACTGTCCTTATGCTGATGTGTCTCCAGTGGATTCCTCAAGAAGAGCTCATGAGAGCAATACTTCGAGTCCTTGCACCTTCCCAAAGTATGTCTGCAGCCTTTATCACTGGATATCCATTTGATTGGACACCAAATACTTGTCTTCCTTGTTCTTTCCTGAGTGCCTTAAATATGTTAGTTTATGTCTTCTATTTTAAACTTTCCATCAGAAGTACCTTCATCTATTTGCCTGGATGCCCAAAGCATTTCTTTTTCTTTAAAATCCAATAGTTTCACTGGGATTGGTTTGGTACTGGCCTTTCTGGGTTTGTTTTCTCAGGTGTATGGAGCACCTTCTCAGCATGAAGTTTCTAGTGCTGGTGCAATCTGGCCCCGAGCAGCTCACAAAACCACAGGCCAAAGTTTCATTCCAGGACAAAGCCTTCATACTAAAGAGGAGATGCTGATGGCAGGAGAATCCAAATTGAGAACAACAAGGAAGAAAGGTGCAAATGAAAGAGATGGTGCACCAAATGCATGGGGGTGGCATGCTCTGACCTCCTCTAACTTCCCAAGGGGGAGAGAGAAGGATCAACACCAAAAGCCCAAAGCTGATTCCTCTGTGCCAGACATGCCACCACTCTCCAACCTTTTTATCCATTCTGACACCAACTATCCCTTCCATAGCACTCATTACTTCTCTGCTGCGTTCTATAATTTGCTGCAATGGCCACACAGACAATACTCATGATTATGGGGTTTGTTAGGGAAGTGACAAGCTATAATTCAGGTCTGAGAACACTCTCAGGATACAATTCTTTGATTAGGACAGTCTCCCCTCTGCTATGCCCTCAGGCATGCCTCTGTGGCCCTTGGTCTTTCAGCCTGTCTCTGTCCTGCTTGGACAAGTGTTACAAAGCTCTTTTAGCTCTGCCAATAGATGCACCTAGGTGCACCCAACTCCGCCAGCAAGGCTCCTGCCCAAAGGCACTCAGCTTTCTCATTCCATGAGCCAGCAAGTCTGCTGCTCTGTCTCAGGCCGGTCTCTTGGCTCTGCTGCTGCAGTCTCTCTGCCAGTTGTCTCTGCCAAGGTAGTCTAGCACAGAGATCTCGGGCCCAAGGACCTCTTCCACTCCACTTTTTTTTTTTTTTT
>NW_006921604.1:2262382-2264287 GCF_000298275.1 Orycteropus afer afer | reverse complement strand
GAGTCAGACTCAACTCATAGCGACCCCTCCTTGGGTTCCCAAGGCAATGTCACTACGGAAGTAGATTGCCCAACCTTCCTTCTGAGGAGTGGTTGGTGGGTTTGAACTGCCAGCCTTCTGGTTAGCAGTCAAGTGCCTTAGGCACTATGCTATCAGAGCTCCCCTTGTGCCTCTAGGAGGGCTCATTTTAAGCCTAGCAGAATGACAAAATTGACCAATCCCCATATTAGCGTTCCATACACCTTATTTTCATGGTCCCACCCCGACAAGCTATCCAATCCCCTAGATAGGCCACAAAGCACCACACATTTGTATAGTTCCACCCAGTTATCTGGTGGCAGTCACAAAAACCATGACTAGAAGAGCCACACCAACTAATTCACTGCACCACAGATGGTCCAGATAAAAGTGTGAGAGGAGAGCAAAAGAGGCAGAGCTAAGAGACTGAGAGGTCCTTTTTTTTTTTTTAACACATTAAAAACACAACAGAAGTAGGAGGTTAGAGTCATGCCATTAGATGAGCTATCCTGACTAACCTTTCCTTTCTAAATATATAGGGAAACTTATTTTACTTAGATGTAAATTATGAGAGAGGACTATTGTCAAATCCCATACAAACTCCTTATAAGAAAAAGAGAATAAAATCCCTACAATGAAGAAATGCCAGAAAGACATGCTGATCAAACAGATAACTGTAACCTAATATATCAAAATAAGCCAAAAAATAAAAATTATGAAAGAACAGCATTAAAAAACACTAGAAAAACCCAGATATAATGTGATCTCAGAAATGGAAAGTTTGAAATGAGATGATAGTATACAGAAAAGATTAGAAATAAAGAAAAACAATCAGATCCTGTCTATAAAACACTTAGCTGGGTTTTCTGGAAATAGTTAAGTGCTCAGTAAATGACAGATGAACACATAATTGCCCTCCACGCTTTTGTCTTGCCAGCCTCTCCTGAAACCTCTGCCAATACCTGCCTTACTGATGTTGCTATGCACTTAACTGAATGTGCCATCTGGCACAGATGTGAATGGGATGACACAGAAGGAGAGCCAGAACTAGGCTTTGGGTGTCTGGAGGGGTAGCATATAAAAATATTTTGTAACTTCTGGCCAGAAAATCCAGAGCTGAGGAGGTCATACAGAGAATGACAGGGGGGAGGGTGTCTTAGTTTCCTAGTGCTGCTGTTAAAAAAAAAAAAAAAAAAAGTGGCTGGTCTTTAAAGAACAGAGAAGTTCATTTTCTCACAGTTCTGGAGGCTGAAAGTCTGAATAAGGGCCTTGACCATGTTGAGATCTTCCTTGTAGGTACTCCTAGGATCTATCTTCCCCATGTGTGTGTTTCTGTATCTATGCTGCTGTTTTTATAACTCAGAGATGATGAGATTTAGAACCCACCCTACTTGGGTATGGCCTAATTAACATAACAAAGAAATCTCTATTTCCAAACCAGATCATATCCACAGGTATAAAAACAAAAAAGCCAAATTCACTGCCATTGAGTCAATTCTGACTCCCAGTAACCCCCACTGGGTTTCCAAGGCTGTAAATCTTTACGGAGGCAGACTGATTCATATTTCTTCCAAGGAATAGCTGGTAGAATGTGAACCACTGATCTTTTAATTAACAGGTTAACAGTCAAATGCCTTAACCACTATACCACCAGAGCTCCTTATCCACAGCTGTATGTGTATGTATGTATGTATGTATGTATATATGGTTGGTATTGGTTGGTATGTGCCGTGGAGTTGAACCCAACTCATAGCGACCCCTCCTTGGGTTTCCGAGGCAGTCTCACTACGGAAGTAGATTGCCCCATCTTTCTTCTGAGGAGTGGCTGGTAGGTTTGAACCACCAGCCTTCTGGTTAGCAGTCAGCTGCCTTAGGCACTATGCTACC
>NW_006921604.1:2235244-2261637 GCF_000298275.1 Orycteropus afer afer | reverse complement strand
GGGTTTGAACTGCCAGCCTTCTGGTTAGTAGTCAAGTGCCTTAGGCACTACGCTACCAGAGCTCCCTCCACAGGTATAGGGGTTAGGAATTCAATGCCTATTTTGTGAGGACACAATTCAATTTATAACAGAGGGCGTCAGACCACTGAGTCCCTCCTGCTTATCCAGATGAGAAATAAAGAAAGTCTTTATAGAACCAGTCTAGAAATGATCATCTTTGGTCACAGGATCCAGAGAGAGAGACAGAACACAGGTAAGTCCCAGGGCTCCTGTACATTTCTGTCAAGTTGATGACTCCCCCACCCCACCCTCACCATCCAGGTGCGGGAAAGGCCCAGTGCCTTCCCCTTGAGGCCCAGCAGGGGAGAGATGATGGTGCTGGACCCACTGGGGCCCTGCTGAAAGATGCTAGTGTTCACTGTCTTTGGCTCTCTGCCCACAGTATCATGGCCTACTGGTCTGTCCACTTTCAAACTATACTGGTTAGAAACATGGGGCTGGACTCTGGATCGAAACTGGAATTCCAAGCTCTGTGGCATTTGTGTACAGTGTTGTTTCAGACACATTCCTGGAAATTGGTCACCTGAGAACACACTATATGGCAGAGAGCGAAACAAGGCCGAGGTTGCTGAGAAATTAGCATGGCTCCTTCCCAAGGGCCAAGCAGCATTCGGATAGGCTGTGTTCTTTCATGATTAATACGATCTACCTAACAGTCTACATAACATCCCAATCATGAGGAGGTTTAAGGGAAGTTGAAGTGCTTTCCAATCCAACCCAGACAAGTCTGTCATTCTCCTTAGAAGCAAAGCACCTTTTTCTTCCTCTTGAGAGACAACAAGAAAGGCTGATCATATGCCAACAAGAAGATGTTTTCAATTTTCTTTCCCAAGGTGCTGTGAACTGACAAACCTTATCTCTCTGGTAGAGATGGCCCATGCTCCGAGCACCAAAATTATGCTTAGAAATTCTTGACAAAAAGGGATGGCTTGAGAGTTTTACAAAATCTTTTTTCTTTTTTCTAATTGGAAAATGTATAAATGTGGAAAAATGGAAGAATAATTTGAAAAGTATAAATAAGCAAAGAAAAATCATCTGGAATCCTACCACTCACAGAAAAATCTATTAAACTTTCAAATATATATCTCTCTACCTACATATCTTTTGCATAGGACTGTTGGTTATATCAGCAAGGAACATTTCCCTTTTCCAATATTATGAGTCAAGAGAAACTACTACCTGGTCACACATGAAATTTGAAGAACAGGAAAGCTTCTGGATGGGAATTTGGTGAAAGTTTTAATTTTCCCATCCCTGGACATTCCAATAGACCATACTTCCTTCTTATAACTTCCCTGAATTGCATTCCTGTTCAAAAAGTGCTCCACCTGGGTACTGGCTGAGGGAAGCAGAGCTGACAGGAAGGAGTGCTTGACTCAAAGGCAAAGTGGGTAGATGCTCACGGGTAGCTGTCTCTGCCCAGCTAAAGCACCTTTGTAAATTAGAAAATGGTCCCTCTGGCTGGAGCATGGCTGGGTGGTTGGCCAGCTCCTACCCACAGGGCTCCAGGTGGGCACAGTGGTGCCAAGGGTTCTTGGCTAGCTGAGTAGAGGGAGGACTGAATTTCAGCCCCATTGGCCCCACCCACACATGGGGCTAGACTGCTGACAGTTCCAGCAGGCAGAAGCTCTTGCTGGTAGCTTAAAAAAAAGGAGCTCAGGAGGTAGAGAAGATAGAAAGGACAGTGTGGGGAGGTAGAATGCAGGAGTCACCCTACCATGTTAAGAAAGTTAAACAATCATTATTTTTCAGAACTAGAACTCACATGAATTGGAAAATTATTTATTTTCCTAGATATCAGCGAATGCTCCAGCCAGCCTTGTCAAAATGGTGGGACGTGTGTAGAAGGAGTCAACCAATACAAATGCATTTGTCCACCAGGAAGGACTGGGAGCCGCTGTCAGCATCAGACCCAGACTGGTACGTAGACACTCGGGCTAGGTGAGGACATGATGCTGCAGAGTGGAGAACCCTAGTCCTGGATCACTAAAATGCAGACAGGTAGAGGATTCACTTCCTCACTCTGGTTCCCTAAGTTGGTTATTAGGACCAGAGCTTAGCTCTTTTGTATAAACAGAGTTTTGATCCTTCTTATGGAAGAAAATCCAAGTGGAAGTACTGGCTCGCAATCTGAGACCTCCTCAGGTTGGGAATTCAGCCTGAGAAGTTTCATTGCTGCCACCTTTGCTTGGTCAACATTTGCTCTGCCAGGGGAACAGCCTCTCCTTTCAAATGTTTCCATCATATCCTGCAAAATTCATTATTGATATAGGACAAAGTATTTTAAGAGTTGCATAATAAGGCTTTTAATTGGTGATGAGGTTTTTATCTACAAAATGAGTCCCAACATAGCCCCAGCCAGAAGGTCTAAGAAGCTACACACTGGCTGGTTTTGTATATGGTGAGAGAAACAACGATAGAGAATCTATGGCCAGATCGGGGTTCCCACACCATGTTGCAACTAAAATTTTTTCTATTTTAAAAGTTAAATCCAAAGGATGCCCTATTCCGTTGCCAAAAAATAAAAACTGTCCTGTTTGGTTGTCTTTATTCCTCTGTGAAATCTCTGTTGGGGGTGGTGGGGGTGGTGATTATTGAAGTGCATAGAGAACAGGAGTTCTATAGATTCTTGTTGATTTTATTTGATTGGCTTCACTCTTACATACTCTGGCATTGAACCTAGCCCAAGGTCAGTTTTAAATATTGCCTCTAGAAGTTTGCTGTTTACTGAGTCTTCATTCAGTTCAGCTGAGTCAACCCTCAGCGCTCTTGCTGGGACTCTGGCACTTTCGCCAACCAAGGCCACATTCTGTCAGAGCCCAGAGGTCTACTTCAGATTTCTGACCCTGGGAGGGGTCCCAGGGTTGCTCTCTGTGAAGACAGGGCCAAGGCAGGGACTTCTTGGAAGCCCCATTACCTCTCCTCTTGACACACAAGATGGAAAAAGACATGGGCCTTTTGTGAACCCAAATGTGCTGGTCCTGAACACTGAATATTAAAAACCCGGTATGTCAGGGTTTCTCCTGCTGTCAGGATCTTCAGGCATTTGTTCATGTCCCTACAGTGTCCATCAACTGTCCAGCAAAGGGCCTGGGCTCCAGCTCACCTAAGCTCTGGGCCCTCTGCTTTGAACCCTCCTTCCCATCATGCTCTGCCTGTGTCTTTCCAGTTCCAGGGAAGAGGAGGGACCCTCCAATTATGTTTTCTACCAATTCCTCTTCAGTGTCTCCCAACTATATGAGATCTTTAAATATTTAGAAAACTTTCAAAAATTGACTTATTTTCCTAATTATAAAGGTAAATTATGTTCTCGAGGGGATAGAAAAAAACTTGGACTTTTAAAAAGTAGAAAAAGAACAAAAACCGTGGTGGCCCATAGTTGAAAATCCTAGGTCACTGTTAGTATTAAGACTGTTTAAATGAAAACGTGGACTTAACATCAGTGCAAGTTCTCTCTGCACCGTTTATGCCGGGCTTTTTCATTTATTATTACATTCTGGTGCACTCCTTTTGTCCCCCTTGTTGGGCCCTGCTCAGTTTATGGTTAATGACTTGTCTTTCCTTTCCCTACTCCAGAGTAAGTTCTTTGAGAAGGGGCCGTGCCCCCGTCTTGGCTCTCCTTCCGAGCCCTCCCCAAGGTCGGGCCCACGGCAGTTGCACCAGGGCTGGCACTGAGGGTGTCTTCTCCCCACAGCCGCCCCCGAGGGCCGCGTGGCCGGCGACTCCTCCTTCAGCCGCGCGCCGCGCTGTGCGCAGGTGGAGCGGGCGCAGCACTGCAGCTGCGAAGCCGGATTCCACCTGAGCGGCGCCGCTGACGACAACAGCATCTGCCAGGGTAGGCGCAGGCCCCAAGGGCAGGGACGGGGGACTGGGGGAGAGGGCAGGTACGCACGGACGGGGGGCTCCCACCCTCACCCCCGCCCTCCTGATTGCGTGCGCACCCCGTTGGCGCGGAGGGTGCGGGTAGGCGGGGCGGCTTCCTGAGCGCAGTCTCCGAAAGCCATGCCCGGTTGCTTTAGGTAAGTGATCACCTAAGTGGTCACTATGACTGTAGTGCGCGGATATTAGGGGAAATCATAAGAAAGCAAAACTGTAGTGAAAGCAGGCAGAGGGTTCCATGCTTGCCTAGATGTCAAGAACTTGGCCTGGCTTCCGCCAACCCAGCTTGTCCTGACAGAAGAGTTTTGACCCCTCTATCCCCTCTCCAGGAGCTCTGGTAGCGTAGTGTCAAGTAAAGCACTTACTTGACTGCAAACCAGAAGTCTGGCGATTCAAACCCACTAGCCACTCCTCGGAAGGAAGGTTGGGCTATCTACTTCCATAGTGATACTGCCTCGGAAACCCAAGGAGGGGTCACTATGAGTCGGGTCCGACTGGATGGCACATAACAACAACAACATCCCTTCTTTGATCCAGGCTGGAATCATGTCTGCAGGTGGTAGTGAAGGATGAATGGGGAGGTGCGGAGGAGCTTGAATCACTGTGCTGATAGACAAGGCCCTAGAGCTGTGCTTACTCCCTGGTCCCCTACTGGCTTAGTTTTACAGACCAGTTTCTTCCCCCAAAAACTCCTCAAGCCAGGACTTCAAAACCTGAGAATTGTTCAGTTGGTGTTAACAGCCTCACTTTACTGCAGAAGAAATGAGCCCCTCTTACTCCACTCCAACCACTGCCAAAGATGAGGAAGGTTAAGATAGTACTGTAATAGGGTGTTGGCTGAGTGTGCCGCTCTGTGCTCTGCTCTATTGGCCACCCAGCCTGATTTGCCCCTCTGCAAGGTCTCCCCAGTTAGTCTTCAGCTTTAGACAGCAGAACCCACCTAAAGTCTATCAGCCCTGTGATATCAGCTTCCCCTCACTTCTCCTTTCAGCCTCCTGGGTCCTTGGCTTGGGAAAAAGAAGAACACCCCTCCTTTATCCCAGATGCTCTGCTGGGAGAGCCACATCTGGCCCAGCCACGTAGGCACAGCTGTCATCACCTCCAGAAATCGAGGTGTGGCTGTCCTGGCTCACAGGTGGGTCTGTGCCTACTGAGTGGCTCCTGAAATTACAGCAGGTGCTTCTGTCCTCAGATGTGAATGAGTGCGAGCTCTACAGGCAGGAGGGGCGCCCCCGGCTCTGCATGCATGCGTGCGTGAACACCCCAGGCTCCTACCGCTGTGCCTGCCCCAGCGGATACCGCACCCTGGCCGATGGGAAGAGCTGCGAGGGTGAGTGAGCCTACAGCAGGTGGGAAAGCACCTCTGCACTCAAGTAGTCACTTGCTGTTGCCTGGACCTGCTAGGACCTCAGAATGGGGGTGGGGTGGGGAGGTTAAGGTCTCAGATATGTTTATTTGTCTTTTTAAAAACTGCCAACAGAAGGACCTCTAAAAGATCAGGCTACAAGGTTGTCTGCATAAGTAGGAAATGCATTGCTTAACCATCCTGGCAAATAGTCTCTTCTGACCTTATATGAGTAACAGTTTTCAAGGTCACATCATGTCCTCCCAGTCAACAATGCCTTCAGCTAGGGCTGGACCCAAGGCAGAGCAGATAGTCACTCACCCATGTGGTACAATCTGGGGGAGACCATATAGCTCCTTGGCACAGTGTACTTTTCCATGGCACTATGTGGGCACCAGAAAGTCTATTCTTACTCCCAAGTGGACATTTGTGCCTCTGAAAGGGCCAGCACCTTATAGGCATTTATGCCTTGGTGTGGTCTGACTCCACAGCACTGGCCCTGTTGGAGAGCTAGCTGAGGGCAAGTTGGCACAACAAGGGACGGGAAGCACTAAAGCACTGCAAGAGGGGGAAGCCATCAGTATCCCTGGGCTTGAGGGGTGAGGGGAGGTAGGGGAGCAGTCAGAGCCAGAGAGGAAGGTCTGCCTAAAAGAGCTGTGGCCATGGAGGACACAGCTGCCCTTAGAACCCCACCAGGCAGGGATGGTGCAGGGAATAAACACCTCAGCCCTTCACACCTCCCATTAGCCAAACCCAGCTGGGATCCTGGAAGATATAATCCAGAGCATTTAACCTCCTGGGGAACAGAGCAGGGCCGAGAGAGTAGACTGGGAGAACTTTGCAAACAGAAAATAACTGGCTGGGTGCTAGAAAGGAAAGGCTGAAGTTGAGGACCCTCCCAGTAGTCACCACCATCACCAGCCAACAAATCCTAGGGACACTGGGCACACTGATGTTGTTAACTATTGCTGAGTCAGCCCTTGACTCATGCTGACCCTATGCACAATGGAACAAAAAGCTTTTTATCCTAGTCCATCTTAGTCTGGAAGTTCCATTGAAACTTGTTCAGTATCATAGCAACACACAAGCTTCCAATGACGGGTGGATGGTGGCTGTACGTGAGGTACATTGACTGGGACTAGAACCTAGGTCTCTCCGTGGAAAGCATCATTCTATCACTGAACCACCAATGCCCCCTGGGCACACTGATAATGCCAGTCTTACCACTTTAACAAGATTAAAACAACCCCTACACTATGCATTGTTAATCTCCCACTCAGTAAAGTATGGGGTGTTTGGGGACTGCTTCCACCAATGGCTTTTTTTGTACTTTTAGGATGACTTTCAGCCTGTGGGTCCCTGAGTCAAACAGACTCAAGGGCAATTGGTTTGGTTTTTGGTTTATTAGCCTGGGGCAATTTGGGGCCTCCAATTATCCCACTTCCTCGCAGAGCAAATACAGATATTACTATACACAGATACTCTAAATCTCCGCATAGAGCTCAGAGTCAAAATATGCATCTCTTCCTGAAGACAAGGTGGAGTCTCCTATAGCTTATCCCAAATCTAGGCCCTGAAACCCAGCGCTGCAGTGGGCCTTTGGGAAGACTGTGTGAGGGTATCTGCGTGAAGGAGGAAGGCTTTCTGGAGAAGAATTTGAATCCTAAAGGATGTGTAATGACCATAGAGGGAACTCAGACTGCTAGCACTTATTTGGTTGTCTCCAGCACTTCTGTCACCTGTCATACCCCAGGGAAGGAGAAAAGGAAGCCTCCCGGCATACCGGAGAGTAGTTCCCTAGGAGGGCTGTCAGGAGGAGCAAGATCAGACCAGTGCCTGTTGGAGCATTTGGTATGGTTCTGTCTGTGATAGAGGAAACTCAGGAGGATTGTCACACTTGTTGTGTGTCCTGTATTTCAGACGTTGATGAGTGTGTGACTTCACAGCACATGTGCCCTCGGGGCACTATGTGCATCAACACCGGTGGAGGCTTTCAGTGTGTCAGCCCAGAGTGTCCTGAGGGCAGCGGCAATGTGAGCTATGTGAAGACATCCCCATTGTGAGTACAGCTGGGCATCCCTGACCCAGGCCTCCCTGTGAGCTGGACCGGATTCTTCCTAGAGGTTCTTAGGAGAAGGAATTGTTATTTCCTAGGAAAGATGAAAAGCAGGGAGCTGGGAGTCTGGCTTATCTGAGTTTCCATTCCCCTTTTGTGGTTGCATTTAATGCATTGCTGCTCTGGTGTGATAAGAACTCTCAGGAGTGTATAAAGTGTCCCCTGGTGACATAGAGGATGATGGGATTGTAGCCATACAAGTGCGGCACTTTCAGAGAGGGCCACTGAAGAGAAGAAAGCTGTTGGCAATGGTACCTAGATAAATCCAACAGCCCAGGAGGCAGGTGTATATATCTCTATCTCTATCTCTATCTCTATCTCTATATATCTATATCTATTGATTTGGGAGGTATATATATATATCAATTTGGGAGAGGATAATTTTCTCAGGCTCATGTAAGTAGTAACAAGGAGACACCAGTCAGATTGCATATCCCGTGTACTTTGCATTATATCACTCTGCTTTTCCATTGGTTCTAGAAGGTTCAACTTCTAGTAACCTCAGTACTTAAACTGTAAGTAGAGTTTTGATTTTTTTTTTTTTTAAAAAAAGGAATAACTACAGTCACCACAAAGTACATGCAATTTCTTCTGGAAAAGAGATCATAAGAACCCTCCTAGCACTGTCTTTGGAATTCATAGAACTGACATCACAAACTTAGTCATTTGAATTGCTTTTTGGATTCTAGCACTTTAGGAGCAGCAAGACAGTCCATGGCACCAGAGGAGTGGCAGTTACTAGTGAGAGGGAAGACACTAGAACCTCCCTCAGGAGTCACTCAGTGAAGGAGCAGAGGGACCTATATGTTACAGCCTCAGGGTAAATCCCTGATTAATAGTTAAATGTGATATCGGACCTGAATAAAGCATTTTCCAAGATCCTAATTCCAAATGGTTAAAGAAGACAAGGTTTCCTGCTTTAGGAATAAACATCAGTTATTTGGAAAGTTCACCAGTGTGGAGCACCACATGCCAGGCAGTTACCAGGTAACTGCCAGGGTCTCACAGTTACTGAGCGAGGTCTCAGCACGTGTAGGCAAGGTGCCTGTTCTAAATACCAACATCACCATTGTTATCTAATCTCCCTGGACTTTGTTTTTCTTTGAAGACTGCAATAACAGCATATATACACAAACACACAGAAGCTCTTATGGTGCATTGATTAAAGCATTTGGCTGTTAGCCAAAAAGTTGCCAGTTCAAACCCACCAGCTATTCCATGGGAGAAAGATGGCATAGTAAAGATTTACAGCCTAGGAAACCCTATGGGGCAGTTCTACTCTGTCCTAAAGGGTCACTTTAAGTCAGAATTGACTCAATGGCAATGGTTGGTGGACATACACACATATACATACCTATATTTTCACATAAATGTCCACAAAGTGCCTGGAAATACAGGCGCCATGTAGGTGAGAGGAGCACCCAAGATCAGAAACAGAAGCAGCATCTTTCCCTGGCTATGTCCAGTGCCACCCATACTCACTTGCTTACGGTGAGGGTCCTTCTAATTGGGGAAGGTCACCTGGATGGTACTGTGAGGGGACGTGGGGCAGACAAGCTAGGGTGGAGGAGCCCCTCTTGAGTTTCCCCTAGGCCGACTCCCTCCATTTTGCTTCTCTGCTCTAGCCAGTGTGAGCGAAACCCCTGCCCCATGGACAGCAGACCCTGCCGCCATATGCCCAAGACCATCTCCTTCCATTACCTCTCTCTGCCCTCCAACCTGAAGACGCCCATCACTCTCTTCCGCATGGCCACAGCCTCAGCACCTGGCCGACCTGGGCCCAACAGCCTGCGGTTCGGGATTGTGGGTGGAAACAGCCGTGGCCATTTTGTGATGCAGCGCTCAGACCGGCAGACAGGGGAACTGATCCTCATCCAGACCCTGGAGGGGCCTCAGACGCTGGAGGTGGACGTCGACATGTCAGAATACCTGGACCGCTCCTTCCAGGCAAACCATGTGTCCAAGGTCACCATCTTCGTGTCCCCCTATGACTTCTAAGGGGACCATGGGAGCACCAGGGGGCTGGAGATCTGTGCTTATTTCTCTTCCCAAAGACTCTGCTGTGAGCATTGACTGCAACAGACACCTCTCCTTCCCCCAGCCTTGCCCTTGCCCATCTGCCTGTTAAACCAGGCTTCAGGGCACGCTGCACACTGTCCCATGGAGTGGCACAGAAAGGCAGCCACAAACCCCAAACTGCTGCCATCACATATTTTCTGCTTTAAGACCCTTCCCTTAGATTATGCACTAACTTTCTCAAATCTTTTTCTCAGGAGATGGGCAGCTTTTCAAAATGCTGTGGAAATGGCATTGTGGGTTTGGACTTATCGTGTGTTTTGAGATGACTGTCAACCATCCTGTAAAGCATTGTTATAATCAAGCTTTGTTATGAAATGTTTCCAGTTATGCTGAGGGTCACATCATTCCCCTTTGTACATGGTATAGGGTGTGACATCTTCTGCAATGACCCAGCATGTTCTTGTCTGTATTTTCCTCTGTGATGTGCCTGCCAGCCTTCTCCTCAGAAAGTCATGTGAGGGCCTGGAGCCCCACACAATTTCATCCAGACCAAGGAACCAACATTAAAGTGTAGATTCTTCCTGAATCACTACCCTTTTAAGAAATCATATCTCAAAACATAGCCTACTATAGTCACTGAAGAAATAAAGTCTATTCCTCCTCCCTGCCCACCTGACCTCTCCATGAGCACCAGATAGTCCACTTCCTTCTAGGAGAGTATAGCTGCTCCTCTTCCTGTCTGGGTTGGACACCCTGAAGTAAATGATTAAGAAAGACAACATAGAAGTGAAGTTTGGGATGTTCTACTAATAGCAGTATGGCTTGGCTAGACAGATTGGGAAGGACAATATCTGTCCCTAGAGAGTTTAAGGAATTATTCTGTCATTAATTCCATGATCTTCTACTTTCTGATGGAAGAACGAAGGAGAAATACCTCTAGGGGACTGAAGGAAGAAAACACTGGCTGGGACCAGGAATGGGATGAGGTATGTGAGAGAGGTTAAAAGCTTGGTGAGCTGTGAAGAAGCTTCAGTATCCGAGTACGTATTAATCTCTTAGTGAGATTTCATCCCATATTCTTTGTATTGCCCTGGTACATGATGGTGTCAAAGGAAGCATGTTGCCAGTTAAGTGATCAATCCGTATGTCAAGATGGTTTCTAGGAACCTATCCTTATCCTATTTAGTCAGACAAAGAGTGAGACATGGTCGAGAGAGCTTTATGGGGTTTTTCTTCTCTTCCCATAGGCTCAGCAGTCATATCTCTAACAACAGAACAAACTAAAAAACCCAAACTCATTGCCCTTGAGTCCATTCCAACTCATAGTGACCCTATAGGACAGGGTAGAACTTTCCTATAGCATTTCCAAGGCTATAATCTTTATGGAAGCCTTATCTTTTGCCCATGGAGCAATTGGTGGGTTTGGACCACATATCTTTTGGTTAGCAGCTGAGCGCTCAACCACTGCACTCCCAAGGCTCCTTAGCAACAGAATAAGGGCCTGCAAATCTGCTTTACTGAGTGGTTACAAGACTTTATTAACACAATTATCAGCTGCCTTGTGTTTCCAAATGGTGCTGTGATAGGTCAGATGCCTGCATGCCACCCAATCCCTTGTGTAGAACACCGGTGGGAGAATCCAAGGATCTGGCCACATTCTAAGAGCTGTGTGCTCTTAACTTCCTGTTAGGGGTGGGAGGTGATTTGGAGGCACAAGCCTCTTACCTCCCAGCAGGTGAGGAGTGATTTTGGTGTGTACAGAGTAGGTGCCCTGCCTACACTGGTATATGATGATAACTGTGATACCAGACAGGCTCAGTCTAAGACAGTAATCTGCATCACCAAGATTGCCAGCCATCAACCCTGTTTTCTATTTATGAAATCATACCCTGAACCACACCACCAACATAGGAAGGTCTGACTGCTTGGAACTCACTCTTGTGGACTGTGGCTGGGCCCTTCCTCCTTGGGTAATGTTTTGCTCTCTATACCTTCTCCACTCACTGTCCCCTGTGGAAACCAGCTTCTTTGTCCTTTCGTAGCTCCACTCTGTGCCAGGTCAGAAAAGCTAGTAGTTTATGGGTATTAGTTACACCCCTTTCCATGTAATGTGGTTAAATAATTTTTGGAGGGGGCTTTTAAAGACTTTCTATTATTCACAGTTGCAAACATACAAAAGTAGAGATAACACAATAATTAACTCATGTCCCCATCACTACCTTCAACAATTATTGATACATGGTTAATTTTGTTTATTTTCTCACCTCACCTCCTGATGATTTTGAAGCAGATCCTGGACATCGTATCATTTCACCTGTAATATTTCAGCATGTATCTCTGAAAGATAAGAACTTTGAAAACATAACAGCAATGCCATTCATACCTAAAAATTTTGGAATAATTTCTTAATACCATCAAATATCCATGCATTGTTCAAATCTCCCTGACTGGCTCATGATTTGTTTGTTTTAATGAGGTCCATGCACTGTAATTTGTTGATATTTCTCTTAAATCTCTTTTAATATGTAGCAGTAGTTCTCAAATGTTCATGTATATTAGAATAATGTGGGGGGCTTGTTAGGAGATGGACTGACTATGGGGTTGTTTGACCTTTAGAATTTCTCACAGTCTGGGTTTTCTTAGTGCATCTTGGTAGTGTCTTTTAACATGTTCCCTGTCCTTTCTATTTCTTGTAAATTCAAGATTCCTGCAAATGCAAGTTAAAATTATTTTCGCAAGACTACTTTATTAGTGGTGGTGATGGGTACTTCAAATGGGAGGCAAATAATAATCTGGTTGCCTCTCTCATTATACCAGCAGCTTTTGCATAGATCTACTACATAGATCTATTTCTTCTGTAGAGGTTGCAAATAATATTGTAAGGCTATTGTTTCTTTTTCATTTATTAGCTGGGATACTTCTATTAAGAGAAACTTTTTCATCAACCATTTAGTTACCCTGAGGTTTAGTTTGTGTAGGAAACGCAGAATAAATTCTTGACTTTTTCCTCTTTACTGATCAGTTTTCAAAATAAGTTCATTCTCTGGTGCACAAAGGGCATTGGGGCAGCAGCCTCTGACTTTCTCTAGCTTCAGGAGGGCGAGAGAGACTCATCATCAGCAACATCAGCCCTTCTGCTGATTACTACAAGGCAGAAGTCAGACATGCTACCACGCTGTAGCCTCTTTAATAATTGTGACAACAACCGTCCCTCCCATGGCACTCTCTGCTTCTCTGCTGGGTTCAGTAATTCATTGAAATGGCCACACAGAACACAGACAATAATCATGATTTATAACGTAAGCAACAGGGTACACTTCAGGTTAAGGAATACTCAGGATACAATTCTTAGAATTGTATGTAGGCATGCCTCTTTTTGGCCCATGGCCACTTGGCCTGGTTTTTACCCTGCTCCGGCAAGTGTTACAAAGCTCTTACAGCTCTGACAACAGGTACACCTGGGTGCACCCCTCTCTGCCAGCAAGCCTCCTTCCCAAAGGCACTTAGCTTTCTCACTCTGTGGGCCAACAAGCCACTGCTCTGCCTCATGCTGGTCTCTTGGTTCTGTTGCCTCTGTTGCCACCATCTCTCTGCTATCATCTCAGCGCAGGGATGGTGAGTCCAAGGACATGTTCCAATCCCGTCTCTGCTCTGTCTTGATAGTAGTGAAATCCCAATTTTCCGCTTCTAGGATGGCTCATTTTAAGCCTAGTGGAATGACAAAACTGACCAATCCCCACATTAGGATTCCATATATCTTATTTCCATGGTCCCACCCCCACAAGGGTGCATTGTACCTTATTTACATTACTAACAAGCTATCCAGTCCCATTGGTGGACCACAGGCACCTCACATTTGCATAGTCTTACCCGTCATCTGATGGGAATCACAAAGATAATGGCGAGAAGAGCCATATAGTAATTCACTGCACCACACCTGGCATCTTTTTATTTTTTTCTTTTTTTTTTTAATTATTATTTTTTTATTTATTGTGATTTGGGTGAAGATTTACAGAGCAAATTCACTTTCCATACAGCAGTTCACATATACTTTGTCTCATGTCATTGACCACAGTTTACCACAATGCAACAGCTCCTCTCCCACTTCCTCTCCATAGTTACCTCTTCCCAGTGACCATCCCTCCATACTCTCCTGTGCCCTGAGCTGTCTCCCTGTGCATAAGCAGCCCTTCCTTCTCCCATGATTGTTCTCTCGAGGGCATGTGTCTACTTGAGGTAAATGTTTAACTCACATGCCTGTACTTTGCTTGGCTGGAAACCACAGGTGTGGGTTCAATTCCAGACCTGAAGGGCAGCTAGGGGCCATAGTCTCAGTGGTTCCACCAGGCTCTATTGGACCAGCAAACCTGGTCCCAATCATCTTTTTTTTTTTCTTTTTTTCCCTCCAAATGATTTTGAGTTTTGTTCCACATTGTTCTCCCTCTCTATCCAGGATCTCCTACATCCCTTCCAAGTGGATGACAGTGGTAGCCGGGCACCATCTAGTTCTTCTGGTCTCATAGTTGTATAGGTTGCAGATCAGATGGTGTACCAGCTTCGAGGACTGATTGCTTCCATTAATTTTGGTTTTCTTCTTTCTTCTTTGCTCTTGATGAGGAGAGACCCATCGTTGCATCTAGATGGCAGCTTGCTAGCTTTTAAGACCCCAGTCACTACTCACCAAAGTAGGAGGTGGAACAATGTTTTGTATAGTATGTTATACACCTGGCATCTTTCAAAGATGTCCAGTGAGAGTTATGTTCTTTGATACCATAATAAACTCATTGTTTGAACATATTCAATGGGTTTCAAGCCATTGCAGTTATTATCCTTATTGTTGTTCACATTGTCCTATCTTTGGCCCTTGGGAGCTGCTTCAAGTTTGCTGATTCCTTTTGATATGACCCCAGCAGTCTCTGATTGTTTCCTACTTATCTAATATGACAGTTGTCTCAGTTCACTTTATATATGAAGCATAGTCTCAGCCCTGAAACCAGCCATTAATCCTAAGGATCCTTGCTTCCTTTTAGTGAGGAATGGTAATCAGAGACCTAATCTGGTTGCTATAAGTAGACATTGGTAGTGGTTTTGATCATTGCTTCTTGGTATTACTGGGTAGAGATGGGAAATGTATATTAATACATTTTAAAAATAAAACACTACATGACTTCATACTGATACTTCTAATTCAGCTCAGGACTACAGTGTTCTTTGTATCACCTTTTTGACCTTACATCCACTCTCTGTCATTATGAAAACCTCATTCTCAACATTACCAAAGTAATCACATATTTTTTATCTTCAGAATAACAATGCCACAAAAAAATGATTACTGAAAGCAATTAAAATTTTCCTTTTGCTATTCATTTTGTCCTCAAGGTGTATTCCATTAGGGATGTGTATAGTCAAATTACTGTTTTAAAATCAGACTAATTCCTTACTCTGTGATTATGCCCCAAACTTGAATCAGGATTATGTTTCTTGCTGAAATGTTTAGACTGCATTTTAAGTTTCACATTATAAGTTTGTCAAATATTTATGTGGTTCCAAAGTCAAATTCACAAAACAATGAGTATCCGGAAAAGTCTATCTTCTAATCCAGCAGCCACTACACCCAATTCTCATCTTCTGCCATAAGTAACCAATTTTTGTTTCATTTTACCTTCAATTTTAAAAAATAGATAAATGATAGCATACTATTACATACTTTCTTGACCTTTTTTTTTTCCTTTTGCTTAACATTATATTGGATATCATTCCATAGAACTATGTAGAATATCCTCCATTAAAAATGCTCCATTATGAGGACATATCATTGTTTATTCAGCCAGCCACCTCTTGATTGACAGTTGGGTTATTTCCAGTCCTTTTGTATTAAAAATATTGCAGCAACATGCATATGTCTTTTTTGTATTTTTGCCTTTGTGTGCCTGTGACAGACTGCTTTATCAAAAGTAAATGCTTATAGTTTTGCTAGATAATTGCCATATTTTTCAACTTAAGAATTACACTCCTTTCCACCTCCATCAGCAATATGTACGAGTTCCTGTTCCCAAATCAAAGGAGGCACCTGTAGGATTTCTGCTAGTTATCCCCTGAGTGGTGCCCCTGGTTCTCACATCTGCCCCCCGACCAGACCCTCCTTTGGAAAGGCAGAGAGAACTGAGTGGAAGGGCTATCCCAGAAGTAGCACAGCTTCCTACCCCTTGGACTTCTGAGGAGCAGTCAGCAGCCAACAGGAATTGAGGAAAGGGACAGCAACTGGATCACTGGCTCCTCAGCAATGGAAAGTTAGCTAGGTTTTTAGATGACTTTTTAACATCATCTTATTTTTAAAGTATAGCACCTACAACACTGTTGTTGTTGTTATATGCTGTCAAGTCGGAACCGACTCATAGCGACCCCTCCTTGGATTGTATCACTACGGAAGTAGATTGCCCCATCTTCCTTCCGAGTAGTGGCTAGCAAACAGAAAAAGGGAAAATAAGGCTACAATAAAATACTATCACTTAGTTATAGCAAATGTGATGGGTTTGTTAGAAATCTGAGCACATGCTCCCAGGAGAGACATAAGTCAGAGAATTTTCCACCAGCCACTATCTCAGCTTTTACTACATTCTCACTGAAGTTTTGGAAAGATGAAATTTTTTGACCAGTAGGATATGGGAAGGTGACCCTGTGTGACTTGGGAGGCTAGGTCATGGAAGCCCATGTAGCTTCCACCATGATTCCTGGGACACTCACATTAGGAACTGAGAGTAAGAAGCCAAGCTACTCAGGATGCCACGCTGTGAAAAAAACTAAGCCACGTAGAGACCCTGAGGATAGATGATCTGGCCTTTAGCTTGTACATATGAAATCTGTAGGCATTCATAATCTATAGGCATAGATATATAAATCCATAGGCATAAATATTACTAAGTACTGTGGTCCAGGCCCTATGTTATTTGGTGAGAAGACAATGCATAACAAGATTAACAGAAACTCTGACCTCACAGAGCTTACATTTTAGTAGGGGGGACAGACAGACATGCATGTGTAAATAAGAAAAGTACATAATTTCAAAATGGGATGCGTGCTATAAAAATAAAAGCAATGTCAATATATGGGAAATGTATGCATAAATAAAATCAAAACCAAACCCTCTGCCATCGAGTCAGTTCCACCTCATAGCAACACTATGGGACAGACTAGAACTGCCCTGTAGAGTTGCCATGGTATAAATCTTCACAAAAGCAGACTGCCTCATCTTTCTCCCTTAGAGCACTTGGCAGGCTCGAACCACTGACCTTTTAGTTCACAACCCAATGCTTTAAGCACAGCGCCACCACAGCTCCTATGCATAATCATGTATACATATATTATCAACTTGGCTGTTGCAAACATTGTAATTGTATGTGGTAAAAGTTGGATACCCTTTCCCAGTATTTGGAATTTTGACTTAGAATTTCTCTTTAGCCTCTTGAGTGTTTGGTTGAGGTAGTGATGTAAAGCAAGGCCTAGGATGACCATGTTGGGCTCATGTCTCTGTCCACGGAGAGAGAACAATGATGCTGACACAGAAAGAAATGAGACCACGAGGACCTGGAGGGACAGAGCCTAATTTTGTGTTTTGGTTATCACTGCAGAAGATCCTTTCCTAGAACTGAGCAGTAAAACAATTATTTTATCATGCTCATAGAATCTGTGGATCAGGAATTCAGACAGAGCAGAAGGAGGTGGTTTTGTTGTTGTTGTTAAGTGCCGTCGAGTCGTTTCCGACTCATAGCGACCCCATGCACAGCAGAATGAAACACTGCCCGATCCCGTGCCAGCCCCACAATCCCTGCTATACTTGAGTCCATCATTGCAGCCACCATGTCAATCCATCTTGTTGAAGGCCTCCTCCTCCTTTTGTTGACCCTCCACCCTACCAAGCATGACATCCTTCTCCAGGGAATGGTCCCTTCTGACAACATGACCAAAATAGGTGAGACAAAGTCTGGCCATTCTTGCTTCCAAGGAGCATTCTGGCTGCACGTCCTCCAGGACAGATCTGTTAGTTCTTTTAGCAGCCCATGGTACTTTCAGCATTCTTCACCAGCACCACAACTCAAAAGCATCAACTCTTCTTCGGTCTTCCTTATTCATTGTCCGGCTCTCACATGCATATGAGGCGATTGGAAATATCATGGCTTGTGTCAGGCGCACCTTAGTCCTCAAGGAGATATCCTTGCTCCTCAGCACTTGAAACAGTTCCTTCACAGTTGACTTTCCCAATGCTACACGTCGTCTAATGTCCTGACTGCTGCTTCTGTTGGCATCGATTGTAGAACCAAGCAACGTGAATTCTTTGACAACCTCAATCTTCTCTCCATTTATTGTGATGCTGCTCATTGATCCAGTTGTGAGGATTTTTGTTTTCTTTCTATTGAGACGTAATCCATACTGCAGACTGTATTCTTCAACCTTCATCAGTAGGTGCCTTAAGTCATCCTCACTCTCAGCAAGCAAAGTTGTATCGTCTGCATATCTCAGGTTGTTAATGATTCTTCCTCCAATCCTGATACCACGTTTTTCTTCATATAGTTCAGCTTCTCGGATTATTTGCTCAGCATATAGATTGAATAAGTGTGGAGAAAGGATACAACCCTGACGCACTCCCTTCTTGATTTTAAACCATGTAGTGTCCCCTTGTTCTGTTCGAACGACAGCCTCCTGGTCAAGGTACAGATTCCTCATGAGTACAATCAAGTGCTCGGGAATTCCCATTCTTCTCAATGTTATCCATAATTTGTCATGATCCACACAATCAAATGCCTTTGCATAGTCAATAAAACACAAGTAAACATCTTTCTGGTATTCTTTGCCTTGAGCCAAGATCCATCTGACAACAGCTATGATATCCCTTGTTCCACGTCCTCTTCTGAATCCGGCTTGAACCTCTGGAAGTTCTCTGTGCATATACTGCTGCAAACGTTTCTGAATTATCTTCAGTAAGATCTTACTTGCATGTGATATTAATGATATTGTTCTATAATTCCCACATTCTGTGGGATCACCTTTCTTTGGAATGGGCACAAATATGGATCTCTTCCAGTCAGAGGTGCTTTACGCTCCACAATGTCTGTACCTCCCCTAGCCAAGGAAGACTGACTGGGGGCCGGAATTATCTGATGGGTCATTCACTCAACATATTTGTCATCTGGGCTAGGATGGCTTGAAGACCAGGACTGACAACCAGATCATCTATCCTTAGAGTTTCCATGTGGCTTAGTTTTTTCACAGCATGGCATCCTCAGAGTAGCTGGGCTTCTTACTCTCAGTTCCTAGTATGAATGCTCCAGGAAACAAGGTAGAAGCTGCATGGCCTTCTATGACCTAGCCTTGCAAGTGACACTGGGTCATCTTTACCGTATTCTACTGAGCAAAGCAGTTACAAGTAGCCTTCTAAAGTCAAGGGAAGTGGATACTGAGTAAAAAGCTGAGAGGTTTCAAAGAATTTTAGGGCCATGTTCTAAATCATAAGAAAGGCCTGGCAGTTCACTTCTGAAAAATCATCCATTGAAAACCCTATGGAGCACAGTTCTACTCTGACACACATGGGTTCACCATGAGTCAGTCAACTCTACCTGGTTTTGGTTTAACTGGTGCCACTCTTGGTTAATTGGTGCCACTCCTGGTTTCCTGTTTAGTGTGCCAGTGCTTCTGCCCGGGTCTTATCAGATAGACCTGTGTCATTTCAATCCTTCTTTGCTTAAGCTTTTTTGGATGTTCTTTTCTAACAAATGATCCCTGCTGAAGACAAGGTCTATACTCAAGGTGAGAGATAAGCACCATACACATTTCAAAAGGGGAACTTTGACAACAGTAGAAACAGAGTTAAAATCCAGTGTGCATGATGCTGCAAGCTCACCAAGATCAGAGGATGGGGGAAATGGACCACTGGAGGGGCTAGGGCCTCTTCATGGAGAAGATGGGTTTTCAAATGGTTCTTATTAGAGGAAACCCAACAGGAAATGCAGACCACATCCTGGCATAACCACTGTCACAAGGCAGATTCCAACAGAATCCAGCATTGGCAACGCCGCAGAAATATCAACTGACCAGCAAATGAGACTTAGTGAAAACTAGATTTGGGTTGACTGAATTTTCTGAATCTGACTACCATCTAATGAAAAACTAGATCTCTATCTTTGGGAAACTCTTTAGATAGACTCTTTAGGGGGAAAATAGGCCCTATTGGACACCTTCCCTACTTACTCCAAGACTCACAATAGCCACACATTGACCCTTGTACAATAGTTTCTCTTCCCTTCTTTCAGCCTTGGCTAAGGGGTCAGATGGGTTTCTGTAGTTAAAGATCTCTGCTTCTCAGACTCACTGCCCTGCCAACTTAGGCCACCAAATTCCATCATAGGAAGAATTTGCTCCTCTCCTTTTGCTGAGGTCTAAGCATTAAGATAATTTACTGTACTCCTTCCTTCATTCCCATTCAACCCTTACTGAGTAGTAGACCTGAAAGAGGGTTGGGCCTGCAAAGCTAGAAGAGACTAGAACACTGTCCTCTAGCACCTCAAGTCTTTCTCATGTCAGTACTGGTGTTGGATGATAGTTTGGGCAGTCTGTGTCCATGGAACATGTTATCTCTGCAGAGTTATTTGCCCATGTAGTAAATCAATACACTCCATGTTCAATCAAAATTACTGTTTTCCCCACAAAAGTGACCAGAATTACTGGTCAGCTGGTAGAACCCCAGAGACTATGGCCCTGGGTTATCCTTTGGGCCTAGAAGTGGACTCACTTCCATGGATTGGCTCTCAACCCAACAGTAGAAAGACCTACATACAGAACCCCTACCCCAGGGAGATGCACCCACCTACTCTAGGGTGATGCACCCCTTAGATCAACTAGCCTTGAGACATCAGAGGGGCAGCATTCACATAGAGGGAAAGCTGGACAGACAGGAATGCATAGATAAGAAGGGCACAGGAAGGGGGTAGTCACAGGGAGGAGAGGGGAGGAGAGTTTTTTTATGGTTGGGGATGGTAATCAGGGCCAGGAAATCAAATGTGCATGAACTGTTGAGTGTAAAACAAATCTGCTTTGGAAATTTGTACCCAAAGCACATAAAATAAATAAAATTACTGTTTTCCCCTCAGGGGAAGTGAATGCAGCTGGATTTTGGTGCAAATCAAATGCTCTAAGGCCCTGAGGGATCTGGCCCCTGCCTACTCCTGGACCTCCATTCACACCATTGTCCCCATTGCTCATTCAATGCTCATTCTGAACACTTCCAATGCACTGATCCTTGAGTCTGTCAAGTTCATTCCCACCTCAGGGCCTTTGTATGTGCTTCTTCTTCCCTGAAGAGCTGTTCTCTGGGCTCTCCATTTGGTGTGGACTCAAGTGTCCTCCTCAGAGAGGCCTTTAGATCACCTTTGCCAGCCAGTGCCGCTTATCCATCTCCAGTCAATCTTGATCACCTTATCCTGTCTTCTATTTTTAAAAGGCACTTTTCACTATCTGAAATTATCTTGTTTGTTTGCCTGTTTATTTTTTCTGTCTCCCTTTAGCATGGACATTGTTGGTTACCCATCAAATATCCATTTCCTTGTCCACTTCCCAAAAGAAGACAATTTTGCTCAGACTTCTTCCCTCTGCATTCCAGTCTTCGTGCCTTCGGGGAAGGTGACCAGTCATCATCCACTATCCCCAGGCTCCCAGGTAACCGTATTACATCATCCTTGCCTGTGAGTATCAGAGACCCAGACTAGAGTCAATCATGAATGGCATTCTTCAGTGACTGCTGCTTGTCCAAAGATTTTCTTAGGCAGGGTGAAGGAAAGAGCTTTCTTATTGCATGGTTGGAACATTGCTTTTCCCTTAAATGAGAGGAAATATGTTTTCACAGTTTCTTCTGGAAGCCATCTTTTGACAATGAAGGAAGCCAGCTAGCATAAGGAAAGAGACTCTGGCAAACAGCAGAGGCAAGAGAAATGGATCTGGACTCTCAGCCAAAATATGCCTAGAATTTTTCCTGTTTCTGAACTTTGTGTTATGTAGATAATGCTGTTAAGGTTTAAGCAGGTTTATTTTGGGTGCAGCCAAAAGCATCCTTACAGATCTAACCTGCTCCCTAAGAGCAGGCATCTTGTCTGACTTGCTTGCTGTTGTAGAACCAGCACCTGCCTGCGCCATAGTAGGTGCTCAATACTTGTCTGTTGACTGATGAATAAAGAACCTTGAATCATGAGAACCAACATGAAAATATTATTGAAGAGGGGTCACCCATCACTGCCACAAACACTTGGTTTTATTTTTAGTTTTACTTTTGTGGTGAAAACACACAACAAGACATTCACCAACATAACAACTTCCAAATTTATGGCTCAGGGACACTGATGACATTTTTCATGTTGTGCCACCATTATTGCTACCCTTTTCCAAAATATTCTACCACCATTAGCATGAACTCAGTGCCCCACAAACAAAAGCGTCCCCTTTCTCCCTCCCTCCTACCCCTGATAACCACTAATAATCTTCAGTATATACATATATATTTTTTATTTTTGTTCATCCTATCTAGGAATTCCCCCCTCCTCAATCCCTGGTAACCAATAAAGAAAGTTCCTTTCCATGTATAAACCTTTCCATGACTTTTTACAACAATGGATTAATACAATATTTTTCCTCCTGTGATTGACTTATTCCACTCAACATAATATCCTCCAAGGTCATCCATGGTATGCAATTTTTCAGATTCTACATTATTCTTTAGGGTTGCATAGTATTCCATTGTGTGTATGTATCACAGTTTGTTGATCCATTCCTTGGTTGATGGGCACTTAGGTTGTTTCCATCTCTTTGCTATTGTGAATAGTGCTGAGATAAACATGGGTGTGCATATGTCTGTTCATGTTCTGCCTCACTTCTTTAGGATGGCTGGATCAAATGATATTTCTGTTTCCAACTTTTTAAGAAATTGTCATACCAATTTTCACAGTGGTTGTATCACTTTACAGTCCCAGCAGTGTATGATAGAGTCCCAATCTCTCCACATCCTCACAAGCATTTGTTATTTTCTGTCTTGTTGAACTTTGCTATTAATGCTAGGGTGAGATGGTATCTTATTGTTGTTTTGATTTGCATCTCTCTAACAGCTAATAATCTTGGAAATTTCTTCAGGTGTTTGTTGGCTGCCTGGTGAAGGGTCCCTGTCTTCTGACCATTTTTAAATTGGATTGTTTGTGTTTTTAATGTTGAGGTGTTGGAGTTTTCTATAAATTTTAGAGATAAGTCCCTTGTCAGATATGTCATTGCTGAATATTTTTTCCCAAATCTGTAGGTTCTCTTTTTATTCTTTTGGAGAAGTCTTTTGACACACATAAGAATTTTATTTTTAGAAAGTCCCAATCATCTAGTTCATCTTCTGCTGTTTGTGCATTTTGTGTTATGTTTGATAGTCTATTTATGCCATGAATTAAGGCCCCTAAGTTTGCCCCTATCTTTCCTTTGATGAACTTTATAGCTTTAAGTTTCACATTTAAGTCTTTGATCCATCTGAAGTTAGTTTTTGTGTATGGTGTGAGGTATGGATCTTGTTTCATTTTTCTTTAAATGTATATCCAGTTTTGCCAGCACCGTTTGTTAAAAAGACTATCTCTTCCCCATTTAATGGATTTAGTCCCTTGTCAAAGATCAGCTGACCATAGGTGGATGGATTTATTTCTTGGTTCTCAATTCTATTCCACTGGAAACACTTGGTTTTAATACAGTTTATAACTAGTGGGGCTCTGAGAGAGTGGATTGGTGAAGGGAGACAAGTGTGAAGGAAACAGTAGAGTGAGGGCTTCCTGAAGAGCATCATACTAGATGGAAATTCTTAGTGAAAGCCCCAGGATGAGGTGATGGCTGAGTTGGGAGTTGATGCCCATCAATCAAAGATCACCAAGAACCCACCTATAGTCAACAGAGTCAGGTTTATTATTTGCTGCAGCAAGGAGGATTGTGTATCATGGGAAAATGTGGGACATCTCAATAGTAGAGAGTTAGAGAAAGATAGTTAACAGGGTTTTCAGGCTAGAGTAAGTCATGGGATGGGATGGTCTTGGCAGGGTTGGGGCAGACTTTGTAAATAGAAAGTCAGTGGTTTTGTCTTTGGCTGTCTGTGAAAGAGCTCATGTTTGAAGAGTTTACATTTAGACAGTTTGTGATAATGGTTCTAATTGGGTACAGTTTATGGGTTTTGTGAGTCCTAGAGCAGTCCATTATGAAAAGTTTCCATTTCAATTATCAGTCCTTCCCCAACAGCCTAGCTGCCAATGGAGCAGTTTTTCACTCTAAAATGGGGAAAATATGAGAAATGAGAGAGATGAAAGGTACTGGGACATGACCTTGCCTGTTTCCAGTCGGCATTGAGAGTGAGAATGGCATGCAGTGATGCCAATGGAGACTGCCAGGGCTATTTCTTAGCTACAAGGAAGGATCTGACCTCAAAGCAATTTCGTGGATTCCTGCCCATTTGTTCCCCCCCCCCCAAATTTTATTTATTTTGTTGTTGTTGTTGGGAATATTCTCAGCAAAACATATACCAATTCCACTGTTTGTACATATACAACTCAGTGACATTGATTACATTTTTGAGTTGTGCAACCCTCCTTTCTGAGTTGTTCCTCCCCCATTAACATAAACTCACTGTCCCCTAAAGTTCCCTAATCTTTCAAGAGAGCATAAAGTTCAAGGTAGAACTTTTTTACTAGTTAAGCTAAACTGTTGTTCAGTTTTAAGATAACTTCAGGGAATATTTCCGGTTTAAGGTTTAAATATTGTCTTAGGGACTTCTGGTAAGAGGGAGGAATAGGCAGATAATTGACAAAGACCCTCTTCAACAAAAAAAAGAAAAACCAATTGGCAGAGATACAGAAGATAATCCTGGAGCCCTGAACTTTGAAAGGAACTATATAGAAGTGGATTAGGCACCAACTAGTGGAAAAACCTGAACAAAAACAGTGAGTACAGAGACAGTCAGAGCTGAGGACTGTCAGCTACTCTGATGGGACCAACAGCCTGAATATTTCCAAGTGGTGTTGGGACCTGAGAATTGACCTAAAGATCAGCCCTGGTCACCAAGGGCTGCAGGAATGACTGTGCTAGTGGCCTTTGACTAGGAAGGGAAACAGCAAGGAGGGAGACAACCTGAGCTGTTGACTTTCCACTGTCCAGAGGGCACAGGCATTTTGGTTGTTTACACATGGTAGTCAATTTTGATATTTAAAATGACCAAGGGTGCAGCCATTTTGAATGTTTATAAGTGGCAGCCATTTTGGATATTTAAAGTGACTGAGGGCACAGCCATTTTGAATCTTCACAAGTGGAAACCATTTTGGATTTTAAAGTGATAGCATTCTCATTGGGATTCCAGGGACCTAAGAATAGGCTCTGTTTGCCAAGGTCAGCAGGGATATACGAGGCTCACAACAGGAAAGGAGACAGGTGGTGAGTGTATAAGTGCTGTCAACTAGTGAATAGAGGAACACAGCACAGTACCCTGCTTATGTAGATAACATACAAACAAAATAAAGAAAACGAAAATCGTGGGCAAGTCACTCCAACATACAATCACCAATTAAATATAAACACAAAAACATCACAATGCCTCAGAGACAACAGAGCATCAAAGTCCGTGCAAAGAAGCAAGATAAAGCAGGAGAAACAAGGGACCAGGATACAGACCCAAAACAAATCCCTGAGGAAGACACAGCATTGGAACTCCCTGATAAAGAATTCAAAAGAATTATATTTAGGTATCTTCAATGAATTGAAAGACAGATCAAGGAAAACACAGAGAAAACTCTAGAACAATTTCAAAAGACAATACAAGGACTTCTGGTAAGATGGAGGAATAGGCAGACAAGCGACACAGATCCTCTTCAACAAAGAAAAGAAAAACCAATTGACAGAGATACAGAAGACAATCCTGGAACCATGAGCTTTGAAAGGAACTATGCAAAAGTGGATTAGGCACCAACTAGTGGAAAAACCTGAACAAAAACAGTGAATACAAAGACGGTCAGAGCTGTGGACTGTCAGCTACTCTGACAGGACCAACAGCCTGAATATTTCCAAGTGATGTTGGGACCTGAGAATTGACCTAAAGATCAGTCCTGGTCACCAAGGGCTGCAGGGCCAACTGCTCTGGTGGCCTATGACTAGAAAGGGAAATAGCAAGGAGGGAGAAAACCTGAGCTGTGGACTTTCTGCTGTCCGGACGGTGCAGCCATTTTGATTGTTTACACATGGCAGCCATTTTGGAATTTAAAGTGACCGAAGGTGCAGCCATTTTGAATGCTTACAAGTGGTGGCCAATTTGGATATTTAAAGTGACCAAGGGCACAGCCATTTTGAATATTTACAAGCAGCGACCATTTTGGATATTTGAAGTGACTGAGGGAGCAGCCATTTTGAATGTTTACAAGCAGTGGCCATTTTGGATATTTAAAATGACCAAGGGCACAGCCATTTTGAATGTTTACAAGTGGCAACCATTTTGAATTTTAAAGTGGTAGCATTCTCATTCGGATTCCAGGGACTAAGAACAGGCTCAGGAGCTCTGATAGCATAGTGCCTAAGGCACTTGACTGCTAATCAGAAGGCTAACAGTTCAAACCCACCAGCCACTCCTCGGAAGGAAGATGAGGCAATCTACTTCCGTTGTGATACTGCCTCAGAAACCCAAGGAGGGGTTGCTATCAGTCGGGTGCGACTCAATGGTACATAACAACAACAACAAGAAGAACAGGCTCTGTTTGCCAGGATCGGCAAGGACATACGAGAGGCTGACAACAGGAAGGAAGACAGGTGTTGTTGTTATTGTTAAGTGCCATCGAGTCATTTCCGACTCATAATGACCCCATGCACAGCAGAACGAAACACTGCCCAATCCCGCGCCAGCCCCACAATCCCTGCTATACTTGAGTCCATCATTGCAGCCAC